>NW_008825211.1:637182-643988 GCF_000699105.1 Pygoscelis adeliae
GCTCAAATGACAGAACAAGCCAAGCAAACTGACCGCAGCAGTTTGGGCTGGAGTTATAAGCAGTGAATAAAGCCAACTTCAGAGCCACCGAGAGCCAGCCAGTGTCGTTCTGACCAAAGCTCTGTTACACAGCCTGCCACGTTTTGTTTACAGGACATTTACAGCAAAGTATTTTGAATCCACACAAATGAGAACAATGGCAGGCTCAGTGCAAGGCAAGTTTTTGAGTTAATCGAGTTTTGGGCAGCCAGCCACGTGGCTTATTAACCTGTTTAATAAAGCCTTGCACCTTGTGAGACAGGGAAAACAAGAGCCTGTGCAGAGCAGTTAGTTGCTCAGGGAGGAGGTAATTTGGGGCAGGGTTTTGGGCATCTGATGCCACATCCACAACTCACTTGGACTTGCTCACGATCACCCAAGCGTTCCAGTTGGCATCCCTTAGGAAGCAATCACTATGACAAGACAGCACCACTGGCCGTGGTGCTCTGGGCCAGGTGTAAACAGGAGTGAAATGGGAGCCTGCTTAAGCATTACATATAAATCCACACTGCTTCCGAACGAGGGGTCCTGGAAGCCAAATCTTCTTTCTAGACACTAACAGAGGCTCTGTCCAGAAATTGCTTCGATCACAGCTCTCAGGAGCCTTTCTGGGTAGCTGATTTTCCATCCCTTGCCGTTCTTTTCTGGGACAAAACAGTATCAATTGGAGGAGTTTGTAGTGTGGACCCTGAAGGAACAGCATTCAGCTCACCACGTAAGGTGGCCAGTGCATCCTCCACACGAGGACACAAGGAGGGTGAAGAATTTACTCTCGTTTTCAGCAGCAAGACCATCAGCAGGGGCAGAGCTGAATATCTGCCCTCGGTACAAGGGTGAACAAGCTTATTCCAGCCCTTCTTAAGAAATAATCACTTAAGTATCCTTGCAGCTACTCTTGCTGTGCCTTACTCACTTTCAACAGCACGCGTCCTCGAGGCAGGTAACTGCCTGCCTGAGTTCTGCAAGTCCATAATAAACTGCTATATGCTTTCCTGGGCAAGAAAAAAAACAAAAGGAAGAGGCTGTAGAGCAGCTGAAGGTGAGCAGGATGATCTGGGTGCAAGCAGGAGGCATTCCCAGTGCAGTGCAGGCAGCAAGGCTACTGAATGCAGGTCAGAGCTCTGGAGAGCTGAGACTGCCCTGGAGGAGCAGAATACCCTCTGCCTCCACCTCTGGCACACACAACAGGCTAACGGACTGCATCCTCCCTCTTTTTACCTTAATTAATGAAGAAAATGCAGGTCAGTGAGAGAAACCATTTCAGCTGTCTAATACAGCAACTACTGATCTTTTTATTCAAGTTCTGGGAGCTTGAAAAAAATACTCTGGACATCTAATACAAATGCACAGCACAAAGTGCAGCAGGCTGGTGACTGAACGTTAGCCGTTAGGTGCAACACAATTATATACATGGCAGATCAAGCATTTTAAAGGCTAAGTACTCTGTACCTCCTTTGTGACCTTTAAATGTTACTACGCAGCTGGCATCTTCTGCTGACCAGATCTTTAGCTGGGCATCCATTCCCCCACTCAGAACCACGAGGCCCGATGGGAAAAACCTGCAACAATTCACATCATACACATGGCCTTCCAATAGTCTCTGGAAAAACAAAGAACTACATGCTAGTTCCATTGTTATCACCCTTACGCCGAGCAATCTTTGAGCTATGACACTGGAAAACTTGGTGTTTCCATGTGGGCAGAGGATTAAGCTCAGATCCTCTGGGTTTTTGTTCCTGCAACAATGGACTCCTCTGAATTCGAGGCAGTAAAAGCGGTAGCAGGTACACTTTGGGCTTCCCTCTGCCATTTGAGTAGCTAATTACATTAGCAAAGGATACTACCTTTGTTCCTAACGACAGTTTAAGTGTCTTTATCCTCTGCCAAACAAGCAGCTGACAGGTCAAGCTCCACAAGAAACACCTTAAGGGGGAAGGCAGTTAGCCATGATGTGGTTAATCTATCACAGGCAGGAGTCTTTTTTTTCTGACCTCTTCTCTACTGCAGAAGAAATTCAGTGCTTGTACCACGCAGGCTAGGAGCTGTCAGTTACCTTCTGCACTCTAGCTGTCATTCCTAACTACTCATTCTGATTCTCACCCTGGGACTCCTCTCCGAATTGCTGAGCACCATTTCCCTTGGGAGAAGTCATGCTTTCCGACAGATTCGACTTAAAACCTCTGAGATGTCAAATTTCAATTAGCTTTTCAATCAAAAGCCAGATTCTCGCCTGCCCTAGACCACAGCGTGTGGATAGCCTGACCGAAGTCACAGCCGAATGACTTCAGTAAGGTCACAGACAACACACAACATCAAAGCTAGACGCTCTTACTCTGATTTCTCCATTCGCGGCCTGCCAGATTTTCATGGTCCCATCTGTGCTGGTGGACACGCCAAGCCCTCCACCACTGGAAATATCGAGACAGGTAATCTGCAGGAGGGTAAAAGCACCAAACGTTAGCTTTATACGACCCTGTATACAGGTATTTCTGCTCAAGAGCCTAACTCTGTGCTGGGGGAGACCTGTTAAGTACATCATTCAGCACTATTATCTCCCCAAGACATACTGCTGGACTCATTTAAAACACCCGAAAGAGCTTCCATACTCCTAGCTAAACAGTTTCAGCCTGATAATATCCCAACATTCAGGGAAGGACTTCACAGGCTTTCTCACCTCACCCTCTCAGTATGTTTTATGAAACATTAATTAAGCCCTTAAGAAATCAAAAAACAAGTGGATCCTGAACAGCAGGGTTTTTCTAGAGGACAAGAGCAGCATAAAAAGAAATTTTCCTCAATTTATCTGTTTCCACAGATCGCTGCATTCCTCCTTCAAGAGCGAGCTGCTGATCTGGGCTGACCTGCAGCCAGGGCTCAGACAAGGTGCATGACTAGAACCTGGCACGAAGCACCCCAGATTTCTTGTAACTGCCACCAAATTCGACAGAGAAACCGTTATTCTCTGCCTGTGACTCCGCAGAGATCTGCAGAGCAGGGAGAAAAAGAAATGCTGAGTCAGAAGCCTGCACAGACAGCAGTTGTATTTCAGGTTTACCCCAGGTGAAGCAGAAATCTGGATTTCTCTAGCAATTCCTGTACACAGATAAGAAACTGCGCCAAGCTGTTCCACGCTAGCCTGAGGTAACTGGCCAGCTTGAGAGCACCCTGACTCACAAGCCCACAAGACATTGTTTGAGATATTTATGAAGCTCAACGGGCACAGCCTACATTTTCTGGAACACCGACTCGAAACTAGTTCCTTATGCAGGCAGGCTAACTCCTCGCAGTCTGTCACACCAAGGCATTAACAACTGCCTGCTTTGCATAAACACTGGGAGAGCTGAATACTTTTGACGAGAGCAGATGTTGAGCTTATATTCCTGCAAAAGGGTAGCCTTTCCCGTGATGCCAGACATAATCGCTGCCGTTTGGGAAAGGCGGATGTATTTTAGTTGTGCACGAAGTAAGGTATTCTAGCCTTGAAAGAAACGATTACACCTTCCAAGGGACAGAGATCTTTCCAATATAGATTGCAGCAACACCAAACAGGCTGAAAAAAAAAAATTATATAGATTTTATTAGAACAAAGGTTAACGCTAGTGTTGCATCCTGAAAAAAAAACAATAAAACTATCACAACTATGTAGTGGAATAGCTGCCTTGTCTTGCAAGATTTGGGTACTGGAGTCATGCTGTATCACCTCCAAAAGCTTCCCAATAATTGTATTTGTACTCCGTGGATTAGAAGAAAGAAATTCAGCGGCAAAAACCACTGACGGAAATGAGAAATGCCGATCCACCATGAGAGATGCACGTCACAGTCCCGTCGCCATTCCAACCCCTCACCACCACGACGAAGCAGTTTCCAGTCTTAACTGGCGCAGTCTGTCAGCGCGCTCGCAGGTCCCAACCACCTAGTCAGGTACGTAAGGGATGAGGCTGCTCATCTTCGTCCCAGGCTTCAGATTAAATGCTTTTCTGAACAATTAACGGTTCTCAAACAGGACTGGGCTTTGCCGATCCTCTTGCACGTGCTCAGCCTTAGTTAGCAGCCAGCCTGAAGAGACAGTCGGATTTATCACCGTGTTCACAGGGAAACCCAAAGATACGAGTAGATTGAGAGATTTTTGCCAAGAAAGATGACAGCTAGAGGCCTGAGATTTAAGGACGATGCCCTCAGGCAGACCAAGTACATAACAGACCTGCATCGATCTCCAGCTGTTTCCAGATGTTAAGGAGGACGTCCTATGGCATCTTACTGCTGCACGTGCATCAGCCAGGGCTTGTGGGGACATGATATGCCACACTTCAGTCACAAGCTCTCCTATCCAAGCAAGAGTCAGACCAACCTGCTCTCCTGAAAAGCTCTGACAGCTCAAACCAGGGCTAATTTTAACAGGGCGCATTTTAACAGGGCGCAGGATCATTTTCTGTACTGGAAGAGTGGTTAAACATTGGAACAGGCTGCCCAGGGAAGTGGTGGAGTCCCCATCCCTGGAGGTATTTAAAAGACGTGTAGATGCGGCGCTGAGGGACATGGTTTAGTGGGCATGGGGGTGTGGGGTCGACAGTTGGACTTGATGATCTTAGAGGTCTCTTCCAACCTTAATGATTCTATGATCAGTACTCAACCTCCACTTGAAAAAAATAATAATTGGGAATTAAAACAGGAATTAGAAGATTTAAATAAGAGCACAAGGTAACGGTTTAGCCGTTACCACAGCCATTAAGTACGTTTACTTACATATTGGTAATATGAGAAATACATTGGTAACATGAGTGGCATTTTATATGACAAACCAATCTGTGGTAATTTGCTCCCTAGTTAGAAAAAAAAAAAAGCCTGCGAAGGTCATTCACGGAGGAACGAAAAGCCTCACTGATGTTTGACATATCCCCAAACTTTCAGGAGGGATATGTAAACAGGCAAGGCCAAGCACGAGCGCTCAAAGCAAGAGGCAGCAGGTAAAAAGGATAACTGAAGCTTAGTCCACATCAGCTTTAAACTCATCTACATATTAATAGATATTGCTTCAGCTGCTTTCCAGGGGAGAGATCTGCAGCGCAGCTGTAAGCCATCACACCCGTTTGACAGCAGACTAAACACTTACGCCTGCATTTCCATTTTGCTGTGCTTTGAATGTTGATTCCATTTATCACACAAAAGGGCAGCTGGGGACTCTTAAGTAGCACAAAGCTCAGAGAAGTGATTCACCCCTGTCTCCGGAGCTGCCTTACTGCCAAGCTCCGTCTCTCAGCAGAGCCCCGCTTCCTCTTAAAACAGCTGTAGAGGTGTGGAATTGCCTTTATGTCAAAATGCACCTTGATTTACACCGCTTTTGAGCTTCATTAATAGAGACTGACTTTTCAGCTTTTTCAGCTGGGTTTATCGCAACAATTTACTCAATAAATCATGCGACAATCATCTCCAGGAGCCTTCAGGGGACTTGCTTTAGGGCAGCCGGCTGTACCTGCAGGCTGCACGCTCCCTAGTTTCTTGGATCATTTCCACGTAGGTTTAAGTGTTCAGCAAAAGCACAGACTACTTTCCAGCAAAGCCAAGTTATGCGCTTCTCTTCAGTGAAGAAATGAAATTTCAGGTCAGAGTCAACCTTTCTGTATCGCTGTTCAGCGAGAAGCTGTACTTGTTGCACCCCCAGATTGACGAGGGTGCAATAAGAAAGAAGACTATTCAGCAAAACGAGCAGGACTGCTTTTAGAGAAGTGAGAAGCTCACGCAATTTATTTATTTTTTAAATATAAGCCGGGCCTTTCTGGTGTTTGCATTCCCACCAGGTCAAGATGAACTTATACAACTTTCGATTCCCAGCCCGGCAAACAGAAGTTAATACAGCAAATACCAAAATGAGACAACTTCATTACACAGGAGCAAACAGCCACTGCAGACCAGGGGTGGATATGAACCAGTCAGAGACGAAGAGCTCGGTGCCTGGAACCTCTACTTTTTGTTTTGCTTTTTGACTAATTCACTAATTTGCTTTTGACACTAATTCACACATCTTATTCCTTTACAGGGGTATCTATCACGGGCCTGAAGCGAGCAGAAATCAGATCACTTGCAAGAAAACAGTCTAAAGAATTTTAGGGATTATTTGGGGGGGGGGTGTGAACTTAACTGTGATCAAGTTTCCATGATCTGATATGTTTTATTACCTAGTTCACACACAAAGTCATGCTGCACACCACCCCTCAGAACGGGCACGCAACAGCTGGACACGTTGCGAAAGTTCACGGTCGCTTCCAGCTATTTCCCACTCACTTCGCCAGGTTACTTACACTTTTCTGATGAATTCTACAAAAAGTTGTGTACGGGGCCAAGAACTTTGTGGACACATTTTCGTGAGGACAAGAAATGAGAATGCTTTTCTAGAGGAGGAAAGAGAGGAGAAAAAGAATTAGAAGTGCTGTTAGTCCTACTGAAACACAGAGGCTGCCAAGGCAGAACTACGATCTGGACCCGGCTGTGGTCTCTCACAGCCTGAAGACTGATGGAAGGTGCAGCGCTGGGCTCGTTTCTTCACACCTCCTCAAGACGCAGGCCCCGGGTGGCAAGCGACGGCCACTATGGCCTGCCCGACTATGGGATGCTACGGACCAGCTCCAGGGCACTGCACAGGTGGGAGGCCCAGGATAGCTGGAGGGGACCATGCAGGGGGCTGGGCGACAGCTTTAGGCTGCTACTTCGACTGGCATAAGAGTATTGCCCCCTCACGCGTGGAAGGCGGTTACCGACCCCCGCCCCAGCCC
>NW_008825211.1:645650-646733 GCF_000699105.1 Pygoscelis adeliae
ACCCCTCGCCCGCCAGGGACTGAAATCACCGGGGACCCCCACTCCCGGCACCGCCGGCCAGCCCACCATCGGCATCCCAGGAACGGGGCGGCTGCGCCGTTTGAGCCTTTCCCTTTGTGTTGTTTTTTATTCAAGCGGGTGGGTGTGCCGGTAAATCCACACTGCGTTGTTGGGAAATTAAATCCGGTGGCGTTCATCATCCTGCCTGAAGCACTCGTCTCCATCTGCGCCGCCGGGGATAACCGGGAGCTCAGAGGGGACGGTTGTGGGGCGAGATGGGGATTTGCAGCCCAAAATGTCCCAAGCTGGGTGCGTTCATGGCACCCAGGCTGGGTCTCGGCTCCGCACCAGCCCTGCCGTGGATTTCCACTCCGTGTCCTTCCCTGTGTCGTCCCGAGGCTTTTCCCAGCAGTGATAACCTCATGTCCCACGGGACAGGATTTGGGGTGGGATTTATCTCCTGGGAAGCCCCAGGAGCATTAGGGATGGGGGAAAAAGGGGCTTTTACGGAGTGAGAGGCTCCTCTGAACACCACCTCCTAGCAAATAAGCTATAAAGAAGAAAATAAAGTTCTTTTCGTAGGCTGGAAAGGGAAGGGCGCCTGTGGTTTTTGCCAGGGGGAATGTTCCAGGCTGTCTCCCAGGAAGGTGGGTGCTGGGACTGCCGAGGGGCTGGGGTTTGGCGCTGCCGGCCAAAAATCAGAGCCGGCACAGGACCACGAGCAACGCCCGGGCGGCCCCAGTTTGGGGGAGAGTGCTAATGAATGAGCTATTTTCCCTCTTTCCAGAGAGCTGGTCCTGAGAAAGGCGGGGGGGGGAAAACCCCAAACAAACCAGTTTTGGGGCAGGAACAGAACCTCCTCTTAGCATCCATCAAACCAGGGCTCAGATTTGGTTATAACATACTTAATAGGATGGCAGGTGTCATCTCAGCTCCAGCCTAAATAAAAACAGCTGCGTGCACCCGATCTCAGGATTTGCAATGACGAGGATTGAAGCAAAAACCCGGGCGCCGCGACCTGTTCGACCCAGCGCCCGTACGCGCACCCAAAAGCCGCGGCTCCCGCCGGCTCCGGGTTTTGCA
>NW_008825211.1:647234-655799 GCF_000699105.1 Pygoscelis adeliae
AAAAAAAAAATCCGGGGGGGGGGGGGAAAGAACTGAGAAAAGCCACATTTCATCGTGGACCCCCTTCACTCAGCGTACAAATCAGTCAGATATAAACACATGTATTTGTCTTTATTAAGACAAGCTGCTTGACAACAGTGGAAATTTCTTCCAATTCACCAAATTAGCGCAGTGCTCATGAAGTCGCCTTCTGGAGGCTTGAGCAGCCACGGAGGAGAAGCCTCGCTCTCCCAGGGGTGGCTCCGAAGCGGATGGAGCGTTCTTCCTCATCTCAGTTCATCTGCGCTAGCAGCTCTTCAAGTTCTGGTCGAGACTTTAATCGGCTCTTGAAGTCAGCTTCTGTGTGCTGTGGAGGGAGGGGGGAAAAAAAAACCCAATCAAATTAAAATCACCTCTTGACTACTCCCAAAGAGAATCACTTAAGAGTCGAAAAACAGAAGACTTAAATGTCCACTGAACCCAGGGAGTGGGAAGCCCCAGTGGAAAGTCATAGAATCATAGAATCACAGAATCATTAAGGTTGGAAGAGACCTCCAAGATCATCGAGTCCAACCGTCAACCCAACAACACCATGCCCACTAAAGTCGCTGCAGGCTAGGATCTTGCGGGCAGCTCAAACTGGACGCTGGCGGCAGAGCTCTAAGCCTCCTCTCTTACATCCAGCCTCCAACAGGAGCAGCTGCTTGGGGGTAAAGCAGAGAGGGCAGAAAGCTTCTGGCAGCAAGCGAACGTGGCAGCCGTGGACACGCTTGGTCACCGCACGGGCTCTAAAATTCGGCCTTGTAGGCTCCTCCTCACCTGGCTAGCTGCTTTTGGAAGAGTGAGCAGTGGCATCGTGCTCAAGAAGTTGACTGGACGCCCCCAACTCTGCCACTGCCTATCACCGCAGCATCTACTTTCTTGAGGAGACCTGCCACTTTCTCCAGAACTTTGCAAGAGCATCCCAAAGCTTTAATCTCTCCCCTGCACTGCCAGTCGTACGAAGCCAGTTTGGGTCTCTCCCCCGGGTTTCCTGCATCAGACTGCAATGACTTTGCAAATGGCACAATGTCATAGTTCTCCCTCCAGAGACAAAGCCATCAGCCAAAATTAAAAAAAGAAATGGCAGCCCTAAGGCAGAGACAGGACTGTGACCAAAGCAGAGAAGATTACTGGACTCAAGAGACCTTCTCCTGTATTCCTTCTGGTTTCGCAAAGCTGGAGATAACTAAACCTTCTTCAAAGGCCACTTAAGGAGCCAACTGTGTTGTCATATTTGAGTTTACTGTATTGCCTTGCCTTTCAGGGCGCAAAAGTCTTTTCTCCCTGAATAAACAGGGCTTCCTGGGACTGTTTTGTCTGAATGTAAAATGACAGAAGTTTAAATATCTCCTTATGCCTGGTCCACCAGCGAGTGGAGTTCTGTCCTGAAGTCCTCAGTGCTGAGAAAACTGTTGGGCCTTTCCGCGGAAAACAAGCTGAACCCCTCCCAGAGCAAATCCCATCAAACCAGGGCACAGCATTTGGGTTTCCAGTCGCAGCTTTGCTACCAACTGCTCCATGAAGTTCCTGGTGATTCCCAGATAGGAGGCGGTGAAGCACTGCTGAAGGAAAGCGTTCCCTTCTGAGTCGCAGGGAACCTGCGGCAGCAAAGGGAAGCAACTTGCAACCTGCCGTCTCCTACAGATCTATAGGATTGGCTGGGAAGGTACCTTCTGCAGCACTAAGTATGGGAGGCTAAATGGAAAATGAAACACTCATCAAGAAGTAGAGGTAATGGTTTTTCACAGACCAAGCGAGGGCCTGGTTCTGGGAGATCCTGGGTATCCCTAAGTCTAGAGTAGGCCATAGCCTCAGGACCAGGTCTGTATTTTCAAAGCAAATTCACGTCACGCGTCATATCTGCTTCCTAAATGCAAAGGCACTGGTGAAATTAAACATACCTCTTTCACTAACAGATGGACCCCTTCAGGCTGACTGCTCTGAATAATTTCCAAGAGTATCGGAGCAAACGTTGAACTCAAACCGCTGATCTGAAAGAAGAAATAAAAGCGCTGCAGGAGCAAAACACCACATACAAAATGGACTCGTCATACTAATGGCACAGAAAGAGAGTCCATTTCAGCGCGAGCCTGTGGCAGTCAACCGCTTCATTACAGAAGCACCCTCCACTCCTTGCACACACCTCTCACGTACAGGACAGCTCTCGTTTGGGCCCTTCCCTATGAACACTGTGCTTCCCGTCTCTGCCTGCATGCTCTCCTGCACGTAAAGAGACTTAACCGTGCATGAAGATCCTACTTTAGGTGAGACTCTAATACAAAGGCTGCCAGGGCAAACCTGCAAGCCCAGTGTTAACCACACATCAGCTCTCTCCAGTGGAAAAAGTCTGCTTCTAGGTTCCCTTCTAGGGGAACACACTATAAAATAAGAAGTCATTTAGGAGAAATACCTGTTTACCTCAATCAGCTGTAGACTTTTGAAGCTGGCCCTGATAATGGTATTTCTAAATTTCACCGAGTTTGTCCAATCGTTCATCCTTAAACATGAGTTTTCTACCCCTTGCATCAAGTATCCTGCATAAAATAGATAATGCATCTTCTGGCTGAAATACATAATCCAGGAACCCCTCCTCTGCTGCTACTTTGGGAGTAACCTTTAGCAAGAAATCTAATTAGACTTCTTTGTCCTTCAATTTACGCACAAATTTGTTGAAGGGAGTGAACTCCAATTGTTAAGGGGTTTTGAGAGCCTGAGATAGGAGGTGCTGCACAAGAGCCGCAGCACTATCAGCAAACGCCAGCTCGTACCTGGACAACCCTCTGATGGGTAGTAAGGACTGCATCCAGCTGCATTTTGGAACCTCGCTCTTCCAAGAGCAGCACTTCATTGGTTTTGGTGGGCATCGCGTAGCTGCAGGAACCACAGGTCAGTGCTTAGGACAGGAGGGACAGATTTGCACTACTTTACAGGAATGAATCAACCTCCAGCAGCAGAGAATGTGGAAGGAGATTAACTTTTCATGAGAAATTAATTATGCAAACAATGTATCTCGCAAATCAAGCACTGGCAGAAGCCGGGTGTTTTACTGGAAAGAGATAAGGGAGAAGCTTGCAGCACTACTGCCAGCAAAAACCTATTTCAGCTACAAACACCAGCCCGAGAAGAGAAATTTTAACTTCTTTATAGTTGAAGGAGAGCTTTAAAGCAACAATTCCGACTTATTTTGTAATAGCCTATCTATTCTCATCGGGAACAGAGCTAAAAACCACTGCTGCAACACACCGCTCAAAAGACATTATTTTCCCCTCCGTGAATTTAACAGGAGTACGACCGGGCACTGGATCAGATTCTGCTCTCCGGTTAGCGTTACTCCAGAGACCTCAGCCTCCCCATCTCCACTTGCACAGCATCAATAACAACAGGCTACATCCTACTGCCCGCGTTTTACCCTACGAATTTTGCTCTTAGAGGGCAAATCATTTCTTTCTGTACACGCTGAACTCTGCACACCGAGTCCAAGCTCAGAGGGCACAAGCACGATACAGGGTAATAACGCTTTACACCGAGAGTGCTATCGACACTCGCGGGCTGTGGGATTTCTCTGCCAAGGCTTTCCAGCGCGTCGCTGCTGACAGAATTGTAATTTCTTAGTGTCGCCGGGTATCCTTCTCAAAACAAACACCTATCAGCCACCAACGTGTCACAGTTTTTAGTGCCGTTTGGTGCAAAAGCCATCACAGAGAGACTACAAGCGACTGATCTGTGGGCGCGGGATTTCAGATCCACGGCTGACAGTTCAGCAAAGCGGGTCAACGTAAAGAAAACGATCTTTGATAGATTTAATCGACATGAGCAGGAACCAGTGTTTATACCCAGAGGTACAGTTAAAGATACACCTTTCAGATAATCACCACTAAGTGGTTTTGCTTCCTTACAGCAACGCAGTGCTTTCTCCAGTGCCTACAGCTCCTCGGGTGCACTGCAGGCACCGAGGAGCTTTATCACATTCCTCAGCCTCATTAAAACCAGCAAAGCTGCTATCGGGGGTGCACCCGCTTTGGAGATCTAGCGTGCAACTGAAGCATCCTCTACGACTAAACTAAAGCGGCGGGTGGCTCTCCCACAATCTTCAGGGGTTCCCAAGCCCATCCTAGTTTGTATATTCAGTACCACTCGCTTACCCCGCAATATATGCACAGAGGAAAGAGCCTGGATAAAACACTATAAAGAAAAAACAGCAGCAAAAGTCAGCAATACTTAAGCCTACATTCCCGGGCTCAGCACCCACAGGCTTAAGCCTTTTTCTCAAAGGAATGAAAAGTAACAGCTATTTTCTTCCTTGAGCTCTGTTCAGTCAGTGCCTGAACAACTCCATTTCAGCCTCCCTTACACGAATAAAGCATCCAAAACCATACAGACACACGAAAAGAGAACACCAGGCAGACGACAGAAGATTTGGATTTGCATGTGAGAATCCATCCGAGAGATTAGACTGCGCCCTCGTCTGCAAGGTATCATCATCACCTACGAGCCTCACGTGGCCTAGCGCAACGTGACTGCGAGGGACGACAAACACGGAGCCGCGCTCCTCATACCTTTCATTCACTCTAATGGAGAGCCGGTTGCAGAGTTTATGCACGTACTGAGCAAAATGCTCCACGAGACACATATCATAGGAAGTCATCTGGATGTTGACATCTCCATACTCATATTCAGTTCCAACGTTTATCTCTTTCATCTGTACTTTATCCTTCTTCTTCTTTGGAGTCTATATTTAGAAAAAATAGAACGCATATCTGTTTTGAACAAAGCTGGAAATAAAAAACAGGAACCCTTGCCCACAGAGGAGACCATGCTAGGGTACTCTCCTCTGACAAAGGTTTGCTGAACTACGTTGAACATATCACAGCCCATCTGTGCTCACTTTCCCCCACTACAAAACTGGGATGACATGATCTTAACAGATGTTCTCAAGTTGAGCAGTTCAGTTCTTGGATGGCAGCACCACAGAATTCACACGGAAAATACGCGCATACCATGATCAACTTCTTCCAGAAGAAACCAAGGAGTAGAAAACAAACTGCTTTTTATTGCAGTTCCTGCCTTCGAGGCAGCTGTCTAGATGAGTTATTGTTTCCTCCTTCCACGAAAATTATCGTCCTTCCAAATTTCAGGGAACGTAAAAAGTTTAAATGCAAGTAAGACCTGCTCACAATATTCTGCAGGAATTTGAAGTTGGGGTGTTAAATTCAGCATCGGGAGGAGATTCCTCCCTCCCAAAACTACTCATTAATTTAAACAAGAAGGTACTGGACAAAAGGAAGGATTTATGCAGTGTTGTGAGTGGGTACTTCATGTAACATAACACTCTCTACCGAGAAAAGTAGCAGTCAACAATTACACTATTCCTTTTTAATATGATTCATCAGCCATGGAATTAATACTACTAACATTTAAATCAGACCGTAAAAAGATGGGTCAGCTGAAAGCAACCACGGTAGGGGAGTTCTTATGCCTACCTCCTTTGGGAGCAGGTATTTAAACCTCCCAATACCATGCGTAGGACGGGATTTGTAGTGTCTGTGGCAACTGACGAGTGCATCACCTTAAAATCAAAGCAGAGCAAACATGTTTCCAGCTGAACGGCAGACAGCCCTTCTTTTAACAAACATACACAGGCGCTTTGAGAGCCCAAAATCCACACTGGGGACAAGAATTTGTCCTCGGTTCTTTGACAGAAAGCAAAGGCAGGCTAAGGCTTCGGTCAATCTCTGCCCCACGCAGGCAGCCTGTGCATCACAGCAAGCCTGTTACAACTCTTCACTGGGTAAAAAGCCGGCTGGATGGCCGGGCCCAGAGAGTTGTGGTGAATGGAGTTCAATCCAGTTGGCGGCCGGTCACGAGCGGTGTTCCCCAGGGCTCAGTGTTGGGGCCGGTCTTGTTCAATATCTTTATCAATGATCTGGACGAGGGGATCGAGTGCGCCCTCAGTCAGTTTGCAGACAACACCAAGTTGGGCGGGAGTGTTGATCTGCTCGAGGGTAGGAAGGCTCTGCAGAGGGACCTGGACAGGCTGGATCGATGGGCCCAGGCCAACTGTATGAGATTCAACAAGGCCAAGTGCCGGGTCCTGCACTTCGGCCACAACAACCCCATGCAGCGCTACAGGCTTGGGGAAGAGGGGCTGGAAAGCTGCCTGGGGGAAAAGGACCTGGGGGTGCTGGTCGACAGCCGGCTGAACATGAGCCGGCAGTGTGCCCAGGCGGCCAAGAAGGCCAAGGGCATCCTGGCCTGTATCAGAAATGGTGTGGCCAGCAGGAGCAGGGCAGTGATCGTGCCCCTGTACTCAGCACTGGTGCGGCCGCACCTCAAATACTGTGTTCAGTTTTGGGCCCCTCACTCCAAGAAGGACGTCGAGGGGCTGGAGCGTGTCCAGAGAAGGGCAACGAGGCTGGTGAGGGGTCTGGAGAACAAGTCTGCTGAGGAGCGGCTGAGGGAGCTGGGGTTGTTCAGCCTGGAGAAAAGGAGGCTGAGGGGAGACCTCATGGTTCTCTACAACCACCTGAAAGGAGGTTGTAGCGAGGGGGGGGTCGGTCTCTTCTCCCAAGTAACAAGCGATAGGACGAGAGGAAACGGCCTCAAGTTGCGCCAGGGGAGGTTTAGATTGGACATGAGGAAAAATTTCTTTACTGGAAGAGTGGTTAAACATTGGAACAGGCTGCCCAGGGAAGTGGTGGAGTCCCCATCCCTGGAGGTATTTAAAAGACGTGTAGATGCGGCGCTGAGGGACATGGTTTAGTGGGCCTGGGGGTGTTGGGTCGACGGTTGGACTCGATGATCTTAGAGGTCTTTTCCAACCTTAATGATTCTATGATTGTAATTTACAGTTGGTTACTGTGAGCAACAAATAAGGAAGGAAGAGATTAAAGGTGACTCATTTCCCAGGTGGATTCTCAGGCAAACAAAAAAAAAGACAAGACTTGTCAGCACCGGTGGATGGTGAGGATACTGATGAACTATTTTGTCTGTCTCCTCTTACGCGACAGCAGTGATGCTGCTATGGTGGATCTGAGCCCCACTTAATTTTAAATCCAGCCCTGTTCAATTATTCGTGTGCTAGGAAGCCAAATCAAAACGGCATCAGCTTTTATTTATACTTCCTTCTCCAGGGTACAATGAAACCCTCAATAACCCTCATTTTAATAAACGAAGCTCAGAACAGCAAAGAGAAACTGAACACCAAGGATCTAAGCCACTCAGTTATACTTCGCCTCCACATCCAAATAAAATTCTATTTTAAATTGCAACAGCGGACTCCACCAGCTCAATAAATGTTAAAGTGGGACCCCACAGGGGTGTCAGTCAGTTCCTGGACAGGAACTATATTCGATATACGGCGAATAGCATCTGGCTGGTGTCACTCCACAGTGTAACACCATGACTAGGAGCACCTGCTCAGCCAAGAACGGGGAAACAGAAGAAAAGGTTAGAAAAAATTTACGGAGGTGGAAAAGCACCTGCTCAGGTTATGTAACCAGCCCAAAATTGGGTAAAAGAAATTTAAAAAGAAGACACAAATGCTGAAATGTGTAATATTTACAATCTAAACGAAGTTTTGCCTTGCATTGGATTCGTAAGAGGCCTTACCTGCAGCACACAGACGGCTTTCTCTGGGTGTTGCTGCTCTGTAGGAAGCAAGACAATCGTTAAAAGCTCTGATTTCACGACCTGTGGAAACACAACATATCTGGCCAATCTCTTGAACAAAGGCTCACACCCCAAGTCCCTCAAACACAGGCAGATCCCCTTAGCAAAGAGACTTTTTCTTCTTCACATCTCCTTCACGTTTCTTCTTCAGCTCCCCGACATCGGCTGGAAGTTCCTCCTCCACAATTAAAAGACTTTCCTTGGCAAAAAAGCACTTTTTTTTGTCACGTATGTTTTCTGACGCTGTCAGTAGAAGCGACCCGGTGTTTTTATATGCCTTATACCGTGTTTTACTTGCTGGGTTTGATTTCAGAGCACTCACCTGCTGAGCGCAAACACCTGCTTTAGCAACGTTCCCTTCTTCAAGCACAGCACCTGCAATGAGCCACCACGGTCAAAATGCAAACAGTACAGCAGATACTCGGCGAGTTTTCACCAGCGCTTGCCAGAACACAGCCAGCAAAACGACACCCGAGACCCTCTGAACATACCAATAACCCTCCCAATCTCTCCACAGTCTCCAGCCACTGTCACTCCCCAGAATATCGCCGCAACACAGAGGAAAGAGATGACGCAGGAGGAAGATGACGACTGCGGTAACCTTTTCTTGCACCCCCTCGCTTTGCTTCAGGATCCAACAAGTTGGGGTAGGAGGCCCTCCTCCCCTCGGTTACAGATCATATTCATCCCTCGCACCGTCCCACCGCCTCCAGGTTACAACGGCCGCGTGAACAACCCTCGCGTTTCTTCCAGCTCCACACGGATGGAGGGAAACGCAGCTCATCCATCACCAAGGCAGCGCAAAGCAAAGAGCTTCGCCGTCACCACAACCCTGGCAGGCAGGAGCTGCATCACGCCAGGGGGATGGGGGGGGGG
>NW_008825211.1:657419-694713 GCF_000699105.1 Pygoscelis adeliae
ACAAACTCTTCTTTCAGCAGCCGGCTGCTCCCTCTGAGGACAGAGTGAATCGTGCCTTGCTGCCAGCATTTTGATCCCAGCTGCTGTCTGGAGGCAATTCCCTGAAAAATTTTAAGTGGGAAGACTGTAGGAAGGATGCTCCCTTCCGCAGCATGGGGAGACTGTAGGAGGGACCTCCCTGATTTGCGGCATGTGTTTGCCAGTGGGAGTGGAGGTGGTCAAGGGGGTCTGCCTGGCAGACCGGGCTGGGGAGAGATGGGCGCTGCGTGACCCTGTGCCCCCCAAACCTGGCAGTCTGGAGTTGGCTCGGGAAAACACATACCTTTGCAAACTGCCCCCTCCTGTCTCTTCCACCTTCCTCTTCTTTACCAGGCCATCTCCAATACAAACCTTCATTTCACCTAGGCTCTTCCCTACTCCCCTTCTCTCCTACCTGGCCCCAATATCCCCCTTCTTGCGTGGCAGATACTCCCGCCTGCTTCCCTGAGCCCCCACCATAGAGCTCTCCATCCTGGGCAGCAGCTGCCTGGCAGCTTGATTTTGGGTCAGGATTTCCAGCTCTGCTGACTGATCGCTGCTCTGATTGCGTTTGGCTGGAGCTGTCAGGGCTCATGATGGATTTTCTCTCTCCAGTTCATCTGCGTTCATTGATGTGGCAAGTCTCCTCCGCTGCAGACCAGACTCGCGCATTTGATTCCTGCTCCTTGATCCACCCTGCCGGGCCCTGTCCTGCATTTCCGAGCGCCTGGAGCTCCCAACGCACACCTGGCACCCCAGATGTTCATCCCCATTGCGATCTGGTGCATGGGGAGGAGAGAAGGAACGTGAGAGGACAAAGTTTGCCCGAAAGCAGAGTCTGGGTGGGCTCTGTGCCGTGCACAGGGCTGTGCTGTCTCCTGCTCAGCGTATGGAGGAAGCAGAGGGGATCTGCGCCACCTTTGCTCTCCTCTCCACGCTTTGCAAGGACACGGGCTCCCAGCTCTGAGCTGTGTTTTTGTGGTGCTCCCGGGACACAACAAAACTGCTTATGTGGAATGGATGTTGTACTGCCCTTTGATCTCGCCTCGTGAGCCCCAGGCAGGGCCACCCTGGCAATGACGCTTGTTTGATAACTCCAGGGCGCTTCGAGCAAGGAGCGCTGTGGGAGTCTGAGCTGGGTTAAGACCAGCACTCCCATTTCAGGAAAGCCGGGCTTCTCCTCCCGTGCACTTTGAAGCCCTGGAGGAAATTCCATGCTTCAGGAGGGGCTGCTGTGACTGGAGGGGGACTGGCTGGTCCTGCGTTTGTGGGGGGAGGCCGTGATGGGCACCGCAATTAAGAGCAGGTCATGCTCATGACGACCCCTTGTTCCGTGACGTCAGACTCTCTGTGCTCATGGAGGGGGGGCTACGCCCCCTAATTCCCTCTGCCCCTCATGGGGACTCACCCCCACAAAATGTGCCTGAGGAGGGAGCATTGCCCCAGACGGAGTTTGGGGTACAGCAGCCACTGCTAAGCATATTGCAGGAATCCCCCTCCCAATGACCATCGTTGTCCTACGCGTCTCAGTGAAAAAGGACTACGTCTCTTCATTGCGGAGTTTCGCCAATATCTATCATAAACAGATACATTTTAAGGCCAAAAGGGACTGTTAAATCATGTAATTCTGTCTCCTGCACATTGCAGCCTATAGATTTCCGCTGACTTGCAGCTGTATGGAAGCAGATCGCTCCTGTTTCGATGAAAGCATCTTTCTCATAAAGGCTCCTGCTCTTGATTTTCCCTGGATACAAAGATAGCGCTGCTCTTGGCAGCTTGTTCTGGCGGCTGAGCACCCTCTCTGTTAAAAACGTGGACCTTCTTTCCAATTTGAATGTGCCTCGGCTTCAGCTCCCAGCCGCCGGTCCTCGCCGTGCCTTTCTTTTGACTAACGAATCGTTTCACAGCCAGGTAGCCGAATCCCTGTTTGCAGGGGCACGGCCTGCCTTTTTGTGACATTTAGAAAAAGAAGCAAAGGTGTTGCTTTGTTGCTTTCCCCCTCAGCCGCAGAAACCCAAACCACCCCTTTTCTGTACTGCGCTAAAAAAACCAGGGAGCTCTTCCTTCTCAAGCCTTCCCTGGCTGCTGAGAGGGCCAGGCCTTGCTGGGGGGGTTATTTCATCCATCCTCTTCTGCTTCGCTGCAGATTTCTCCCGGTCACGTAGCTGGATGTGCCCTGTCAATGACCCAGCGTGGTGCACAGCACATGTGCTGGCAGAGGTGATGCTCGAGCGGTTTGCGACCTACGCGGGAGGCTGCTGCAGGCCCCCTGCCCCTCCTCAATCCGCTCTCTATCGCGCTGTCCAGAGGAGCAAAGCGGTCCTAGGAGAGTTGAGATCCAAGCGCCTGAAAGTCTCCATTTCTTTTCGGACTTGTCTGATTACAAAAACAATCAAGAAGTGTTTAAATAGACCCTGGAAGAAAACCTCTGACGGGCGTGTCTCCTCTTCTACCTTCTGCAGCGCTTCTTAGGGCTCCACCTAAGGCCCGCAGGAGTCGGCGGGGTGATCTCCCCTGGCTTCAACGAGCGGAGGCAGGTCCCTCAGTTGCTTTATCTCGAAAGCCTCACCCATACCCCCTGCCAGCCCCTCGGGCTGAAACCTCTTTGGCAGGCAATGCAGAAGTGTTTACTTTGCCCAGCGCAAAGAGATGCTGAGCCTGAGCAGAGCTTTTGTGGTAAAAATAATTGTTACTAACCGTCAAGACTTCTCCGTGGTAGAGAGCCCTTGTTTTCCCTGGGATCAGCGGGAAAGATCCCTGAACCCGTAGTGACGTGTAAACAAGGACGATATATGTATTTAAAATGATGTTGGAATTAAAGTTGGATCTCTGCCAGTCTGGATTCCCTTTCCCTCTGGTGCAGGAGAGCAGCCACACGACCGGTGCCACAGCAAGAGGGAAACGCTCCCAAATGCCGGGTGCAAAGCTGAAGGCGAGCTCCTGCTCATATCTTTGTTAAAACTTACTTAAATTTAATCACCTTATTAAAGACACGTTTTCTCTTTCAGTTCACTGGCAGTTCAAGGCCTGGGGAAAAAAACACAACCTTGGAGAGGCAGTTAATCACGTTGAGGGAGTACAAACGAAACAGTCAAAAACAGAAAGCGTAGACTGTTTGGTTTTCAAAATGCCGTCTAATTCTGCACCTGGATTGCGAGCGCTGGTAGGGGTGAGGCTTGTGTCCGAGAACAAGATCCCCGGAGCGGGAAGGTTCAACGAGCGTTTCCATTCTTCAGGCAGAGATGGAGCACAGAGACCGCGGCTGGAGACAACCGAGCGAAGGACACTCACGGCCAAGGGTGAGCTACCTGCAAGCAAATCCTTGCCGAGAGCCTGTGCCCCCTTTGGCTACGTGGACCATTTAGAAATCCAGGACAGCGGGTCACGTGGAGATGGAATAATATTAGTTTCAACCCATGATCTTTTTCAAAGAGGAGACGGGGTTGGGGCGCGGTGTCCCCTTAGCAGAAGAGCTGTGGCGCTGAGACGTAGCCCTCGGGCCTTGGAAAGGAAGGTGTTGAGACGCGGGAGAGCACAGGAGAACAAAATTCACGGGCAGCGAATATATTTGGAGAGACTAAGCGAGCGGTGGGTGCTATTTCACAAGAAAGATGGGGACAGGCTTTTTTGCAGGGCCTGTTGCGACAGGACAAGGGGGAATGGCTTTAAACTAAAGGGGGGGGTGAATTTAGACTAGATCTAAGGAAGAAATGTTTTACGCTGAGGGTGGTGAAGCCCTGGCCCAGGTTGCCCAGAGAGGTGGTGGATGCCCCATCCCTGGAAACATTCCAGGTCAGGCTGGACGGGGCTCTGAGCAACCTGATCGAGTTGAAGATGTCCCTGCCCACAGCAGGGGGGTTGGACTAGATGACCTTTAGAGGTCCCTTCCAACCCAAACCCTTCTGTGATTCTATGAGATTCTATGATTTCCCTGACCATCGGAGCAGAGAGGCTCCGGAGCGATCTCCCAGATGGGAAAACGATGGAAAACCCACCCGTTTCCACGTGGAAAACACCCCACGGAGCATTATTTGGACCTTGTTGAGTGGATCGCAAGAGATTTGCACCAACATCAACATGAATACAACCACGGGGCAGGAGCTGCCAGACCCCGGAGGGCTCCGTTTCGTTTCAGGCCGCTGAGCCGAGATATTCCTGAGAACAGCAGGCGATGCCAACGCCGGCTGAAGCCCAGGGGGGCGAGTGCTTCTGAAAATCACATTTTGTGTTCAAATTCAAGTAAAGGAGTGTCGATCTGCGTGGGACTGCACCAGTGTGGGAGAGGAGGCAGCAAGGCTGCGTGGATGAGAGACACCCCGAAGCCAAGGTTTAAACAGGAGGGGCCGGGATGCAGCTGGGAGCCTCTTCGAAGGGCAAGTCAAGCAAAATGGGGAGAAATGGGCAAAAAATAGCTAAAGGGAGAGCTGGCCCCCAGGTGGGGATCTGGCCTCTCCCTCAGGCGGGGAGGGAGCACTGAGATGTTTCCGAACGACAGCCCCAGCCACCACAAAAGGGTGACAGTGGGAATCATTGCCCTCGCGGGGAAACATCTCCCCACCGTGAGGGATCCGCTGGGGCCATCGTGGAGTGAGTGTCCCCAAGAGATGCTCCTCTGAAAGGAATATCTGTATCAGTTTAGGGTTAGGCCTCTGGTCTTAAGGACTTTGCTTGTTCCTCACACCTTTGGGTTCCCCCCTTCACAGTTCAGTGATTTCAGCGAGCACGATTTCACCCTACCGTCCAGGAAACCCACGCAAGCCATCGTTAGGCTCCAGAATGAACATGATTAGAATTAAAATATACCTTTTACAGTAATATAAGATTTTGAAACATGTCTAACGTAAGATTTATACTTCTAAGGCAGTACTTTAGATATTAAAATGCAGCAAAAAGAAATACACATGACTAAGTGTCAAGGGAATGCTTACTCATGTTACAAAACTGAAAAAAAACCCCTCATTTCCCAGGTTGCTGGAGAATTTTTTTTGCCTAAAGCTACATAAAAGGAGAGAATTTTCAAGGATATTTAGAATTTAAACGGGCCTTCTTCAAGACCAGGGTTATTATTCAGAATGCAGCAGCAAACCTAAAAACAAGACATAGTGCTTTTGTATCTAAATGTTATTCAACTGTGTGAAACATTAACAGTGGCAACTGGATGCCTTTTAGGTCTTTTGTCAACTAAGCAGTTTACAGTTAATGAAATCAGAGTTCTACTTTCTGAACTTGTTGATTCCTATGTATCTATACAAAGCCAATGTAAAGAATGGTAAAGAATGGACGACAGAATTTAGAACATCTGAGGATGTGTGGTGGTGTATCCTGGGCAAGGTGACATTATGTAAGTGTTGAGACTTCACACAAACAGGTATGCTGCAATACTTTAATCCAGCTGGGAGATTAATGATTTGTTATACATGTGGCAAATTCTAACCAGAATTGTATTGTACCTCTTAGTAAATCAGAAATTATGGTAAGATAATGAACATACATAACAATATATGAAGTTTCAACTGAAATCTAAGGGTAGTTCAGGGACTGAACTGACCACATGTGATGGGTGGTTTCCAAGGAGAGATTGCTGCAATTTAAAAAAAAAAACAAAAAAAACCAAAAAACACCACCAAAACGGAACGGCCGCATCTCCAGAAACAGCTGCTGATTCATTTGATCCCAGCTCCTCTGTTTTTTTGGGGGGCAGGAGCCTCAATTCCTGGTGTTCTCTGTGTGAACACGGCATTTTTCGAAAATGGAGTTATGTCTTGGCAAAGCGGATCCAACGCTCTAAATATTTAATTCAGTCAATGAGATTTTTCTTCCCTGTTGTTGGAATAAAAAAAAAAAACCCACAAAACCCAGCGACGCCTCCTCCTTCCTCAGTAGAAGGCCTCTCTCTCTCTAATATTGCATTTCAAATCTCTTGCTTTGGAGAGTTTTCTGAAGAAAAAAAAAAAAATGCTCATTTGGTGGATGCTTTGTGTAATCCTGGTCAGATGTTGAGGGATCTTTGATGCAATGAGTAGGTGCCAAATATTCCCTGTCTCAGGGTGGGGTGTTTGCTCCCTCAGCCACCTTTGGTCTCTATGTTGGTAGGAGATGATGAAATACTAGTCTTTTTTTTTTTTTTTTTCCCCCAAATGACTTATATCTTGGTTTTTCCTCACTCATATGTAGATGAGCTTGACGATAAGGCTGCTATTAAAATTATTTACCTATGCATTGGCAGTTTCCTGTAGTCTGTTCCTTTCATCTTTTCTTTTTTTTTTTTTTCCAATATTTTTTTTTGGTGTTGGAACAGCTCCTCTTCATATTAGGGATTCAGGGAGCACAAGTTCAACTTGGTTTTTTTTTTTTTTGGGGTAAGTCACCTGATCTGCTTGGTGAGGTGCTATTTGGCCAGCCATTTTACGAGGATTTTGGAAGAGGGTCATATGTAGAAGGTGCTGGTTTTTTTACACCCCCCCACCCCCAGGTATTTGATAACAGGAATCTTAAGTATTAGCTATGCATTTGCAAAATGCTTGGCTTGTTTTACTGTATTTCTAAGCTTCGATTTCATGAAGCTTTTCGAATACCTCCATGGAAGGTTGTAGCACCTGGTGCAGATCTTAAATCTCAGCAGCTCTTAGTTTACACGTGGATTTCTTGTCTATTTATTCTAGCAGACATAACATCAGATATCTGCTTCCTCTAGTCTTCGTCATTTTTTTTTTTCCCCCTCTCAGCTAATCATCTGTGTTTATACTGGAAGTTTTTAAATAATTCCTGTCCGTTGCATCAAATCTGGGGAGGAGAGAAGGGGTTTTATGGGTATAGCATAGCAAAATACTCCTAACTAAAGAGACATAGCGCTGCAACTGCTGTCTTGACTGTGGCTTGTGGATGTGTTCAAGCTGATCTGAATCTGGCTAGTTAGGGCCCGGCTAGCAGCTGCGGTGTGAGTTTCAGCCCTGCCTTTGTCTCGGATCCTGGGCGATGACTCCGTGACTGAACTGCGCTGAACTCGGTGCTAAACGTGGCGATGCCGACGGCAGAGTAGCCCTCGGTGTGTCCACGCAGCCCCACGGGTGCTGCAGCGTGGGCATGCTCCAACACAGCGCTCGGATGATCCTCGTCTGTCATGGAGGAGAAACGGCATTTTCTGAATTCAGCTTGAATCTCTTCAGATATTGCTGTCATGATGTCATTCGCTGTAATTTTTTTTTTTTTTTTTTGCTGTCTGAAGGGTGAATAGCTCCCATTGCAAACGGCTCCTGCAAGAATAAATGCCCTAATAATGTTCTTCTGTACGATAGAGATAATTACAGAAGCATCTCTGATGCTGCAAAGGGAGTTCGAGTGGGCTTTGCTTACACGTAGCTCCCTTTGTCATTCTTTGTTTTGAAGGTGAAGGGAAATCTAGAAATAAAGTTTTTCTAATAGCTTTCATAAATGAGAAGATCTCTTTGTACAACTGTTGCGCTGGATTGCTGCATTCGCTTTCTGTTTAGCTAAAAGGTTGTCTGCCCTGTTGGAAAGCCGTAATTAAAGATATCCTACTGCTGCTGGTAGGGAGGCTGAATGCTTCTGTTTCACTTACATTCAGGGACTTCACAATGACAAATGACATGTTATAAAGGGCTACGGTGTCGATTAACTGCCTCAGCAACCAAAGCTAGCTAATATCAGACCTTCTGCGCTGACGGTATACAGTCTCTTCAATAAATGTGTATATTAACGGCTAAGAAATTCTTGACTGGAGTTCATTACTGTGCAGGCTTTACAGCCCTTCCATGCAATTGTGTGAGCGAAGGCAATATCATTCCATGTGAGATCTGGAAGCATCTCTAGATGTTTTATTCTTATTTGAAAGCGGGATTGCACAGTGGATGCAGTCTGTGGTTTTTTTTTTTTTTTTTTTTTTTGCTGGTATCCTCAGCCATATTGTGGGAGTTCAATGCCGTATACCTAGGCGTTCATGTGGACTGCAGTGATTCTTCCTAGTTACGCTGTTCATCACTAGCTGCAGATTCTCTTTCCTATGCTAAGATGCTGATTTTTTTTTTTTAAAAGCCCCTTCTTTTCTTGCTCCCCGATCCCCAAAATCCTCTTGTCTCCCCTGTCTGTTCCTTACATTGTCTGCCTTTTTCTGCCTTTACTGCACCAACTCCTCGAGCGCTCAGTGCCGTGGCGAGCAAGCTGACACCGCTGCAGCTCTCCGTCCGTGGGTCCTGCCCGCGCTGATCAGTCGGTCAGCGGTGGCGTGTGTTGGCTGAATGACATCAAGTCACTCACGGCTCCTTTCGGGATTTACTGCAAGTCATTGCCTCTCAATGGCAATATGGTTGTTGTGTCCCCCACGCCCCTCCCCAGCTGAGCCTGGATACTTGCCGCATGGACTGTGGATTCATCACGAGCCTGCAATATAATCCGTGTCCAGCTCGAAGAAGCTTCTCTTTCTTTCTCTCTTCTTTTTTTTTTTTTTTTAACTTGTAGTACAAGGATATAGCATTGGGTGGCTAGCAAGAAGGCAACTTCACCAGTGCTTGCCTTAATTGAATTACTTTTCTCAATGATTGAAGATTATACAGAGTTTAGCAGTTTTAAATATGCTAATCTTTACTGAAAAGGCAGAGAGAGCTCTGTGCTGAGGGATTAGATAGAGCTATTGGGCGGGGGGGGGGAAGGTATGCTTCTTACTGCCTTTGATCTTGTTTTATCAGGTGATTTTCATCAGTCCTAATGCCTCAAGTTTAAGAAATTCTGATTTCTGGGTCACATCAGTTCGTGTACATATCACTTGTGTTATAGGGTAGCTTGCAAGTAAATATGGTTTATATTCAAATATTAATAACATCTTTAGTTTTATCTTGCATATGAGCACCTCTCCTACTTAATACATTGATTTTTTTTTTGATTGAGTGGGCAGAGCTGAATGCTGGGGCACCGCAACAGAAATATTCTCCCGTCATGTGGGTTTATGCTGCAGCTTTTATTGGCGAGCAAGTCTGAAGGGCATTAATAATATGTACAGAAAGCAAAATAAGTCCCTGTCGTCTCTTTCTGCTGGCATTTCTGCATTGCATAAGATCTTAAAAAAAAAAAGTTAGTTTTCTTTATTGGGAACCGAGATTTTTAATATTGAAAAAACTGCTAAGTACAATATAATAACTTGAGGAATATAACTTTGGAAACCACTAATGAACTATACTGTTGCATAACGATGTTGGTACGGGCGCTGCTGAGCAGCGTGATGTGTCTTATTAGATAACTGGAGAACTGCAGGTGGTTCGTGTGTAACATGAAGCTGGCATAACACTGCTCATAGTTCAGCCCGTCTGCAGAGACTGGCATCCCTGTGCAACTAAAACTCCCTTCTTTTTAAAGAATTCTCTGCTTTACGAGCTCCAGAGAGCTATTAACTTGTCCCACCGGTGGTTTAAAATCTTATCCCCTTCCCTCCTGTTAATTTCATAGTGTCTTGGTTTTCCTGTGGCTGGGTCTTCAGATACTTAGGTTTATATTTGGACTATATGCATTTTCCACGTGTCCCTGAGCTTCATTTTCTTGGGTACATCTGGAGGCTGAATATTGTCCCGGTTCTTTCTCTTCTGCATCCCTGAAATGGCCCTTCCTATAGCAATGTCTGGAAGAAGCACGTTAGACTTGGAGAAGAAGACTTAAATGTTTTGTGGTGCCTGTTCTCATGGTGCCTTTTGATCCCTGTCTATTTGTGGAAGCCTCCGAAGAAGCTGGATCTTTTCTTCAAAGGAAGGACAGCTGTGCCTTTCTGCACTTTGGTATGTTTTTCTGTCTGTATCTGAAAAATAATTTGTGAACTTGGAAGGAAAGGATCTTCTTATCCCTTGATTTAAAATAATGGATTTTATATCTGCAGCTGTTGGGGTGTTTGGTGGTACTGGGCACTTCCTTGGCACACGATCCAGGTTCTACAAAGCCGATGTCTAAGGCTTTTGCTGAAGCTGTAAATGGGACTAACGGAGAAGCAAAGGTGAGGAACCTCGTCTGAGGCCATGTTGTGGTTTAACCCCAGCCAGCAACTAAGCATCACACAGCCGCTTGCTCACTCCCCCTCCAGGAAAGCAGGGCTCCATCACACGTAACGGTGACTTGGGAAGACAAACGCCATCGCTCCGAACGTCCCCCCCTTCCTCCTTCTTCCCCAGCTTTATATGCCGAGCATGACGCCATACGGTGTGGGATGTCCCTTTGGTCAGTTGGGGTCAGCTGTCCTGGCTGTGCCCCCTCCCAACTCCTTGTGCACCCCCAGCCTGCTCGCTGGTGGGGCGGGGTGAGGAGCAGAGAAGACCTTGACTCCGTGTCAGCACTGCTCAGCAATAACCAAAACATCCCTGAATTATCGACACTCTTTTCAGCACAAATCCCAAACACAGCCCCATCCCAGCTACTGTGAAGAAAATTAACTCTACCCCAGCCAAAACCAGCACAGGCCACCTTAGCAGAAGATCTAGCACTTGGAAATTATCAGAGCCAACAGTTGTCAGCCATTCTTGTCTTCACTGAGCCTTAAAGATCTGTCTTCTGTAATCAGTTTGTGAGGAAGTAGCTACCTTCCTATTTACCTGATAATTTAGTCCAGGTGTTTAAAGGCATTTGTTGTGTTCATGCATGTACAAGTACCTGTTGTATACACAACTGATTAAAAAAATCCCCAAACCAAGGAACCAAAACAAGCGAACAGAAACTCTCAATGGTTTGAAACAGGGCTCAGAAGAAATCCAATTCCTCTGTCTCGGCGTGAACACCATCAGATTTTTCAAGACAACCTCCAAAACTCACCTGTGAGTCCTGTAACCTGCAATAACAGTTACCTTGTGACAGACAAATGTTTCTGAAAGGGTATGGGAGCTCCGATGCATCTCTTCTGGTGTGGAGCAGGATAGAACAAGACGAAAAACACTTTTTTGAAAATGAACTGGTATAATCAAAATGATTACACGTTTGACACATTAGTATAAATTACTTATGGAAGTAGTCTAAATGAAAAACGTGTGTCTCGGCAAACAAACAGCAGTCAAAATATGGACTGGCAGTGGAAGTAGAATTTTTCAGGTTAATTTTCCTGATTTATTTACTGAGCTTACTCAACGTTGAAATGCTAAATGGATTCTTTGTTTTCCCCTCGGCATAAAACAAACTCTTCTGGCTCTAATATATTGAAGGGCCCAGGGACAGCGAACAATTGAATCAATTACTTTACATCAGATATTTTGTTTTTATGTTCAAAACACAATGAGCTAAATATGGAATATGTTGGAATATTTGAGTAATATTAACTGAAAAAAATTGACTTTTTTGTGTTTCAGTAGTGTTTAACTCTTACCCAAATGCAGCCTAGTGCATCACAAAAAAAAAATGCTAATCTGGGGAGCAAATATTATATGAAACTAAATCTAAATAAATTCTTTTCATCCGTGTGAACTATGTAATGGTTCAGTAAATTTGTGCGTGTGTACATATATTATACTTAAAAAATACCAAATTTAGTGCAAAGGCCATACTGAGGGGCTGAGATCCTTTTGAGATGGAAATCGCTTCTCATTGGTTGTCAACCAGTCAAAAGACCAACTTAAGAAAATAACCAACTCTAAATGCAAAGCAGCATCAAAATTGGGGGTTTAAGTGGAAAGGCTTCCTACTCCTGATGTCGCATGCAACTCAACGTGGTTATAAAACGTGCTACTGAAACCTCCCCTTGTTGGATACGTGGACCGATTTTTTTGCATGCCACTGAGTTCTTGAGCCCCTTGCTCGCTTCTGGCTGTCTCCTGTTGAGCCTGTCAAACTGAGTTCAGCCTTCAAATTAGGAAGGAAGTCCGTATTCAGCTGTACAGCACAATAGTGCCATTTGTTTAATTTGACTTTTTAGAACAAGGGTGTAACTTTCCTTTTTTGTTCCCTGTTAGCACGTTCTTTCTGCTGGACCGCTGTAAACCGCGATGTGTCAGTGCTGCCAGAATGCCAGGGCGTGGTTTCCCAGTCCGCTGTGTGTTTTGAAAAGACTTCTTGGACTTCTGGCATACCCGGTGTGATGCTAACTGGTTTAGTTACAGTGTGCAGAAGGAGAGCTGAGGAATACGTTGTGTGATGTCCTGAAGTTTGACTCTTAAAGTATTTTTACAAAGCCAAACACAAAATCCTTAAGACTCTTGACAGTAATAAGAACCAGTTAAAGCGTACATGCTCTGAAGTCCCTTTCCTTCTGCTAGGGCATTTTTTTGTCCATATAATTTCTTCCTTTAGTCCCATCACCACAGCCGGAGCTGGAATTGCCACACTCTGCTGCGCTGGAGTCTTAACTGGTAACTCTGCAAGCGAATCCTGCTTGACCTTGGCTACTTTCACGAGTGCAGGTGCCTGGCTAAGTACAGGTGCACGCTGTTATCACCCATGGTAGCTGCTTCCATTTTAGTGCACAGAGTTGGGGCATACTTTTAAGAATTTCCATGACTTGACTAGCTGCCAGTATCCCCTGGAGATGCCACACAGCTATTCTGAGATTTGCAGGCTCGTAATGTTCTCTCATCCAGACATGTGTAGGTGTCATCAACACGCAGAATTAAGGCTTTGAAGTCTAAAGTGTATTTGCCCAGAACTGAAAGAGCTAGGAAGAAGTATCGGAGCGATACTGATGAGCAGGTAGCTATTTGTCTTCAGACATGGCCAGAACCAGCTGTGCCAGTGGAAGGTGTGGGTAAACCTGCTAATGAGAAAATGTTCTTAACATTCACTTGATCTCTTTTGTCTTACATTGTGACCACTTAAATCTCTGTGGTATTAACATTTATGACCATATAAATGAATGCCATTTATCCTGCTAAGTGATGTTTTTGAACGATTTGCTTCTAGGAGAGCAGTCGGCAATTGCCGCAGCAAAAAAACAACCCATTCCAATATTTTTGTAATTAATGCAGAGGCCAGTTTATTCCGTTCCTCTAAATGCTTCCTGCTACGCTTCCTGTACTTGCCTCTGTCTAGGTTTGAGTTACAGCCAGTTCATTTTCTTAATGTTCTTGATATGTGCAACACAAAGGGAAGGGAAATTAAATCTAGAATAGAAGTGTAGCTAAACGGAGAGGGGCCCTCGGAGGGTGCAGTCTCCCCGGCAAAGCTCCAAGCAGTGGCTGATGCAGGATCAACAAGATTCCTGTCAGTCTGATCTCTGCCAGGGGGTCTAAGTAGCCGCTGCCGGAGTTGGGGAGAGTGAATTCCTGCTAACAGGTCGAGAGTTCGGCCCTGCGGAGGCTCTGGAGCTGTCTGCACAGAAATGGGCAGGCAGCATTGTCTTCATCTGAGTGCAGGAGTGTTTCTCTGCAGCTTGTAGGGCCAGGCACTTCACTGGTTTTAATGAAGATGTTGCCTTCTCTGGGAGTAGAAAATATTCACTCATTACTGACTCCGTCCTCTTTTGCTGGCAGAGAAATGGCCCTGAGAAACCCTGCTTGTCAGTGATGGGAGGATTTTTTTCTTTATGGCCTGACAGAAGGAAGGCTTAGCAGAGGAATCTGAACTAGATGGGTGATTGAATCATCCAGTGGATGTCTGAGGTGGCGGATGAAATGGAGAGAACAAAATTCATGGTAAGTGCTGTGAGCAAAAGCATAGTGTGCACGCAGAGATCAATAAATCTTGGCGAGAGCAGCGTGAGCTCAGAACCAGGGTGGAAGGCATTCGATTAGAAATGCAGGTAAGTGGAGAACGCTTGCTTTTGGAAAAGCAACCGAATCTGCAGGTAATGTTTCCTGATGGATGCAGTCAGTATTGTGAAAGTAGATGAACAGAGCTTAACTTTCATGTATAGCAGAATTAATTGGTAACTGTGCTGCAGCGTCGTCTTTTTCAAAGGAAGTTCTGACCCCTTCTTGACTTTACTGGGCAGCAGTAGGCAGGTCTTTGTGCTAGAGGTTTGATGCCTTATTTGTCTTGTCTATATTACCTGATTTTTACTTTTTTTCCCTTCCCCTGATTTCAGACTGATGCGTTTGCTGCTGAAGCAGTTTTTGAGTATTGTGTCCTTGGCTCGCTCAAAATGGCTGAAAAATCACTTGTGTCTGCATAAAAGCTAGGATGGCTTTACTAAAGCTGAGCTTCTGCTGCTTATTTGGATAAAGCTGCAGGTGAATCTTTCAGTATAGCAGCTGAACACAGCTGGAGGAGGGTCAAATTGAAATTGCTGAAGAAAGTGTGAGTTTGGTGTATCATCTCAAGGAAATCCTAAGCTTTTGGGTTTTTTCTTCTTCCTGACCTCGGCATGCCTTACAAAGAGGTCTTTGCAGGGTGGGTCTCTTCCAGCCCCTTGTTTCCAGACCCACCCGCCAGTTCAGGTTCTTGTAATTCCTTCTCGACTTTCCAAGCTGCCTCTTAATATCAGTCCTTTATGTATTCAATTCATAATTATGGTCCTATTCTTTCTGTTCTTCCAACCTGCCATTTTTCTTTCCTAGTTATCTTTTGCCTTTTTTTGCTGAGCAGTCATTGGGGTGGCTTTTATCCACCATCATACAATTAACTTTGTGACCATAGTTCTTTTCCACTTTTTTATTTTTAGTTGCTCTTAAATCTCAGTGTGCCTTGGAGAAGGGGATAGGTTTTTTTTCCTTGAAACTGCATAAACAGTAAGCAGATTAAAATCTTGTGTCCCATAAAATTTACCTCTTTGGATGCTATAGTGTAATAGTAGACTTGGAAAAAAGCTTTTCCCAGTGAAAGCGTCACAATCTTGTAATCATCTGCTGGTTTGGTGTTAAATCCTCTTCCCCTCTTCTGTTCAAGAGTGCAAAGGGCTGATAGGTTGGTTGTTCATATCTGTAGGCTTGGTGGACTGGTTACACTGTTGTGGCAAGTAATTTACAGTTAATACAGTCTTGGCCTTAAGAATTCTACAATTTTGCTTAAAAATACAAGAAGGATTTCTTTTTTTTTCTTCCCTGGAATACAGCTGGGTTTTCCCCCAAATCATTAAACTGCAGAATATATAGTAAACTCAAGAGGAACCTTGTGTGAATTACTACATGCATTCCCTCCAGTAAGTCCTGACATCTAGAGAAAAATTTCCCTATGGAATTGTGTGGATGATGTTTTAAACGGTTGTTGTAGTCTGCAAGACTTGCACAGCTACGAGTGAGTCAGACTCAAGATCTGGCTTTGCGTGCTTGGTTTCAGGTTAAATGAATGAAGCCTTCTTGTTTCCAGCATGTCATAAGTGAGAACTGCACCCCTTGGACGGTGGAGGAGCCGCGTACCCTTGGGTAGGGGTGTCTCTGGAGCCTTGATCCCAGGAAAAGCAAAGGCTTTCCAGCTTTGCCTTTTGGAAAGTGGAGGGAGGGAAGAAGTGTCCTACATGGAATGTTTTTAAGGAATTTCAAAACGCCTCCGTGCTTTCCCCCCCCCGTTTTGATGCTTCTCAAATGCTTGCCTAAAACACCTTACTCAAGAATCTGATTTTACGTTGTATCTCAATGCTGCTTTGATTTCAGTAGATGATTCCCCACTGCCACTGTCAGCCACACAGCGAAAGACGACTGCAACCAGGTGTCACGTAGCATTTACTGTACTTGGTGGCAGTTCTTTTATGAATCTTAATGGCAAACAAATGTGACCTCCTGTGTTTGGTCATATGCCTCTGAGGTCCCTGAAGAGCCTTGTGGTGCACTCAAAGCTGGCTTTGTAAGTATGGCAGCCTGAAGACCCAGAATTACCTCCTATGCACATTTATACAGGGAATTTCTAGAGTTGAAAACAAGCCTTTTCTGTGTGTCTTGGAGAGTAAATATTATAGTTAAATAGAAACTTAACTAGTATATGTCTTAGAGCCCTTACATGAAGGGATTGTTCCTCTGGAAAATACTGCTGGAGGAGAATATTTGTTTCAAGATATTGTATCCTAGCTGGAGTGCAGATAATTCTCTTCTAAAGAATCTTCTGCTCTGAACCCAATTTCTCATATAAGCACTTTCTTTTTTTCTATAGTTGAACCCTACGATTCTGTTTGGAATAGCCTTTTTCTAGAAAAGGTCAGAATAAAATTAAAAAAAGAACAAAAAACTTGTTCCATTGACTATTTGGAACCAAATTCCTATCTTTTAAAGACTATTTTTTTTACGTTCTTCTAGATGAGTATTAAACCTTGGGTCTGCAGACCCCTCAGGCTCCATGGCCTCTTTCCAAGGCATTTGTGAAACGCAACTGGGAAGAAACAAGTTTATTGTCAGCTGGCTTAAACTCCCTACAGAGAGGTCTGTGTCTCAGTTAGGAAGCTTTTAGAGGCCTGCACATTGAAAGGCCGAAAATTGTTGTGCTGGATTAACATTACTTAGTTTGCCAGATAAACATCATTTGAGTTTGAAGTTCTTAATTTGCAGTGCAGGTGGAGCAGGCAGCAGGAGTGTCAGGTGCCCATGCTGGTGGCCTCTGTTCTACCCCAGGCCCCAGGAGGAAAGCTGTCACAGCTCAGGAGCAGAGTTGTGAAGGAAAACGGGTAGTGTGATGTCAAGATACGCTTATCTTGAATTCTTAACATAAGGTATACGTAGCCATGTGTTGCCTGGACTCATACGAGTGTCTGAGGAGACCAGAGTGTGCAACTTCTTAAACTGCTGTTCTCAAGTTCTACATGTTTTTTTGGTTTCTGTTGCTAAAAAAATAAATTGTTGGGTTGGGTTTTTTTGGTACTGAAAACCAGGGTCCTGTGCTGCTCTTGTAACATGCACTGGTATATATGTTCTACTCTATTTTGGTACCAGCTATTTTCCTCCTGTGTTGCTGTGGAGTTGCATCATATAGGCTAACCCATGTGTATTGTTGTGCAGAGGATGGTGTACATCTCTCGTTATTTTTGCACCGGTCCCCAGGTATTCTCCACAGACAAGCTTGTCAATCTGGATCAGCAAACGCTGACTGAATTCGCGCTGTGCTTTGTGGAGAGGCACGCTTAATGAAAGCACACAGAATGTACTCTCTGCGTTTCTCTTCCTTACAAGCTGCCTCCTTAGAAGCTAGGCTGCATCGACCTTAAATCAGGACTATTTTAAGATCTTGTTTGAGCTTTGTTCTGAAGAAATACTCACCTCTGTGTCTGCCTGAAGAATGAGTTTGAGAGAAGAGAGCTCTTGTGGAAGCTGTTCTGCAGCTCTTGTGTGGAAAGAATAAAGGTCACGTCTTAGTCCTTCCAGAGCTGCCCAGAAGATGGTAGGTTCTGGCAGTAAGGGATGGAGTCAGTGAGGAGGAAGCTATATGGAGCTCTCTTTTTCTTCTTTTTCTTCTTTCTTTTTCTCCTTCCTCCGGGCAGGACAAAAGTCGTTACAGTGTGAGAGGGCAGAGTTTTCTTTGGGGCAGCATAGGGTAGGTACTCATGGGAGGAGGGAGCAGGAGGAAGTATTTGCTGCTTTTGCCGGGTGGATAATGGTGCTGGGGAAACGTTAGGCAAAACTTAAATTAGTGAAAGGATGGAGGGAAGGGAAGTCGGTAGTAATCCCTAGCATTTTAATAGGTCTCCTGAAACTTGTCTAATTCGTCGCTTGAAAAGGCTGACTTAGCATTGCTTGTTGTGCTTTCAAGGGCAAAACATATTTAGGAAGATAGCGATAGCTTGTTCTAAGGACTCCATTCAGCATGTGGTACAGGGAAACGATGACAGGATTCCCTGAGCTAGATGATAGCATATGCTGGTTTAGCTTGCATCAGAATAATGTTTAGTGCGGAAAAGAGTAGAAACCATGAATGTTTCACTCCAGAAATGCACGCTCAGGTGGCCGCCCATTTTATCTCCTCCCTCCTGCAGCTGTTCTCCGCCTGGGGATATGGCCACCTGAATGTTACTTCCCGTAGCTATAGAAAGTCTTGCATGCTGTATACCATGACGCTGTGAAGGAGGAACTTCTGTGAGGCAGACTTAATCTACGGTATCTTCTCTCTCACCGCTGCAATCTGCTGCATGGGATTTTGTCTAGTTTTCTCTAACTCGCCAGTGTTGGTTGCATCTTATAATACAGTTTTTTGGATTTATCTGACTTTAGCTCATTAAATTATGCAAGTAATACTTCACATGGGGCGGGGGGAGATTATGTGGAAACAGAGGACAAAGACGGAGGTTGTACATTGCGTACTTATTCAGAGGGGAAATTGGAAGATAAACATTTGAAGTCCCATAGTGGACTCCGTTAAAGGCTGTATGCCTTGTAACAGTTACCAAGATTTTTGTGCCAAACTTCCTGTTTACACAAATAGCTCCTGGCAGGAAGAATGATGATGTCTGTATTTGCCTAGCTTGCAACTGGGCTGAAGAAGTTGTCTACCTGAACTACTGGCACTGTAAATCGAAAGATTTTAGGAGGGGATCCAGCTGTGCCTAGGCATTGTGGAAATACAGTGTCAGGTAATTGGGGCTCTAAGGAACCTAAATGAAGCCTTGTGGGTTAGGAAGAAAGGACAAGAATAGATAATGGTCAAGCAGAATGACAGATGCAGTGGTGACAGATGCCCTAGTGCTGTATTTCTTAGTGACTACAGAGAGCAGGGTTTAATTAGGAAGGCATCATCTGTAGGAAAAGGCGATGAACCAAATTTCAGATAATCAAATATTACAGGAAGAACTCAGGTCAAAGAAGCATGTTCAGCTGCTTTTGTTTGCCGAAATATGACTTCTTCCCATGCCTTCTCCAAAGGCAACATGATAGGAAGAGACAGGTGGGCTGTTTTTGGAAAATTCAGATTATTCCTGTTAGAGCAGTGAATCTGGCTCTTATTTCAAAGAGAAGATAGTGGAGACAGAATGGATTTTTTCATCCAAGGTTAAGAGTTAGCTGTAGTGGTATAGAGACATTTTCCGGATGGCAGAGGAAGGAGACACACTCACACCACCAGGGAGCATATGGTATCGAGGTGTGGGGAAGAGGCCAGCTTTGGATAACCAGGAAGGAGTTTATAGGTGAGCTCTAAAAGAAAGAGTTGCAAACCCCACAGAAACTTCTGGATGCTTGAAACAATTAAAAAGCTAGTGGTTTAGGGAGCGGGAGTGCTTTTGTTTGGCTTTTGTGTATAAGTTATATACATAATGTATAACGAGATGTTGCAATATAAAAAGTGAACCTGCAATGCACTGGATTCTTCCAGCTATTCAGACAGAAATTACATTAGAACCCCTTCAGTAACACTTTATAGGAATTAATAATCCAGATGGTTCTCTTAGCTGACAAAGATAATACTTCACAAGTCTGTATCGTGCTCTTTCATTACAGGCTTCATGGAAATTCTTCTCCAGTTTACTTTAAGAGGCCAGAATCTGAGATTTCTCTAATATGAATATTTTGAATAGGGAAGAGGAGACTATTCGTTTTTTCTTTTAGGGAGCCGGAACCCCTCTGAGAAGGGCGTAGAAGGCTGTATAGGTGTTTAAAGTGGAGGAGAGAAGTAGTTCCCTGTTACAAAAAAAGTAGAAATACATCTACTCAGATTCTGTACTAACTAGATTTGGAGCCGCGAATGCAAGGTAGATGATTAATCATTTTAAGTGTATAGGTGTTCCCATAACAATATGGAAATACCTTCCTGAATGAGCACTTTTGGAGGTGCTTTGGGCAGCTAGTAAGCAGGAAGGATGAAGTTTAAATGTACAGGAGTAGTGTCTTGCTGTGAAGACCAGGGTCCGTTTAGGCTATGTATTTTAGGGCCAAGTGTAGTAAGAATCCTGAAGTCTTGTGGTCTAACCCTGTACTCTTTTCTCTGTTAGAGCGTTCGTGACTGCCATTGTGACACAGCTAGTTGTAAGGTTATGGTAGCCTTCACGTAAAGCTGGTACAGAGCCATATATTCAACTTTAGCAAAATGTATGCCACTGATTACAATGGGAACCTTGGGTGACTAGCTTGGATGTAATCTACTATCGGGCATTTGCATTAGCGTGGGTGAATTTTACCCCTACTTATCTGCATCTGTAATGGGGGCAGAGAATTACTGTGCTTTATGTAGGTGTTGGGAGGATGATGTTTCCCACCAAACCTAGGTTGTTTTACTGATTTAAAACAAGAATCCCTTAAACTATGGGCATCCTTCCAATTAACTTTCTCAAATCTCCTTCCTCAGTGGAGGTGTGTTGTCCATAAAGGTGCAAAATTCAAACACACCTGATTTTTTGATGAATCATCCTAGCACTCCCACAAAGACCCTTGAAAAACGTATTTAAAAAAAAAAAAAAAGAAAAAGTGTAAGCTTACTCTTTTACATTAGCGAGGCCCTGCCTAACCATGGAGTCGTCCAGAGTAGGTGAAACGAATGAGAATGATGTGTTGAGTGATCTGTTGTTAGCTTACAAGCCTCTTGGTTTGGTTTAGTTTGTCTGGTTAGCACCTTTCCCTAAGGGTTGCTCACTGTTGCTCGTTTGATTCTTGTAATTACCAGTTTCCACATTAACGTGGCAGAATTTTGAGGGTTCAAAGGTGTGAAGGAGATAGTGAGGGACGTTTCAAAGTCTAGAAGTAAAGCAGGTGATTCAGCGAAATGTAAAGAAGGCGGGCAATAGCTCACCTCCGTCTGTAATGTATATATGACCTGTATGTATGAGAATTAGCTAATGAAAACTAGTTTTCTCCCCGTTTCTCAATAGTTCCGGAAGAGGAACCCACTTCTGCTGTCTTGGGAGGAGCCTGAGACTTGCCATGGGTCACACATCTTCTGAAACAGGACAATCCTATGTTTCTCTTTTTGCCCTGAGCTTACTGGAACTGTCCTGAATGGAAGCTGAATCATCCAGGTTCCTGTCTTCCATTTTGTCTGTGCATGGAATACCAGTTAAAATGTTAATTTACCATTATCACAAGACCCATTTTGATATCGTGGAGGTGTCCAGAAGTTTGAGCCACCTTGCTTACACTGAGCTCTTCCAGGTTTTCATTTGTGGCATTCAATTTCCTAATATATTTGCCACGTCTAAATAGAATCTGTCTCTGTGTTTTGTAGTTGAAAACACCTCTTAGAATGAGTTAATTAACCACTGTTGAGATGTTTTTGAATAGAGGCATTTTACGTGTTGTCCTGTTTGCAGTATTTAATGAATACTTTGTGGGATTCTCCCCAGACAGATTAGTCAAAACCTTTGAATCCTGTGATTATTGCTGGAGCCAGTTTGCCTGGATAGTTCCCGAGATGAAAAAATATTTAAAAATATTTTTTTATAAAGAAAGGGAAAATTGGTTAGTCTCAAAATTCCTTTACAGTCCCTCAAGAACTTTGAGAAAGTTATTCGCACTGTTTTATGAACCTTTGTCAGATATTATCCTCTTTCTCCCCCAAATAAATTTTTCCATGAAATCTATACAGTTCAGGAGCAATCCCAAAGTACTGTTCTGTGTTACTAGTGTCTAGTAGATGAACTTATTTTTCCTTCTTTAAGATGATGTATAGAGTACTCGGGCTGCTCTGGAACCAGGCAGTGAGGTGTCTTCTTGTGTCGGCAGCTTTGTGTGCCATCAGCACTCTGTGTCCTATCCGGTTAAGCTTTCAAGTGGGAAGTATAACAGCTCAAACTAGAAGGAAAAATGAGAAGCTGAAGGTTAAAACTCGACTGCTCCGAGTCAGGTGACAGGAATCGGGGTGTTCTTGGATGTCTTTTCTGTGAGGATCTTTCAGATGTGCCAGCTTCTCAACTGGACTCATAGTTTGCCTTTGATAGGCAGCATTATCAATAATATTGGGATATTTTCATCTGGTTTTTGGGTGTCTAATAATCTGAAATTTTCCTCTTTTTTTTTCCTAAACTTCATTGGAAAGTTATAATACAGCCACTAGTGTAGAGTTCAGTGTCACACTTTCTTAAAGTGAAAATTGGAGATTTTACAAAGACTCAAGTTATCTTAATGATGTTTATGCAGTGTTGAGGCATGGGGTGGGCATGGTAGCCTTCAAAAATCAACTGATTTTGATGCATTCATGCTGTGGTAATAAATCACGCAGAGGGAATTCAATTTTCTTTTGGTGTACCTGCGAAGACTTCACATTTTTGTAGAATCTATTTGTGTGCTAAGCTAGCAGGACTCCATCCATGTAACCTGTTCAGTGAAGTGCTTGAATTACCGTCTCAATTTGGGGCTGCTCCTGAATGAGAGAAGATGCTGGTTTGCTTCAGTAGTTCTGAAAGCTAAAGTTAAGATATTTTACTTAGCAATGACTATTGAATTTCATCCCAATTTCTCTGTTCAGTTTTGGCTTTTGTAAGATTTTTTTTTTTGGTCAATTTCTTGAGAAAAATGTGATAAACATTGTATTAACTTTATTAATAGACTGAATTAAAACTTCACGCCTAGCTAAGCAACACAGTTACTTGAAGCAGCTGAACACGTCCTCGTCAAGACTTTCCACAAGTGTTGAATCGGTTAAATAGCATTCACCGACTTTCACTGTCAATAAATGTAGGCTAAAGAAATTTCTTAGGGGGCGGTTTGGTATGCCTTCATGACTGCAAAGAGTCTGAGAACTAATATGCTTTTAAAATTGAATAAAAAAGCCTTTTCCCCTTATAGCTACCCAAACTTTTCGATCCCCTTTCTTCTTGTGTTGATTTCTGCCTGTATTTTCTGCACTCTGGAGCAGATGTGATTCCTTTTGTATCTGGTGAATACAGCTTTTCATGCACATTAATGTAATCCGGATAATATTTATACCTGACGATACTGTTGCTCATAGATTACGTTCTCAAAATCACCAACATCTAGAGAATATTGGATTGACCATCTATGCTTAGGTAAGATTTTTCCAATATTCTGAAGTAGTAGGAATATATTCACGTCTCAGTCTTCAGCAGTCTCAGTACAGGAGCGAACTGCACAGGTAACTTTTGATCAAGACTTGTTTTAGGGAAGAAGCGTCAAATACGCTTCATTGAAGTTCAGGTTTGTAACCAATTTTAAATTGTAATTAAACATGAATGCAAAATGATTTGGTTCTATTCTTACTTGTCTACTGTTAAGTTGCTGTTCATCTTTCTGGATCTTGTGCCTTAAATTAAAAGATGCAAGCCCGCTGGAACCCGAATGCTCTGAAGGTCAGAGTGAAAAATAACCCATCACAATCTGGGACTGTACCAAAGAAGAAAAGGAAGATAATCTGAGGTTATCCAGGAAGGAGCCTAACTAGCAGCTGAACTTGGTGGTTTCAGGTAGCAAACCATTAGACATGGCAACAAGTCTTTTCACCGATGTAATTTCAAGTGTATGTATTACGATTGTCATTGATAATACTCAAGCCCCAGGAGAAGATGAATGATGCAAAGAAAAATTCAGGATTTCTGAAAGCATTTAAGTACTTTTGCATAGGGAAGAGGAATCGCCCTCGTTACTGCATTATGTTCCTCAGATATTAAGATTTGTTTTTGATGGTGGCAGAGAAACGGACATTACTCTTTGTGGTGCCTTACCGCAGAGATAATGAAACAGATAATTCTGCAGGGAAATGTCACCAGCGCAGTATAAATCTGAAGAATCCAGAAGAGTATTCTCATATTAGAGGATGTATTAGCCTATCATTTTTAGTTTCTCCTATTTTAACAAAAGTTATTTTGGGAAAACGTTATGTTTGAGGATTTATATGCAGGTTCCTGTGTAAACTGCCCATGAACATGGTTTGTTCCAGAAACAGATACTGTGTTAAAGGTATTCAAACCAGAAATTCATTATCATCTTTTGAATGTCTGCCTCTTGTTTTCAAAATGTTTCTGCGGTGATTAGTTTCTCATTCAAATTGAGAATAAAGTGGCAGTAAAATCTGGAAATCTAGTTGAAGGTATATCTTCTCTTGCCACTTTCTCACTTCAGTAAATATGAGCAAGTGCTTCACAAGAGCATGGATCGTACTTTTTGCTCATACTCATCTAAAGCTTACTAATTTTGTAGAAGTGCAATGGGATCCTGAATGTTTATTTTTACTCTTAACCTGCTCATTCCAAAAGCAATTGTAATTGCAAGAGAGGGAAACAATTGTGTTGGTTCTGACTTTATGCCAATATAAAATATTCAGAACGGTTTTCTGAATTTGGAAATTTCATTTTTATGATAACTGTTTCGCTTGAATCTTGTGGTTTAGGCGATGGAGGAGCTTGCAGCTCCTTTCCCTTTTGCAAGAGGAGCTCAGTGCAGAGCAACAGTTGCGTTTACTAGAACCACTGCTTAAAGAGCAGATCTACGCTTCCAATGTAATGTCTGTCCAAAGTGGCCTAATTACTTTTGATCTGTGTATGTAGCATTTTACATCTTCCAAGTCTTTTACAAGCATATAATTAGGTATTTAAAAATAAAATACTAGTATGTAAAAATTCGATCTTATGAATGATTAATTACTGAAGGTCTCCTTGTAGATTTTTTGCTCAGTGCTGCACTTGTTTTTAACGGGGTGTCTGAATGATATAGCCTATATGTAGTATATGCTTCAAAAAGTGAATTCATCCCCACAGGCTTTAACTGCCATCGTATATAAAGTGAATATTAAGCTACCCTTGCATGACAATAATAAAACTTAAATATTTGTCTTTTAAACTTGGTACGTTCAAATTTTGGGGTAAGAAGCAAGTGCACCATTAAAGCAGTAGAAATAATAAAAACAACCCCAACCAAACAGCCACCCAGTTAATAAACAAACATGCAGTTAAAATTAAAGGCAGAGTAAATATTTAATGGACGAACCTTTCCTTCCTTTGGCTTTTTTCTATCAATCTAGCTTAGAAACCATTGCTTAGGCTAGAAGTGACTTGGCATTCAGTATGTATTGCACGTCTCAATAATAAATCTGTTGCTTCACTGAAGTGCTTAGCAATATAACTTTACAAGAGCTCTTTTTGAAACAACCTGACCCAAGGGCTAAAGCTTATTGGCGAAGATGAAGTTGTCTTAGCATTTGCAATGTGTGCCAGCGTGTTGTTACGTGTATTGTAAAAATACACATAAATTGGAACTGAAACTCTAACTGAAATTTTGTGTAACATTAATGCATAAAAGTAGAAATAGAGCAAGTAGAAATTGTCTGTAAGCTATTATATAAACAATCACCATTTTTTTTTCTTTGCTTGTACTCCAAGCACCTTATGAAGCATTAATGTAGTTACAGTTCTGCCTGGACTGAAGATGTTATAAGGATGAGGTGTCTCTCAAAGCATTTAATTTGTCTGCATGTGCTCACAGCAAAGCTGCGTGTTTTATCATTGAGTAAACTGGAACAGAGTCAAGTAGAGTTGTTCTGAAACTTCAACCTGAACACCGCAATCCAAAATTGATTCTTTGTCCCAAAATTGCATTATTAAGGAAACGTTTAGCCAGAGTGTTGCGGGGACTGTTGGAGTAATAACTAAACAGGGTGTTTTGGTAAAAAGCAAGTACTAAATCTCACCTGTTCTGACTCTTTGAACTCCTGTTTACTGCCCAGCTTCAGCTCAACCCTTACCACTTTGAGGACACTTGAATCGGAGCCTAGAGGAGATAGCTCTGTAGCTCCACCAGTCTACCATATTTTGCCTAAGCATGTGGGGTGTCTTTTTAGAGCCTGAATTAACTTTTAGTCACTGACCTGCTGAGAATATGAAATTCATTTAATCTTTCTTCAGTGGGACTACCTAGAAGCCTATTCTACCTGCTTACCTCGATACCATCCTGTCTTTTATAATGAGATTATACAAGATTTATTCATTCTCTGATTTTTAAGCTGGATCTTGTAAATCCTCATACTCTAGCTCAGGGAAAGGCAGCCATTCCCAACTAAACTGCAACTGGAATGGAGAGGACTTTACTATCCAAGATCTAGTATTGTTCCTCCTCCTTCCCTTCCCCCAGCATCCTCCAACTCCCCTGCCGCCCAAATTTGGTTTAACTGGCTTTTTTCCACAGAAGTGTACATACATATATAACTTAGCTTACTATTGGAGATGGTTGTGCAGTCTGATAGTGGAATATGTCTCCATGGGGGTGAAATCCAGTGTTTAAAAGCAGAGTGAGGAGTCCAGAAGACATGACTTTGCAAGAACTATTGCTGCTGTTCATCACTTGTAAAAAAAAATTAAAAAAAAATTCAAAACCACTTCTGAGATGTAGGAGGAGCTTCCCAATAACATCTTCTGCATGGGATGTCTTCAGCTTTCCCATCTGTACTTGCCTCTTTCTTGCCAGCTGAGTTGATGGTTAGGTCCACCTGAAACTCTCTTCCTTGCATTAGCCTGCAGCTGAGAGCTCCTGCCTCCACTCGCTGTGCCTTGCTGCTGGGTAGTTTTGGATAAAGACTTGTGATCTCATGGCCTTCTGTACTGCTGAATCTTTCCTCTTTCTTAGCTTCATGGTCATCCAGACTTGATCAGAAGATCCTTGGGACACGTTCGCTTACAGTTTCGTAGAGGTGCTGCTTTGTGTTACCAATATTTATGCTGAGGCTCAAAGAGCCTTACTTCCGAGGCATTTTGTGAGCAGTTAAAATAATAAAGTCCTTTGGAGAATATTTCAAGCCTAATTGGGAACTTGTTTTAAAAAGCTTTTAACTATGTACGATAAGAAGGAAAGCTAAATCTTCAGGCTGTGGTGAAAAATAGCCTCATGAGACTGTAAATGTTGGGGTTGTTTTTCATTCCTGGCAAATAATGAGAGACTGTGCAGCAGTCTTTGAAATGTAAAGGTGACCTGTGAGTACTTTTAGTTAATTAACTAAGCTTAATACCTTTTTCCCCCCATTTTCCTAGATATCTCACATAGCAAACATGAGCGTATCATTCATGCTTCCTGTCATCTGCATGACAACTGCCCCTTCTCTCTGCTGTGGGCAAGAATAGTTACTCCTTGGGATATTTTTTTCAAAATGCTCTAAGTGAGTGTCATCAAAAGGTAAATATTTTCCTTTTAGAAATATGTAAAGGGTTAATATGCTCCTACTTGGGACTCCTACACATGCTCTTGAAATATGAGGGCTTTTTTTAACAAAAATTGTGGTGACTATATATGAAAGGCAGCCCTGTAGCTTACTGCTGCTTCTAACGTAGTGAACCAGGGCTTAAGAAAGTCAGGAATAGAAACCAGTTTCCAGAATCCATTCTTGAGAGCTGTAACCTTAAAAAGGAATAGTGTAACAAAACTCAGTGCAGGCCCTTGTGGAAGTGAAAGGAGTTGTTTGTTTCCAGTTGAACAGATTTCACTCACAGTCACTCTAGCGTAGATTTTACTTGCATGCGCTCTCATCCGTGTCCTCAAAAGGATCAGGATGTGTGCCCAAATGCCGTGGCTAGAGTTGCTTAATGTGACACAGGACGGGACACAGTTTGAGTCGTCATCACGTCTCTCGGATTCTTCTAGATATCGTAACACTTAACAAATACTTGTGGACTGTACTCCTGTACCACTTAGGCGCTGAAACTGTTTGGGACCTGTCCTCTAGGTATTTTGTCTCATCCCTCTTATGGCTTGGGCAAAATTCCTGAGTCTCCTTATTCTTTTGTTTGCCTTATCTGGGAACTTACAGCTCCAGTTCTTGATCTTCTTGTTACCTTATCTTAGGTTTATTCTTCCTCTTCTTGCTATCTGGTCATTTGAATGAAACCACATTTACCACACTATGTAGCAATTAGCATGTGCAATTCTGTTAATCCTCCTTCTTGTGTGGCTGCTTGTTGCGTGCGTTTACATGCATATTTCATTCATACCATCTTAGCATTTTTGTTACAGGTCTTTACAAGATTATAAGACTCTCTTCCCCTGAGAAAATCTCCTAGCTTGGTCTGCTATAGGCAATAGAAGACAGTTTCTGGCTTCCACACCAGTTTAAAGGGTGTCTGTCACTTAGAAACGGGCAGGATTCTGCTTCTTCAAAACTCAATTCAAATTCCATCCTCTCTGCCTATGAGGGACAGTCGGTGCACCTGCAGCGTGCATGGCTCAGGAGACAGCAGAATATTCTGCCCTCCTGTACAAGATGATGGAAGATTCAGAGCTCTAAATGTGAAAGATGACAGATGTTTTTGCAAACAGAAAACTGGAAGTACTCATAAAGTGGCATTGTGTAACTTCCCAGATGCCTGGTGTTACACCAGATGAGGAAAACTGAAGTTGCCTGAAGGTCCTCCTCTTGTGACACTAATTTTGGCTCTGTGTTGTTTTCAGAAATCTTTTGAACTGTGAAAATAGCACTGGTTATGTTATGTGGTTGACTTGGAACTCCTCTGCAGAGAACTAGACAAGTGGCTTCCATTTCAGAACACAAGGCCTATGTTTTAAAACGAATTTTTATAGCTCTGCTTAAGAGGTAATATTTCCATGCTTTTTTTTATTTTACTGTCTTGACAGAGTAATCAAACTATCATATTTTGCTTTCTATAATTTTAAGACTTGCTTCTTCCTGTTCAGTAGTGAGGGGCTGACTCGTTTATTCTTTTCTACAGGTTAGTGAATGTGGTGGAAAAACCCCAGCTTTTATATGAAAACTTTGCAGTGTGCAACTTAATTGTTTAAAAACAGTCACAGCTGCAAAGTCTGTAACTGAGTGGTTATGAGGTGGAACTGGAGGACTGACCCGTGTTCAGTGTTTCATTTCTTCATGGCAATGACTGAGCAAATGGAACAAGATTTTTTGCATTGTGCTCTTTCATATGTTTCCCATTTTGGGAGGAAAAGTAAAGCTAATTACTGACAAAACCCACAAGAGTTAATGAAGCTATTTATCACCATGTATTTTTGTCACTGTCACAAGGCTTGGTGTGTATCCCAAGGGAAATCTTGCCCATGCATTAATAATCAGTCATATTGTTCTACTTTTATCAACTATGCCAGTGCTTATTAGGATTTACTTAGTGGAAAAGAGTACCGAGTTTAAGTCATTAAAGTTGTGATTAGTCTCCACAACCAAAATTTATTGATTTGTGTGAACCTTTCGTATACTGAAATACAAAGGGGAGCCTTGTCCAGCTTTACGTGTCTAGGCTGTGCCTTCTACTCTGGCCTGCTACAGGCCATTAATAATTAGTTGCAGTATGTGGCTTAGTTTATTACTGATAAATAGAGATACCAAACTCCACGTAAAACTAACTTGCATCTCCCTTAAGAAAAAAGTGTACTAAATAAAAGAGGATTCTAACGTGTCTAAAGAAAGCAAGCAGGCTAATGTTGACTTAAAAAAAAGGACTGATAATAGAAAATACCTTTTTCTGCCTCTTCCCTTTAGCTACTGCCAAACTTTAAATACAAGTGACAAATCTTTGCTTCTCTTGCTGGTCTTAAAATGCCTAGAGACAGCATAAAATACATCCATATGGCACTGAATACTTAGATCAGTGGCACAGCAGGCTTTTATCCAGTCATCCTTCAATATCTAGCTGTCAGCTGTAAAACTCTTTTTTTTTTTTTTTCCATAGGGTGGCATTTGGATCTTGGTGGAATGGTTGCATAAAGGATCCTTTGGGAGAATTGTTACTCTGCTTGGTAGAGGCAATTTCTTGTCCATTTTCTGTCCCTCGGGAATGTGTATGTGAGGTTTAACATAGGCTTAACCTTACTTCGGAGTGCATCATGTGATTATATTGGGTAGCGCGTGCAGTTTTTCAGGAGCTGCGGCATCATGGATGCTGAGGCTAGCTGAAGCAAGATTCGGGGTGTGCTGCTTGAAAGCAATTAGTGAAGATCGTAATGAGGATGTTCTGGCAGGTGTTGCGCAACAGGACCCTGGTGCCAGAAGGACCGGTGTTTCGTGTTCAGGAGAGCTAGGCAGGTTCTTCTCTGACCTGTATAAGGAGGCTGTTAGTTTTTTATACAGTACAATTGTGCTTTTAATATTTTGGGCTCTGCCTTGTGACACTGAGGCTGTTCCCTCGAGTGTGTCCTGTTGGCTGAGAGTTGTCTGTTCCTCCCTGTTACAGAGATGGTCTGTGAACAAGCTTTTCATGGGGTCTGTGTCCCCCCACTGCAGCCTGAAGTCAAGAGAGAAGCTTAACAGCCAGTTGCATGGACAATATTTTTCACATCTTTCCTGGCCCTCACTTCCCCAGAAGTCTTCAGAGGTATTCGTAGGTGATCTTGATCAGCAGAGCCTAGTTCAGGACACAAAATACTTGGAACATATGCTTCTTTAAAAGGGTGGGGTGAAAATTTGAGCAACCTGGAGATGCTAAACTGTTAAAATATAACAGTGAACCAGCTCAGCTGTCAAAGTGGAAGGAAGAATCTTCTAGTGAGATGTGACCATAAAACCTCTCCCAACAGAACAGGGGGCTCTTCCACTTGTCGGTGTGTCCGCTTGCATCTTTTTGAGTGGCAGAAACGATACTGTTCATAGTTCCTCTCTGAGCCTGTTTTCTCAGTATTAAGAGCAGGCTCCCTTGGGGAAGGGAAGTCTAACCTGAGATTTTTCGAATGAAAAAACAACACAGTTGGTACTAACTAACATCTAGTGGAAGATGTCCCTGCCCATGGCAGGGGGGTTGGACAAGATGATCTTTAAATAATCTTCCAATCCAAACCATCCTCTGATAACTCTTCTGCCAAATATGTGCAGAAAAGTGAAATAGTGTACGATGGGAATTAGACTGGGAAAATTTATAGCAGAAGGTTAGGAATAAAATGAAAACTTTTTCATTTAAGGAAAAAGAGAGCAGTCTTTTAATAGCTTTCACTGACTAGCTGTGCATTCCCTGTTACAGAGACTAGGATATTAACAGTGTTCAGCTAGGTTTAATCCCAAGTGTGTGTCTATATCCAGATCTTTAGCTAATGTAAAGTAAGGCTGAGAACTTCAAATTTTAGACATGAACCAATCTTGAACTGCTAGGTTTTGGAAAGCTGCTCTCTCTCTTCTGGAGAAAGCGAATAAATCCTCAAGTTCTGCAAAGTTTCTCTGCGTTGGATTGTATTGACTTTTACTTAAAAACAAGATTGGGAGTGTAGTTTCACAGAGCTGATGTTTCCTGTGTATCTCCTACAGTAATATTAGAGAATGTAAAAAAAAAAAAAAAAATCTGGAGCAGAAACTTGACACAAACATACTTCCATTAATACAGATGCAGAACCTCTCAAATCGCCTTGAATATATTCACAGTTGTCTTGTGGCAGACTGAACTGGAAGGACAATTTGCTCATGGAGCGTAGTACTCCTGAAAATGTAATACTTGTGCCAAAATCTATTGCAGATTCCTTCTGGAAGGCAGTCGCTATAGCCAGGGCAGCTTTTCAGTCCTTGGTTCTGCCAGTCTTTACTTCAGTCCTAATCCCTCTGAATGAAAGACCTAAAGCGAGCGGCCGTGTGTCAGCATATATAATCTGTTATCTGCAGGGCTTTAACTAGTGAAGAAGAATCTTGTTCCTATTCAGTGGGCCAAAAATTAAATATATATTGTCAGGGACAACCTGGCTATCAAAGATCATGTTTTACTGTTGAGACAGGATCCTTTCCGGTTGAAGTCTGAGCTTGTTGAACTGGAGCTGATGGTTTTCTTAGCAGGAATATAAGAAGCTGGGTTGGAAGAACTGATGTTACTTAAGCTTCTGCTTTTGTGTAACGCCGGTGTTCAAATGTTACAGGCCTTGCTGGGCATGGCTGTTAGCAAGACCCTGGGAAAAAATACTTTCTAGTCCAGAAAAGTGCATCCACCTCAATTTCCTTCTGTCTTGGGTGAAGTATTGTGGCACAACGCAGGGCCTCGTCGCTTCTGGTAGGAAAACAGCACTGTGTACGTGCTCTTCTGAGGTACTCAAAGAAAAGACTGAATGAAAATTAATGTTAATGAGCTTTTCAGACTAACATGGATTTTCATAGTAATCTTTTTTTATAAGGCAGTTACTGAAGTGTTAATCATTTGATTACTGGTTGTTGTAGATAAGGGAGTAATTGGTCCCTCTTTGTAAATTATGGAAATACTCGACAGGAAAGAGCAGTTGGCCAGGCAGCAGGCATGAAATCTCTTGTTTGTGTGGGTTATTGCCTGGAGAGATTGACTGGAACTAAAACCCCTTTGCTCTGATGATGTCTGGGTTGTGACAAAATTATATTTCCTATTTGCTTCTCAGTAGCAAGGGCATGTCTTCCAGCAAGGTCTCAAAGGCTTGTGAAACTGCCGTAATTTTGGGCATCGCTTGAAATGCGTATTCATCAATTTCTATTAGAAGCCATTAAATAATTAATCTTTGGCTATGGCCAGGGAGAAGGGTTGAATGTTTGCCTCCTGAGTGACAAATAGCTTTAGTGGGGTCTACTGTTTGAAGACGTTTCACTGAGACTTAAGGAGCTGCAAATTTCACTGATTTCCTGGGGCTATAACAAAAATACATGTAGTAGATATTTTTGCTGTAACTTTCTAGAATCCTTTAGGAAAATCATATTATGCCCTCTGTTTCTGAAAGGAAAGCATTGAGTGAACAGCAACGCATGTGAAATGCAGGATTGTTGCGTCTTTTTTTCCATATACTTAGTGTTTAAAATGGTGCTACTGTGGAAATGGACTTGCTGCTTTTCTTTGTGTCCCTGTTATTGTAGCATGTGAGAATAAGCTGCAGATGATATCAGCCGTTCACATAATAGCTTTATGTGTGCTCATCTGCTAGGTAGGTGTCATTCCTTGTTATATCATGCTAGTTCACTCGACTGTTGCTTCCCTTCCTGCTGTTCTGCAGCAGACAGTCATAAATATTCATGCATGCTTCCTACCATCCTTTTAGGCTTGTATACCTAGCTTATGGTCTATTCTAGTTTGTTCAATGCAGGCTTTTTTTAACACCGGAGTGCTGAAGGCTGTCTAGTGAGCTAAAAGGCTGATGTCACAGTTTCTGGTTTGTGAAGTTGCTGGGAACTGCTGAGATATTGAGGCTTTAAAATATTTTGCTCGGAAATTCTTCCATCACAAAGAGTTGACTGAAGTTCAAGACGCTTGATTGTTACATGGTAAAACAGAAACGGATATTTCCTCAGCAGCGTACAGTCTGGCCGTGCTGTTTCTTACTTAATTGTAGTGATGAGTAAAACTTGTCTTTGCACCTCAAGCAGATGCTCAGCTGTAATAAAACTGTCTCAACGTGCCTTGAAAAGTCCGGTTTGGATAGAATCTTTGTAAGGACTAAGGGACTCGAGAAAATAAGTAACTTTTGTTCAATATCTTTCAGTACTTTAAAATACTCGGGGCTCTGTGGAGAGGGGAGGGGAAAGGGTGTGTTTCTGAGGCCAGTTACTCTCTTGGTCATTTCACTGGTTTGTTGGTCAGATGCTGTATCTCATTACATTCATCACCATTTTGTGTAGAGCCCTTGCTCTCAGTTTTCCTAACTGGGGCAATACTATCACTGTTCATCTGGGAAGGTGTTAAAATGTGTGTTTTAAAAAAAAAAAAAAAGTGGATTTTTAAGAGGATCAACCTTCCTCCCAGCATCCTACCTAAACAGGAGCTAGATGATGAGCAGCACATCTTAACTTGAGCCAGAGGATTGGGCACTGATATTAATTCACACTATGAATTTGAGACTTCAAGGTTTGTAAAGATGTTAAGATTCATGTAATGTCCAATACTATAGCCTGGGATGAAAAAAAAAATAATAGTTGATGTGCTTCAGGATTACTTTGGGCTTCCAAAACTCTCTCATACTTTCCAGTTGATTAATTTGGAGGTTGTAGCGAGGTGGGGGTCGGTCTCTTCTCCCAAGTAACAAGCGATAGGACGAGAGGAAACGGCCTCAAGTTGCGCCAGGGGAGGTTTAGATTGGACGTGAGGAAAAATGTCTTTACTGGAAGAGTGGTTAAACCTTGGAACAGGCTGCCCAGGGAAGTGGTGGAGTCCCCATCCCTGGAAGTATTTAAAAGACGTGTAGATGAGGCGCTGAGGGACATGGTTTAGTGGGCCTGGGGGTGTTGGGTTGACAGTTGGAGTCGATGATCTTAGAGGTCTCTTCCAACCTTAATGATTCTATGATTCTAATTTCTGTAGAGTTACTAATTTTGATTGCTTCTAATATAAATAGTCTTTGAACAACTATGGTGATGGCTGTGGTCAGTTATTTCTTACTGTTTTGTCAACTGGTGACTAACAAATGTAAATAGCAAATAGGAAAACGCAAAGCACACCTTTCCCTGTAGTTTGCTAAGGCTGGACAGGCTGCTACGGGAATGAAATTGGACTATGGGAATCCTCCGCTGCCAGTTCCTGGGGACTTATCTGTGTTAACACTTCTGATAAGAAATAATGCCCGGTCAGTCACGTGAGATGTCTCTGCCAGTGCTGGAGCCCACGAGGGCAGATGTGAAAAATGCGTAAGGGCGAGACCTTCAGCTGAGAAGGGTGGTGCATCATTTCAAAGATGAGGAAAGAAGAGGTGGTAGAGAAAATCCTGATGGATCTTACACTGGTGAATTTTAGCATGTGGTTGACTGTGTTTTACTGTCTTGATCGGTTGCTCTGTTTTAATTTGGGGAGGAAAAGGAGCAGCTTGAGCTTTCTTCTTTCCTCACCTACAGTTGTAAGAGGCTACTGAATGCAGATACTGTTTTGTATGAAATAACACTCTGAGGGGACAGTTATTCCTTAGGCTTCTGCTTCCTTTGAATCTGAATCAAAAGGAACACGTTGCCATGTACCTGCTCCCTTGTAGACATTATGGTGCTGGTTTCATGCCTTTTTGCAGACTTGTAACTGCTGATTTCGATAAGCATAGTGCGTGTCCCTGGCATTATTGAATAGCATGATACAAACATCGCAGTGTTTTTTACAGATGTGTGGACTGATACAGGCGCGCTAGCAACGTGCAAGGTGTTAAGATGTGTACCCCAGGCGTGGTAAGCTGACTTACCTACTCTGCTTTGTGGGTACAAGCCAGTGATTCTCAAATTGAGAGCTATAGACTACCGGCAATCCCTGAGGTCAAAGTAATTGATCCAGGACTGTATCAAACAGTTTTCAATAGTGCCTTTAATTAAAGGAGGAAAAAAAAAGCTGCTTTGTGGGTGGCGACCTGAAAAGAAATTAAGGATTCGTTGGCCTAAAAAGGTCAGCTACGGTTGTTTGACATTGTTATTGATTGTGTCTGCCTTTCTAGAATTAGTTTTCGAGGTAGGATGCCATTAAAGCTACACAAACTGCCAAAAAGCCCTTTCTGAATTGGTTGCTCTGTTGTCTGTCCTTCTTTCCCCCTGGCAACCATGTACGAACTGCTGGCCGCTGCCGGCAGCATCTCTGCTGCTGTTTGTCGCTGTGTGGCGATCCGTTGTTCGCAACGCAACGGTTGGTTTCCTGTGCCCGCTGCCTACCGTTTGCTGTGCGCAGAGGACTCCGAGCGCGGAGGTGTGTGGAGTTCAGTCGTCTGCAGCCTGTAGAACCTGCTTTTAAGCTCTTGAAGGACTTTGACTTATTTTTTTTGTTTTTTAGAAGTATCCTTATGATGGATCAAAATGTCTACTGGACTGCCAAAGAAATACATAAATATCAGTGTTTTGCATCAGCAAGTTATCTGCAGATCTTCACTGGCCCATAGTTCCTGTGTAGAGCAACGTAGCTGCAAATTTCCTTTGTCAAAGAAGTTGCAACTAAACTAGAAGTGACAAAACTGCTGGAAGTGTATTAAATGCACTTTCTATTCAGAGTGTGCTCCTTGCTCAGGGCTCCCTGTGCTTCACTCGATCTGAAGTTGACAAATTCACTGTAGGTACTTTAATTTCCTTTGCTGATCTTTGTGCATTTGATCTAGGCTGCCAGCTTTAGTCCATTGTTTGTTCTATTTCAAGTAAACATGAAAAATATAATCAATTAAAATCAAGGTGAGTTGCCTCTGTTCTCTGGGATGGATGAAATAAAATAAAGTAGAAAATGATGGAACATCTCTTTAATACTAAAATGATTTAAAACAAAACAGAACTGTTCCTTGCTTTTCTGGGTCTTGTTTGTTTCCCTGTAATGCTCTGGATATTTTACAGTAACTTCCTAAACAAAATCTTAAGTTCCTTCTTAAAGAAGAAAATCTGTTTAAAAGGACAAGAGTATAATTTATAACCTAGATCTTAACTAGGCTGGGAATAAATTATCTTAAAAGAGGCTGTTTGAACCATTTTGTTTGTACATAAAGAAGCCATTGCTGCTTTGGTATAATGCAAGAACCACTGAAGTAGTACGAAAGCCACTTGCACAATTTTTGTAGTGTTAACAGTACAAAATGTTCTTATTTGCTGAAATCAATGGGGGCAGCCGTTCCATTTCGGCAACCGGGCTGGGAGGGCATCCTTCAGCCAGCTTTATCCTGCGTAGCCAAAACATGCTTTGAAAATGTCTGATAAACGTGCATTTAATATTACCCCTTGCTCCAAAAAAAAAAAAAAATCTGTAGCCATACTTTTTTTTAATTAAAAATAACTTTTTTTTTTTAACCAGACTCCATAATTTTAGTTGTAAACAAAGCTACTTACAAAGGGTGGGGTCATGGATGTATTTCAGGGTTTATTCTTTGCAGGCTTTCTTTTGATTCCCTTCCCCCCCTTCCCTACCCCCCTGGATTTTTCTTTGATTTATTGGGGACTTAGGGATGCAAAGAATTGGCTCGGATGGTCCTTTGGTCTGATCTCATCTGGCGTCTTGCATCAGGAAAGGAACGGCAGGATAAAAGAGGTTTGACAATAGAGCAGAAGTGGAATCAATGGGGGAAAAAATGCTTTAATTAGAGCAAGGAGGCGAGACCACATCAACTCTGCCTTTTACCTCTGCTCTCTGTGACTAGACTTGATGCTATCCTCAGAGTTCCTCAGCTGTGACTATGGATAAACTTAATCTTACCGAGAATTTGTTAGATGAATGCAGTCTGCTGGCTCTGTCAGTGTTTTCGGGATAACGAATCAGTTTTGTTTCTTGCTTTGGGGGAACTGGGTGAAATTTCCATAGCTTGACAGTGAAGAGCAGAGGAGGATTTTTTTTTTTAAAGAAGCTGCTTTAATCACTTTAATACGGCATTTCTGTTTTAAGAGGTCAGACTGACGTACCTAAAAATATTCTTCTTGATTACTGGCTCATACAGATCATTTAAAATCAACTATGAGCATCCTCCTTTTGGGGCTTCTTTTTAAATAAAAATCTAAAAATGGTTTTCATGCATTCATAATTCAGTATATTGTTCTTAGCAGTGCTTTTTCCTCTTGCTGCCTTGGGTTGTCTTTTCCAGATCTGGACTAGCAAGTTCTCTGATCCTCAGCATTATATCTTTGAGTTTCAGCAACTCTTTTAGGCATTGGGTCTCAAGTACCAGCAAATCTGAGCGTGAAACTTGATGTGAGGCAGGTAGTCAGAAGATCTTGGAGCTGT
>NW_008825211.1:694744-708536 GCF_000699105.1 Pygoscelis adeliae
ATCTGTTTCGAGAGTTGAGGGCAGAACGGAGTTTGACTTCTCAGTGAGAAATACCGTTCCTTGTCAGCACCTCAGTTATTGCTGGATTAGCTGTGTTATGGTGCGTCTAGTAAAGGAAATGCTTCCAGTGAAGATTTTGAGGTGAGCTTATCTGGGAAAGAAAGTTGCAGTGTCACTGGGGTTTATCCTTCAACCAAATCTTAAAGGACTCTTGCAAAGGGCAAGTGAAATTTTGGGATTACGCTGCGATTTATCTGTCTGTGCGATGAGAAGGCTTTTTTCATCTTCCTCTCTTTAACTTAGGCTTTTAGCAAGTTGGATCCTCTGAGAACTGAGAGAGGTCAAGTGGAATTTTTTTAGCTTTACAATGAAAAGGCTGGATAGATTAATTATTTTTAAGATTATGTTGCTTTGCAGATGTTTCTTGGTTTATTTTTTATTGCTGATGCTTTGAAAGCTCGAAGATTGAAGTGTGACTTTTCTGGAAGAATCCTTGGACAAGATGTGAATCTCTAATATGAGAGGCAAGCATGTGCCTAAGAAAATGAAATGGGGAGGTAAGGCCTGCTCCTCTTCTCGTACATCATACGGTAGAAGTGGCACAATCCCAATTACTTCTCCTTTGTAGGTCACTCTTGACTGTTGCCTGAGCCCTTTGCAGACTGTGCCTGGCAAGAAATGACCTTCTAATCCCGTACTGGCAGGGATATGATTTGTGTTACCTAATGGGTCTCTTCCATCCCTGCCTCTTGTGAGAGTCTCCCCAGTGACTCGTTAGAGCACACAGCATGGAGTGCTGCTTGTAGTGCTGCCAGCGGTAGCCGGTGGCACGTATTCTGCACGCGCTGGCGTGGGGGAGTTGTTGGTACCCACTATTAGTCAATGTCATTAGTGGTGGTTGGTGTTGGACATACAAATCTCCAGCATGCAAGGCTCCAGAAGTGGGACAAGGCAGTCTTCGAGAATCAGATGAACGACCTTGAAATCTCTCCAGTCGCTGCTGTCAGATCAAAGTTGCTGGAACTATGAGATTAGCGTATTGATTTCATCTTGCAGATGAATGCTCTTTCTGAAATAAGTGCTAGGCAGTGGCTCAAGGCTTCCAGACAAAGAGTATCGATCAGGTTGACTCAATTAGCTGTTGAAGGCTTTGAATTTGGGGCCTCATAGTTAATGGCAATTTCGCTGATAGGAACTTCACAAGTTCTCGTCTTTTTAACTCAGCTGTGTGTCTTGGATACTTTGCTGTTTGCTGCCACTGATGAGGAGGATGTTAGTATTTGGGCATCTGCTTGTTTCTGTGCTGAACCAGTGATCAAACCTTTCCCTTTAGGAGTTTCCTATTTTTACATATCAGAACAGCCTACTTCTTTCTGTCCCATAACGTATTAAGACATTGCAGCTTATCAGAATTAATGGGGATGAATGCTTCCACTTACTGCCTTGTACAGCAAAACACTTCTCTCTCTGCTCTTCCCCCAGCCTCCCAGAAAAAAGCACCACACAGGCCCTGCAGCGTGTATCAACGTGTGGTGTTCAGGTTTGATGGTTAGGAAGGTGAGTACAGTTGCAGCCGGTGAGTAGCTAGTTCAGTATGGGAGCCACCAGTGATCTTTAGGTCCAGATTCTTCCAGAGCTGGAATAGCTGAAGAAAACCATCTGAGCAAGTCGGATACAAGCTTAAAAATTCCCGTTGGAGCTGGCTGCCTTCCCATCGAGGAGTGTACCTTGATAATCTGTGCATTTAAGCAATGGTGTCTGAGCCACAGCTTTGTGATTAGGAGCTGGTTAATGCGGACCTTGTTTTCATTGGATCAAAAGCTTGAAGGAGCAGAAAACTCATCTAACGAAACCCATGCTGCTGCTGCTGCTGTTCAGCCACTTAATGACAGAGTTTCTAAAATTGATGTTCAGGTGCAGTGTTGGAACAAATGGTTTCTTTGGTTAATCACTTATTTTCTTAGCTTCCCTCTGCTTCAAAAAATTCTTGGGTGCCTTGCGTGTAAATTCCTACACAGGAATAAAATCTGACAACTGTGTGTCAAGGAATGGAGGAGAATCCACTGCCCAGCTGAATAGAGTTTAATTACCCTCACTTTTAAAATTGGGTGCCTTTTCTGGTAGGACTTGGGACTTGGCTTTCAGCTGTTAGATCTTGATCTACAGAAGGCCAAGAGGCTGGAGACCACCTTTCCTTATCGCTAAGTTATTTCTCTGCTGTCCGTCACCTTTCAGTTGTTCTGGTAAACTAGGCAAGCTGCCTTTTTTCCTTGCCAAAAAGTTCCTTCTCACCTCCTAAATTGTTTGAGGTTTTTCTTCACTTGCTGTCAGTGTGTCCAGCAGAATCCCCCTCGCTGCTCCAGCCAAAGCTGTGCACTGCAGTAAAACCCCATTCGCAGCGTTTCCTCCCCCGTCTTTGTTTCTCCAAGGATCATGTTAACTTCTTTTTTTTTCTTTTGTCCCAGCATACCAGAAATATTTTGGCCTGAAGGATGTTGTATGCTACCGCATCGCTGACTAATGCTGCCCTGGACGTACTTCTGTGTGGAAATTTTACTCAGTAGCTTTAAAAAAAAAAAACAACCTGCTTAATGAAATGAGGCTGAAGTCTGGACTGTCTTATCTGCTTCCTTTGGTTATAACCCCCAGATCGCTTGCAATACCCAGTTGTTTGCAATCTGTATTTTAAGCAGCCGGTTGTTCTTGTCTGTGTGTATTACCTTGTGCTACTTCTCCCTGCTGAGCTTCATTTTCCTCTTGAGGTCACTTCTGCATTTTTCAAGATTATTTTGAATTCTGATTCTGTCCTCTTGCTTGCAGTCGCTCCCAAATTAATGCCTCCTGTGAATTTGATAAACATACAGCCAGCAAGACAGAATAGAAAGCAAGTGAAAATATGTAACGGAGGGATTCAAACTCTCCTGCAGATCCTCAGTCGATAAATTGGTTCTTCTTTTGGCAATGTTCTTCATTATTGTTATGTTTATTTCTTTTTAAAGTCATGCACAGGGGCTTAACACTCCATTGTGACGTTCCAAATAAAAACGGATGTAAAAATAAAACTCACCCAAGAGCCCAGGGGCTGGACTCCAAAAGCAAATGGTGAACTGTGGCTCAATGGCCCATCCTCGTTGCTCCGCCAAGGGCGGGGAAAAAGATCAGCTGTTTCTGCAGGTTGGGGTGTGCTAGCTGCACGATGGGCTCTCCCTTCGTAAGGGATTATCCTTACTGGGAATCTAGTTTAACTGTTGTGTTAGGTCTGTCACAAATACAGTTAGCATGTTTAAGTACTCGGTGTACTCACAAAATCATGTGTGACAATGCTTTTAGCTATGACTAGCCCAGGGGCCTGTGCTGTGTGCCTCCATATGGGAGAAATGTGATCAACATAATTGACGATAGATTAATTCCTGTGTGTTTTCGTTCTCTATTCAAGCGCTCTGAAACGGGGCTTATAGCAGCACGGCTTCCACAGGAGAATCGGCATATGCATCCACATCACTTTAGTGTGCAACAGATGGTATATGAATCCTAAGGTGATTCATTCGGCTATTTTTTGTAGGGCTGGGGGTAGTTTCTGCCGTTGGCAGGCAGGGCAGCATGTGTGGGGAGGCTGGGGAGAGGTGAGATGGTGTTAAGTATTAGAAGTGGCTCTTTTAAAGAAGGAATATTTAAAGCCTGTAACCCTCTGGACAAGGTATCTGTTTAGATTATATAAGCTTGTGAATTTCTGAAGAGAAGATTCACTGACTTTGCCTATCGATTATAGATACAGTGGGAATTGTGGGCTTTTGCTTCTGCCAGGATTTTTAAAGCAAGGTTTTTTTGGGTGTTGTTGTTGTTGTTGTTGTTGTTGTTTTTTTTTTAAGGAGAAATGACACATACTCAGTAGCCATGGTGGAATTAAAACCGTAAGCAGTTGGTATTAATATTGACTTGATCTGGTGCCTGTTGACATACTGTGTAAAGAAAACCTTGGTCTTTTTGGAGAAGAAATGTCTTAGAACCGAAGTGCATTAAGACACTCTATCCAATGTTGGTTGAAGCAGATATTTAAATTTAAGCAAGCCAAGCAGCACCTTATTTTTCCCCTCTTCTTGTGAAATGAGTGAAGGTAGGGTAGGGAAGCTCCAGGAATATGAAATAGAGAATCTTTTCAGATTTTATAGTTTCTAGAGAGACTCCCTCCAAGACATTTCAGTGTATAGTGGGAAGGGAAATGATTTGCCAGAAGACTTCAATGTTCTTCAGGGGTTGTGACTTAACCAAAGTGAATTATTTCATGGGTTTGATTACATCCCCTTGCACCTCTAAAGAATTAAATTTGACTGTTTCCATCAGTGGCCACGTGAGAAAAAGCCAGCTTGTTTGTGGTGCCGCAAACCCATTACTGGGATTTATAGTGTGTGCTGCAGTGGGAAAGGTATTGAATTTGCTCATCTCTGTCCCTTGAGGCTTGTCGCTGTTGCTGGGTCTGGAGTGAAACCCTCCTCCTCTCGCAGCCCGTGGCTGCCTGTCCTGCACCAGCTTGTGCTCTTGTTCAATGCATCGGTGGGGGCCTGGGACAAATTTGAATCGGGGATTCAGCAATCCTGCCCGTCTGAGATGCGTTGCTTCCAAAAACCTACTCACCAAAGGGAATGTTGGCTCTACCTTTGTGAAGGCAGCTTTTTAACTTTGTGGGAAACCTGCTTATGCCTATGGGGCAGAATATGTTAAAAATTCACACAGGAATTCAGATTTTGACTTGGGAAAATCTCTTTCTCAAAGGCTGTCTACTGGATTCCTGTTAATTTAGCACTTCTACAGAGTTAACTAACGTCTGCAGATGGATTAAAATGCTGCTTAAGAACAATACTGGAGATTTTGTTGAAACTTTTATACTAAGATTTAAAAAAAAAACAACCAAAAAACCAAAACCCCAAAAAACAGAAACCCCCCCAAAACACCATCCCCCTCACACACACACACACACACACACACATACACACACTCAAATCTTGGCTTAAATTCCCCTGCTCTCTTGATGGTCACCCTTGCAGAGAACTAACATCTCTGGAAGCTTATTTGAAGAACACAAAACAAGCTTTGGCTTGTGCACATCTAACTGCCTTTTACCTGTACCTGCAGCGTTTGATGGCTAACATAAGTCAGCTAGAGGTGGTATATTCTTGAGTAATTTCAGTTGTTTCCTAAATAATTTGCCTACAATTAAGAGTGTTTAAACATATTGAAATGAGGCAGGTTGAGGTGTTCCAGCTCTTGCATATCTTGCCGGTCCCCTCCGGGTGAAGATGGCATGGAGCAGGAAAAAGTTGTCCATTGAGTATAAGTTAGGCTTTGTCCCAGCTCAGCTGTATCGTTGGTCTTACAGGAGTAGAAAGCAACTGTTGTGGCAATGATTGTTTTAAAATGCACCTCTTGTTTGTCTTTTAAGGAAAATGAGATTACAAGGTAGTCTGATAACCTGTCTGGAATGTTACAATACACACAGTTTGTGTCGATCTCGGCTATGAAATGAGGATCTTGACATAGTTTGATGTAGTTTGTGACTTAACCTGGCCAAGCTGAGTCAGAGTTACAGAGGAGCTGCAGCATCACAAATGGCTGCATGAAAAAGGCTTTGCCTGTGTCTCTGTGACTATCAGGTGTGCCTGCACATGCTGCAGTGACACCTTCTGATTGCAGTGCCGACTGACTTCCTCCTAATGCTGAACAGCCAAGCAAATATACCGGTCACGAGCTGCCGCCATCGCTGGGGTGGATAATGGCATTTTTAACAGCATACGAACCTGCTTGTACAAAAAGGTATAGTGAATATGTTGTCAAAGGAAGGGTGAACTTAATGGAGTGGTAAGGACTGCAGGCATTGTGGGCCGATGGTAAACAAGCCTCTCAACAATGAAGCTCTTCAATCTTGTCTTATGCTACCGTGATGCTGCAGCAGGGACTGCCATTTGTGTGACAGATATGGAGAGTGTGACATTGAGGAGATGCGCAGCGAGATGTATTTTAAAGCGACATAGCTACCTCGTTTTATGAGCGAGAAGAGCTGTCTTGTTTATAATAATTTGTTGTAGGGGTTGTCAGACCTATTACATTTGTTCATTTAGTTCAACTAAAATTTCTGAATGACTTGGTAGAAACTGGACCAATCAAATTATTTCAATTTTCATCTCGAATCAAGAATGTTTAAGAGTAAAACTGATGCTCAGGAATGATACAGGAGCCAACCTTTTTCAGAAAAAAATATGTCTACTAGTGACTTTGCAATTGCAAAGTCAAGTAACTGCTCTTTTTGATCGTAGGAAGTTTAATTGCACAGTATGGATCTATTGGACCCAAAGTAAAACTCCTCCTGAAACCATTTTTAAATCACTTGTTTAAAACTTGCACTGAAATTGTTCCTTGAATCTGTGGTTGTTTTTTTTTTTCTTCTTCTAGTGGGGAAGACTTCCTTGATCACCAGGTTCATGTACGACAGCTTTGACAACACCTACCAGGTAAATTAATCCATATTACTGTCTTCTGTAAGGCCCCTCTGTTGCCGTGTCTCCTATTGCAGGAAGAATCCATTTGACTGCAGTGGATAAGAGTTGGTACACTGACCAAATTCGTAACTGTAAAATCTTCAAGCTTTTGTATTTTAATAAACTTTCAGAATGGCATTTCAGTGTTGGATTCTGCTTGAGTAGCTTATCTGCTACTTGCAGCAGGATAAGTTATGGTTTGAAAGGATAGGCTTCTTGGGTATACCCAACTAATAGCAGTTGTTAAGTCTGCCAGGGTTTGTTTGTTTGTTTTTTTCACCATTTGCTACCAGACCATTGCAGATGTAATGCCTCTGTGGGGAAAATGTAACAGGTACCTGTCTCTCTTAAAAAAGAAACAAGCTGAGCTGCGAGAGGTTCTGCAGTGGGGTGAACAATGACTTGTGGAGCAGAAAGCAGTGGATTGTAGGGCTGGGTGTGCTTTAGGACGCTATTTTATGCTGTCTGCTGGAACAGAGACCACAAAACTGGTGGTTGTGCACGTGCCCATCCTGTGCCTGCTTATTTATTGTTTAAACAAGATTGGGGTTGGCAAGGTTGGGGCTGAAGCAGTGGTTGTCTTTTATTCCAATCGGTCCTGCAGCCCCCTCGCTACTTCACGTTTGGTGGCAAATCAGTTCAAGTTGACGCAGGCTAACTTGCCTAAATTCTAGGATAGCAATCGTTGTTGCCCACTCCCAGAATTTAGGATGAGCTTGAAAAGGTGGCAAGCTGTAAAAGTACTTCAGTTTCATAAAGCGTGTCTTCTCCAAGCAGAACGTGTTTCATGACTTGGTTACAGTCGGTGACGTTCTGAATACACTAAGCTGAGAAAAATCTGTTCCCTGATGAATGTGAAGGTAATGGGGAAAAAAAACAAGAAAAACGCTGTGACTCTTCTGTTACTTAGTGTCTCGTTTAAATCTCTTTACCCCTTAATGATTTCCTTCCTGGCTCTGCAGTAATTCCTCATTGCTGCTGCTAGGCAAGTTGGGTAGAATGAGATATAAGTTCTCACTCAACTATGGGAGAAGCAAAGCTTCTATAGCGTAGGAGGGCTAGAGTACACATCATTGCTCCCAAGGGAGCAAACATCCTTTCAAATTCTACCCACTGTAATTACATGGACATGTGAATGCAGTTCTTTTATTTAATCTGTTTTTTTCCCACAGTATTTTTCTTTCAGGTCTGCTCCTTTTCTCTACGGAGCTTGCGTCCTAGTTCTTTCTCGAAGAGGTTTGACCCTCTGTGCTTTATGATAATATAGTTGTCTCTGTGGGAAGCTGGTCTGACATAATACTAAATGATTGCAAAATGAATGAGTGGGACTTAAAACAGTAAGAAATCTTAAGGGCTTACAAGATAGCTTCAATTTAGGTATCACTGATGCATGTCTAGTTTGGGTGTTAATGTACTTGGTATAGTGTCATTCATCCAAAGACCTCTATTTTACTGAAGTCATGACTGAGGTAGGGCAATATGTCCTATTTTGCTATAGCTGGAAGAAAGAATGAGTCATAAAAGCTCCAGTAATTTGGCCAAAATTACACCACGTGTTAGTGTCAAACCAGAATATAAATTTCTCAATGCCCAGAGAAATGTATAGAGACCTCTCAAAGCCAAGTACTTAAATGATAATGCATATCAAGCCGTGTATGTGGTTAACTGTAGCTGTAGGTTGGTTGATGGGTGATTTGCTCATTCTGGACATTTCTGATAAATTTTGAATGCATATTTACTGAAAGCTGCCACAACCTGTCATTTGAACAAGGTTTTTTGTGTTCAGCTGGTAAAAATAGAAAGCTGCCGTTTAATAAAATCCATGCTGTGCATTAGTTTTCTTTTGCTTGCTGCTAGATAAGAGGAATTCAGCTGTTGCCCGTAGCTTATTAATAAGCTCGTTTCATGAAAGCGGCATTTGTGAATCAAACAAGAACTCGCTGTACTGTGTCAAGGAAACCCAAGCACCTGAAATAAAATTGTGCCATTGGTGGTGTCTATTTTACCAGGAGTGATTCCTCTCCATGGACATGCTGGGGAAGATTTTCCTTGTTCTGTGGCACCTTATGTGATGTATAATGAAAGGCCAACGTTGGCAAACATGATGATTCTGTGTGTGTTAGGCAAGAGGAGAATTACAGGCCACGCTTCCCTTTAGCTTCAGCCTCTCGGAGGAGGGGAGAGGGAGGACAGCGCTGAGTTGAAACACTGGCCTGTGACTTGAAAGATAATTCAGGTTCTTGCTTTGCCTCAGGCTTCCTTGCCTAGTCTTGGGTAATTCCGTGTCAGCAAGTGTAGTCTATAAAATGGGGTAACAACAGGTCCTTATTTGACAGTAGTGTTGTAAGGACAGGTGGATTAAAAAGTGTTCTCATACACAGCCCCATCTTTTTTTGTTCTGCTTGTCTTTAAACTTGCAATTGGGGCTTACAGTACATCGCATCATGTTCAGAGCATGCCTAGTTCCTGCTTGTGAAATGCTCTGCATCACATGGAACCAGCGGGTTAAACCTGCCGCCACCTTAATTACGATAATTAGCTTAGTTTCATGTCCATGTATTTTTTTCCCCATCAGTAAGCAGACTTTTCTTCCACTCATACATTGCACAGCTCTTCTTCACAACTGATCTGTAAAGATCCCCCAAGCTTTTTTGCTCCTTCTGTTAGAATTGTGACAAAATGCCTGTTTGTAGGTTACCTATTTTAGTAAAAGTCTGGGACCTAGAGTGCCTGAATCCGCTCCTTGACATCTGCTGCTTCTCTGTATGGTCGTGGTATGGTCAGAACAGTACAGGTGGACAAATACATTTGGCTGTAAGTTACTCCATGTAATTCTTAAAGCTTGTTGGGGGCTTAGGTCAAGAGCCATTTCACAGCTTGAAAGTAACAGACCTGCCGTACGTTCTTCTCAATGTGATTAGCACAAATATTTTCATCACCCAGATCTAAAATAAGTTTTGGGCTTGTCCTTTCTGTTGCATTTCCCATGCCGTTGAGCGTTCAAGTGCAGGAATCTCACTGACCCAATGCATTTCTGCATGGCACTTGCATTTCTTCCAGGCATACAGAGGCTTCTTATGGCAGTGAGTGAGCTTCAGAGCTCTTGCTGCTGTGCGGCTGTGTGGGAGGAATGGCATGAAGTACAGGCTGAGGCAGGTTTCGGGCTTTGCAGCTGATGTTCCAGCTCCTACTGAGAGCAGAGAAAATCTGAGTCTCCAGCAGTTTGTCGGGCAGAATGGGATCCTGACTTATATATATGGTGTAAGATCTTAGGGGTTTTGTAGCTTTTCTTCTGTAAAGCGAAATCAAACAGACACAAGGGAAAATAGAAGCATCTTGGAGGCAATCTTCCAAGGAGTACCCTTTACCGAAACAATAGAAAACAAAAGTGGAAGCGAAGCATGTTGTTGCATTAGTCTTTTGAGGCTTCTTGTATCCACCTTACAGTTTCAGTATCATCTCTCTGATCTGGTGATGTCACGGTTCTTGATGACAGGTGAAAATCACTGGGTAGCCGTCTTGAGACCCACCAGTATTTATTTTTCCTGTCTGCATCTCTGGAACTCCAAAACTGCTGTCCCGATCCAGCCAGGAGAGTTTGTTTTCTGATGTGTTATATTTAGTTGCAAATGGAAATTCAGTTTGGATTGTTCAGTTCTGCTTTTTTAGTTCATTTGCAACTGTTTTTTCTGTATTGCTCGCAAACAGGCTGGCTGGCTCTGTTCTTTATTCCTACCATGTAAAATATCTGGCAGAATACAAGGCATTAATTATGGGGATATATAGCGAGGGCATAATAGCAGTCTAACAGTAAGGAGCATATACAGTAAAACACACTCTCCATTAGAAATACCTGCTTCAGTGTGGGAGAGCAGGGAAGAAGTATCAAGCCTCTTTGCCCTAGCTGAGAGACTCACCTCTTATCTGTTGTTTTTTTCTTTTTCTCTTTTTAAATCAATTTGTTTGGAACGTCTTCCAGGCTCCATTGATGTTGCTGGGCGGTGCAGCTGCTTGAAAAAAAAAAATGCTGAAGCCAGGGCAGCCTTATAGCCCCAACAGGTCAATTCGGTTGTATCCCTGCTGCAAACGAACTCCTAGAGCTTGGATTCACCCTCACTGCAGCCTTGAAAAATGGGGTGAAAAATCTGGTATTTAAGAAGCAGCTCTTGATAGCGCTTAGTAGTGCTTTGCTCTTTCTGTTAAACACACGTAAGGATGTTCTACGCGAAGCTCCCGCTAGTGTCTAGAAACTTGGATGCAGTTATGCTGCAGTGAGCTTTAGTAATTTTGGGGGCCATGTGTGCGTGTGCGCTCTTGTGTTGCAGCAGCTGTGAATATGTCTACCTTAGCCTTAACGAAAAAGGCTTAGAGTTAAGATACATTAAGATATTTGGCAGTCAGGAAGAATACAGTGCGCCCAGATATCCTGGTTCAGCTGATGGACACTAACTTAGGTCATATGCATAAAAATCCTTGCTGATACCCATATGACTGTATGGATTAAACTGCCAATGTTCATAAACTGAAGTTAAGGTTAACAACTCTTTGTGCTTTAAGATATTGTTCTGGTTATGGATATTAAGGAAACTGCTTATTGAATCTTGCTTATAGGTAGAGCTATATCGTGAAAGTAAGAAAACCAGCATATGTTTCTTGCAGATGCGCTACAGGTGCTTGAGTTCTGATGTGTCAAGTAATGCTCGCTCTCCTGAAAATCACTGCAGTTGTTCTCACGTTTTATTTAAGAGGTGTTGGTTTTTTCTTTTTTTTTTTTTACAGGCAACAATTGGCATTGACTTCTTATCGAAAACCATGTATTTGGAGGATCGAACAGTGAGTAAGATTTTTGTTGCACTTCTCTATGTACAGTAGGAACGAGGATCAGCATCTGTTGTAATTGTGCAGCCCACAGTTCTGAGATCCCTTGGAAGTACAGACTGAGCCTTCATCTACCAGCTGCTTCCAGACTGACAAGTGCTGTGGAGACGGCTCCCTTCTCTGTTTGGGGAAATGGGAAATCACCATTTGGTTCATCTGTGGAGGGCTCATGAGTGCCATTTTACAAGTGGCGGAAGGTGCTATAGCATCATCCTCTTTGAAGAAAGAGATGATATGGATAGTCTGAGGGGTGCATAATGGTGGGAAGCTGGGAGAAGGGGACCGTGCTTAACCCCTTCAGTTTTTGATGTCACAAGACAGAAAGATAAATATAAACTGCCAAATGTTGCCAGTTAATAGCTAGCTCAATATTCTTAATATTACTTGTTTAAAAAGAAGGTTACCTTCAATAGCGATCCACAAATGATACTTGTTTCTTAGCTTGGTGCAGTTCTAGTTCCTGAAATGAAATCACTCCTCTGTGGAAGCAAGCCTGTGGTTTAAAATGAGCTCAGATTCTTAATTAAGAAATTCAGCCATTGAGCTATTTGCAGAAGCAAATTGTGCAGTGCTGCATTAAGCTTACGGTGTTGTATAAACCCACAATAAATGTGATTGCATTGGAAGTGCTTGAGCGATGAGATGTTCTTTCCATAGCAAAACTGGCCCGTGCGCATCTTGCCATACATGTTGCTTTTAGTATATCTTGCCTTTTCTTTCAGAACCTTGATGGTAAGAGGTGTTCAACCTCATCTGTGTGCATGTTACTTTGCAGTGTGGCTGAGGCTTAAATACAGAGTAATAACTAGCATTTTATCCTACTTGAAAAATTCACATTGGTAGCTTTTCCAGTGCTTTGACAGCAGCTGAAGGCTCTTCCTTCAGAAGTACGGTGTGTGGTCTGATTCTTCCACCAGCAACCACCCTCCAAGCTGCTGGAGGTTACGTGCGTGAGTCCTGAGGAAGGATAGCAGCAGAGCATGAAAATCTTGTGTAGGCAGAACTGCAGGTGAACATTTGCCTTAGTTTTCTTGTTGGGCCTCTCAGTTTGAAAGCTGAGCAATTCTATTTCTCCCCTTTTGGAAGGGAAGCATTTTTTAAAAAGCAAAGACAGCGGAAAGCCAAGATAGGTGCACGTATACCAGTTTGGCTACTAGTAGCGCTTGGGAGAGATTGCTGTGAAGGAGACAGTATGCTGCTGCTCCCAGTCCCCAGTCATCTCCTGCATGAGTTTATAATTTTTATTTAGCTTTTTTCAAAAAGTAAAACTTATTTACTCTTTTATTTTTAGTGGCAGTTTGGCTTTTTTAATTTTCTCCCACCCACAGATCAGGTTGCAGCTGTGGGATACTGCGGGTCAGGAACGTTTCCGTAGCCTCATTCCCAGTTACATCCGTGACTCTGCTGCTGCTGTAGTAGTTTACGATATCACAAGTAGGTATATTGCACTGGGTTTGACCTTTTTCTTATTTTTCTTGCTTGTTTGACTGATTTTGTTAGGTACGGTTGCAATTATGGGACACAGCAGGTCAAGAACGGTTCAGGAGCTTGATTCCTAGCTACATTCGTGACTCCACTGTTGCAGTTGTTGTTTATGATATCACAAGTGAGTGGGGGGAATTCTGCATTTCTAATACTCTGCTCCTTTCATCCTTTAGCCTAGCTTTGCATGTCCTATCACGGTCATCTGCTTGTTCTTCATTCTGGCATGGAAAAAAAAAAAAGTTTTCTTTTATTGTAGTCAAGTTTTAAGCTAGCCATCTGATCGCTGCTGTTGTAATGTATAAACCGTCTTACAAACGACATCATTTTGTAACCCTTTCCTATTGCATTCTCCCAAAGCCTTGAGTCCTAGGCTGGTCTTGTTGCACTTTACCCTCTTTCATCTGCTTTTTGATCGTAATATCGCCTATGACTTTTGGTCTTAAACACCTGAATCATGTTCATGGATATCTGAATTCTTTAATTAGAGACTTTGCACTGATAGCTGTAGCTTGCTTCACTCCATTTGTCCTCCCCCCCCCAAAAAAAAAACCTGGGCATGGGCTGGGGGAGAAATGCATTAACATCACATTTCCATTTGAATCGGTCACTTTCACATTTTGCAATATGTAAAACTTACCACTAAGCCCTTATCCTTTAACAATTGCTCTTTCATTTCTTACTAAGGTATGTACTTTTTTGTGAACTAAAATATTAGTGCTTTTTCAACCCTTCTCCTTCTGTCCCTCCCCTCAGTCCAGAGACCCCTAACTTAACTAGCTTTCTCTATTTACGAAGAACAGAAATTTTGTTTTAGGAGAACTAAACCTTCAGGCACTTTCGGTTCTAAACCGGAATTGACTGAGAGCAATGGCCTAATTCTATACAAATGCAAAAGCGCT
>NW_008825211.1:708578-718593 GCF_000699105.1 Pygoscelis adeliae
GGCTTTACCTATAAAAGCTTTAATTGTTAAAAATAGTATTTTCATTTGAGCTAAAATTACAGGTTAGCTGTGAACTTTGAAATTTTTTTACTGACCTAGCAAATTCAAGATTACTGAGTAGTAAAGAGAAGAATTAAGACACTGGCAAGTGATCAAGTCTTGACTGTCTAGCATACAATATATTACTATGCAGTAGAAGCCATTAAAAAAAAAAAAATCAATACTTGTCAAGAACTGCTGCAGAGCCGCCCCCCCTGCCCCTTTTTTAAGTACTGAAAACTACTTTGGCAGCTCAGATGCTCTTTGTGTAGCTAACTGGCAAATGCTGCGCTCTGTGGCAGCTTCTATACAACTCGTTCTGCCTTACGGGATGCAGCTTGTCAAACAACACACTGTCTCATTGGATCAGGTTAGCTTCCTAAAATTCTTATCTTGCAGCTTTTAAGGACATATCATTAAGAAAAAGTGTCTGTGGATAGGCTAAATTTGGATTTCTGGTTCTATGCAAATGATTTGGAAACTAGTTTGAATTCGGTGTTCAATGATACAGGAGTTGCTAGTATGTTGTATAACCCTGATATTTCCTAGAGAACATCCTGAACCTAGCAAGTAAAAAGCGATTAAGCTGTACAAAAGGTGTAGCTGGTATTAAGTACTTTTGAGAAACAGTGAAACTGTAGGAACCTCTTGCTGTAGATGCACGAGTCATGAGCAGTGTAGAATGCAATATCACATTAATCCCCATTCTCTAGATAAAATATTTTATGTTGAACCAAAAAAAAAGGGAACTGGACTAAAACAGTGATAAGACTTCTCATTTAAGATGCTGTCAAAACCAAATTATAGATAATTCAGTTCGCTCCCTGGCTTTGAATTCACCTGTAATGAAGTACTAGTCCATTTTAAGTTAAAGCTAAAATTTTCATGTACTTCAGTGTGAGAGACTTTGGGTTTCACTTGCTGATTCTTCATCACCCTATTATGCCAATTCCAGAGAATATGAAGCTCTTACTTGAGACTTACAGATGTATTTACCAGTGATCTGTGACGAATACCTGCAGTGATAATTCTCTCCACTGTTCTCTGTTAGATGTAAACTCGTTCCAGCAAACAACAAAATGGATTGATGATGTCAGAACGGAAAGGGGCAGTGATGTCATCATTATGCTGGTGGGAAATAAAACAGATCTAGCAGATAAGAGGTATGGAGGAATAACTCATCTTTCAAATGCTTTTCTTAATCTGCTGCTGTTTTGTCCTAGACAACTATTTTAAAGAACACTTGTATTTTTTTTTTCCCTCCTGAAACGCTCAAGCTTGTTTTGAAAGATGGCTGTGACTAGAGAAATCTCAATTTAAAAACTTCTTTCATTTGGTTAAGCAAAATTTTCCAGCGTGATGCTGTGAATGAGTTGAGGAACTGTCACCAACTTGTTCAGGTGTCAGGAGAGAATGGAGTGTTAACTACAACCTGCATCAGTGAATGAATAAGCTAAAGTCATAGAATCATTAAGGTTGGAAAAGACCTCTAAGATCATCGAGTCCAACCGTCGACCCAACACCCCCAGGCCCACTAAACCATGTCCCTCAGTGCCGCATCTACACGTCTTTTAAATACCTCCAGGGATGGGGACTCAACCACTTCCCTGGGCAGCCTGTTCCAATGTTTAACCACTCTTTCAGTAAAGAAATTTTTCCTCATGTCCAATCTAAACCTCCCCTGGCGCAACTTGAGGTCATTACAAATATTCATGCTTAATAGATTTGCTCAGATAAAAATGATAGGTGCAAGTAATCCTCACTTTTAAAACTCTTCAGGGTTTTCGTAAGTTGGCAAACTTAAATATTTTTATCAGAAGTTGTGCATCTGCAGCTTTTGCTGCATTGTGTTCTCTGCTTATTCTGGGTTCATGGTATTCTTAACACAAATGAGTAAAAGGTCGCAAAGGTAAATCAAAAGCATGAGAGGGAAATACTCTGGATTTGATTGAAATCCCTGTTTCCTCAGAATAGCTTCACTTGTGACCCTTACTTGAGATTTATAACATCCTATTAAGAATTGTTTACGTACACATATGCCCCTCATATACCTCATGATTTTTGTTTGGCAGTTCTTGAACCAAAGTTCCCCCCGGTTTTTGCTGTAGCAGACTGCTTAATGCGTGGGACACCTAGCCGGGGGAAAACAGGGCAAAATTCATTTGATATGAGGTGGTTATGCTTGGTCCTTTGTTAAAATAGTTTGATAGACTGCAAGTTGGCAATTGTTATTGGATATTAAAATCTATTGATTGCGAATTGTTCAGACATAAAAGCATAGCTTCCCGGACAGGGGTGTGGGGAGCCTAGTTGGCCCACTGAGCTGTTCCACTGGAAAGCCGAGTTCTGCTCTGGGAGCCAGGCGTGCCATAGAAGTCCATCCGATACGATGAAATGGTGATGCTTGTCTACAACTGTGCTGCTCAGTATGTGGCATCTGTATGCAGGGGAAAAAAAAACATTAAATGCTTTAAGAACGGTAATGAAGCAGCCACCTCCTTGGGTTGAAGATGAAAAATCTTAATTTTCAAGGTGTTTGTCTGTTTTTTTTTCCTAATTCTGTGTTATCTTCCCCAGACAAGTGTCCATTGAAGAAGGAGAAAGAAAAGCCAAAGAGCTGAATGTAATGTTCATTGAAACTAGTGCAAAAGCAGGATACAACGTAAAACAGGTGAGTAACGTGTTGGCTGCGACCAGCCCCGAGACTACTGCCGTTAGTGCACCGTTGTGGAAATAGGACGTACCTAGACATTGGGAAGCCGTTGCGCAGGGTGTCAGAGGGACGTATGCAGTCCATACACAGCAAGCAACATCTCAGGGCTGAATCGTTGGCTGAGGTTCAGAAGGATCCCTGACCTTGCAGCAAATGACTTGGAACTTCTTTCCCCTTAGGAAAGAGGAGTTATTGAAGAAGCTTTGTGGGTACGGAATCATACCTTCCTGGATTCTTGATAATCCAGATTTGGTGTTTAGATGGAAGGGATTAAGGCTTGAGCCGAAAAGTTGGGGAAACACAGGTCTGAGGACTGTTTCTGGTATCGATTCAGCGAAAGAATGTGGGCAAACCAGTCAAGGAGGAATGTGATGGCTTTAAATGCTTCCACTGTGCAGTGAGACAGTGTAAACTGGTGTTCCCACTCTGTTGGAAGGCACTGAAAGTGTGAGCAGATGTTCTTGGACAGCCGAAGCTAGCTATTTCTGTTAGATGATGAGTTGCTTTTGAATCAGGGAAAGCAGCGAAACGTCTTTTGAACTGATGCAACCGCAACGAAATTAGGATTTATGTTGTGAGATGAGCTGCAGCTTTTTAAATGCTGACCTGCTGGATGAAGTTTTAGCGCTTGTGTTAGTGAAGATAAATCACTTGGCAAACAGTAAACTGGTGAAAGTAGTAAACACTGCGGAACTGATCTGGTGTTTACATGAGAGAAATTTTGTTTGAGCTTATTAGTTATGTAAGCAAATATGCTTACTAGCAGATCATGAATAGAGAGCTAGAGCTGTACATCCCTACTGATTCAGTGCATCATGGGATACTGCTTTTTCATTGATCTAGCAATTTCTCGTATGGAGTCATGACCGCTAAAGCATTTGGCAGCTGGTCTTACGGAAGGAGGAAATGCAGTAGTGCAAGATGTAGAAGACATTCATTCTTGGGTGTCTCCATAGAGCAAACGCCTGCACACACATACATCACATGTATATTTTATATATACATATATATATAGTCACACAAATAGTTTGTATGCAGAATTGTATAAGGAGTTGCTAAAACAGGGTTACAAATTACTTTGTACGTTATAGACAGGACTAAAGGGTCTATTATTAAAATGTCCCTTGACTTTGTATATTAGTAGTAAAATTATTCCTTATATAATAGAATAATTAGACGTGTTACCTTAGCACTGCGTTTCAGTGCATTAGCAAGCATAAAAGTGTTCGGTTCCAGGGTCCACCAATTATCCTGCCACAACACAGAGGCTGGCTTGTAATTAAGGCTTGGATTTTGTGCTGGAATCCTTGATGTTTACTTGGACTAGGGGGTGTGCACTTGAGAGCAGCTGCCTCGCTGAGAGGGATGATGATGATGATGATGATGATGATGAAGCATAAGACTCCCTCTTTCCTTGAGGGAGTTGCTGTGCAGCTGACACGTTTCCAGGAGTCTGTGTCCAAGCCTGTAAGGTAGCTTGTGGCTTTCGGGGCCAGTTGGAGCCCTGACGATTTGAGATGTAAGTAGGAAAATCTTGTATGGCATGCCTGTAGACTGTTTTGGCATAAGGTACTGTCGTTTAATAAAACCTGTGCTTTGTAAAGCTACCACAGCCTTCGTGAAGGATGGTAGCTCCATTTAATACATGATGAAGGAACAAACTTTAGCTTTTTGTATTTCATGCTGAAGCCGTTCAGGGATTGTACTAATGAGGTTGTCAGAGCATAAAGCCATTTCTGTAGCTGTAGCCTCACTTGCACATTCTCTAGAGAAAATTCTTAGTTGTATAACGGAGGTCTAGACAAATTATGCCTCTGATTTTAATTGCCAGGTTACATGCTGTAAGACTACTTCTGTGAGAAAACAGGTTTGGTAGTTCAGCTCCAGTAAAAAAAAGTGGTGGGAACCTGGAGGCTAGTTCCCTCTGTATTAAATGGAAGATTTGGTGTTCCGAGACATAATTCTTGTTCTGCACTAACATCAATAAACAGTAGTATCTAAAAAACTTGGGGCTGTTACATATCGCTGCATCATAATCCGAGTGGGTACTTCATGTAGTGTGAAGTCGTCAGAACTGGACGAGAGGACAGATTTTAAGTGACTTCATTCTCTGTGTAAAATACTGAAACAAAAGACACGAGTGGTTACTCAAAAAGAACTAAAAATGGATTTTTCTTCTGAGTTTTGATCCTTGTGTTGCAGGCATGGACTGGGATTTTCAGGAATTTCAAAGCTATTCTATACTGCAGAATACTTCAGACTCACTTTTTTTTTATTAGTTTTAAGTAGTTGTTGAAACAATTCTCAAGGATAAGACTTTTAATACCGCTAGTTATCTAGTTCTCTATTTTCTTTGCAGCTTCTCTATTGAACGGCATGAATTTATTTTACTAACTTGTCAATAAATTCTTCCCCAATGAAATGGGAAAGCGTATGGGTACAACTGCAGAATGGATTCCCTTCCCATAACCTGTGTAAAATCTTGCTTTAATAAGCTGAATGCAAATTTGACCTTCCTGCAACTGATAACTCCTATCCATAATATATCCTGATTCTGCAGAACAATTACTGTCCAAGTTAATTTTCATGCAGGATTTTTAATTCAACTGTCAAATTATTTTAGATACAAAGTCCATATTTTGACTACACATAATAAAACATATTTATGTAAAACTTAAGATCACCTAGTGCTGGATATTAAATATTAATGTAAAGGTGCATCTTAGACTAGTGACGACTCATTGCTGTGTCCTCTAGGGTAGAGGTTCAGATTTAGCAATTACCGTGCAGCTTTGATACTGCGTATGACTGAAATTTGTAGATTAGGGAATATGAACTGTTTCGGGTTTTGTTGTTTTTCTTCCACGCAAAACTCTTCGCCTCCCAGTACTAAAACTTCTCAGGTTGTCAGTGCCTCACTTGGCAGCCTTGAGCCGTTCAGAAAAGCTGACGAAACGCTGTTGTTCCCCCTGTCCTCTCTTCCCAGCACAAAATCTGTCGCCTGGATCTAAATCCTGTGCCCTGGGTTAAAGGTAGGGAATGGCACAAGTTAATGCAGAAGGAGACTTGGGATGAAGTTGAACCCTCAGTGCTCTATTGTTGGCTTCTTTGCATTTCCATCCCTTTCACATTAAGGTTTTGGTTTCTGTGCGGTGTCGGATGTAGACATCTTGATATTGCCAGTTCCAGAGTGAGCTCTCTCTTTACTGATGCCTCGTGTAAGGCCCACTGTGGCTTCCTTGCTTTCTTTCCATCCTCTCTTTCAGGTCAGAGATGTGAATTCCAGTGTCACTTGTGTGCGGGCAAGTCCTGGAGACGTGACTTGCAACCCACCTGCCTTCACTCCCCTAGGTCTGACTGCCAGGCAGCGTTAGCCGGAGCAGAGGCAGCCGTTCAGGCAGCTTGGGAGGTGCCATGGGGCACCAGCCAGTACGCTAACCTCATTCCAGTCTTGCTCAGACATTGAAGAATAATGTCATCTCACAGGTGGTGAATCTCAGTGCTGTTTGTATTGGCCCAAGCACTAGGGTTCTCCAAGGGGTGCTTTCCACAAGGCTTCAGAATCAGCGTTTGCCCCATTAAGGATACGGAAGAAGCTGAATTTCTTGTCCTGCTTGGGGAGAGTAATGGCTAAGACTTTTTCACCTCCTCAGCCATGTCGCTTGTTCGCTAGCCGTCAGTGGGAAGCCAGGGTACTTTTGACCTTGTGTGCTACTTTTAGCTTCTAGTTCATCCTTTTCTGCTGGAAGGCAGCACTGATAAGAGGAAAGGGCACTGTCTTCAGCTCTGTGTTCACTGTAGCTGTCCTACAAATCCAGAGTGCCTGGCTTTATAGTGTGACTCCAGAAGGTGAGTTGCACCATACTTCAAACAGCTTGTATTTCAATGCCAGGATCTTCTACCAACAAAGAAATAGAGGGGAACATACTGCTGACAGGCTTTTTTTGCCATTCCCCTGTGACATGAAAGGGAGCAGCTCAGAAGATGGCACTTCAGCTAACACGGTACTGGGGCCTGAGGTGGAAGTGAGTAACCTGTGGCTTGGTTTAGAGGCTCAGAGGTGGATCTCCATGTAGTCACTGCGGAGAATTAAGAGGATTTACAGCCTGTGTACGTGCTGGCTGAAACCTGGAGACGGCAGGCTTTCATTTTATGACTTCTCTGGCATTTCTTTTCCCCAAGGACTGATCTGATGAGCTGCTGGGGCAAGCCTCATCTCTTCTGGTTGCACACTGTCAAACTAGATTGTAAGGTACAGCTGCTGTGTGCTCTTGGATCTGTTAAGGTGGGCCTGTCTCCGGTCACCAGGAGATTACACTATACACTTACTGTTCCTTTTGGCTTTGGGGAGGGGGCGTTGAAGGAAAAATGAGTGGATGATATTACGGAGTGAAAATGGTGATAGTATTGTTCTGGGGTTAAATTGATGCAATAGAGGGAAAAAATTGGCTTTTTGGATCCTGTGAATTTTGGCAAAGACTGATTGCCAGGGGAGCCTTAAGACTGAGGAGAGAAGTAGATAACTTGCTTCAGTTAATGCAGAGAATCGTAGTCTCTGATTCATTTTATTTGTCAGCCCTGAATAAACTTTAAAAGACACCGAGATTCATGCTCTATCTCGGCAGTCTGTATTTCAGGGAACCTTATTGTTAGTCTGTGGATTTCATGCCCAGAATATGTCAGGGTTCATTTTGCTGTCTTGTAGAAAGAAAGGGGAGGGAGAGCCCTGAAGACCTCCTTTTACAGCGGTACCTGGCACACTTCACGTTTGCTCTCAAAGAGCCACAGGCTGAATACGGTATTTGGCAGAAAAACTTTCTCACGGCAGTAGCTAAAGGACCACAGCCCCTTGAGCAACCCTGTTTTCCCAGAGCTGGCTGCATCTCGCAGCTTGGCTCTTTCTCCTGTCTTTTGATTTTTGTCTATCTGATGGGCAAGAATTACTCTTTGAGTTGCACTGCTCTCCTCGGAGAATGAGAATTAGGGAAACATTTTTGTTTGCTTTGCGTTGGGGAGCAGGTTTCTTGCCTGGCTTGTCCATCTGGACAGTGATCCTCCTGTCCTTTCCATATTGCTGCAGGAGTGTTACAGTGAAAACTGTTTTATGCCTCGTCATTTGTGACACTGATCTGTTGGGGATTTATTGGCTGGGGTAGTAGGAAAGGCACGGTTTGGCAAATGAGTTGAAACTAATGGCGAGAGATGAGGGTTTTTTTTCCCCGGAGTTCAATCAGGAAGGAGATTGCAGGATTGAATGCTGAAAGAGACTTTCTGTGGCTCTTAAGTCTTCCAGACGGCTGCATTTAACTCCTGCCTTGGAGAAAAAGTCCTGAACGCTCACCAATACGTGTGTTTTTATACACACACATATGCACAAATATCTGTAAATATGTGTGTGTGTGTATATACCGTATCATACATATGCATATATATGTGTGCAACTGCTTGCGACTTTTTTCAGTGAGATAAGACTGCTGGCTTGGGTCCTGAAGGCACTGCGAAGCAGTGAGGTCCCTGCGTAGAAGGCTGCTTTCTAACCACCATGAAGTTTCCCTAGTTGGATTTGTTCACATGTGCTGTGGCTGATAAGCAGAAGGTTAATAAGAAAGAAAGTTGATTTTCTTAGTTGCCAAATTCCTTTTTTTAGTCAAATAATTTAGGGGAAAAATACCGCTAAAGGCATAATTTTATTCCTGGTCTTAGTGTAAAGAAAGGATTACTGTATTTTAAACACTTAGCCTTTCTGTCAGCAGCTTGGTTTAAATGCAGTAATTCCAGTTGGTTCCCATCAGCTGAGGTTTTTTTAAGACTCTCCACCCCCTCCCCTCCATAAACTGCATCCCTCACTTTCTACGTATTGTACAAGGGGGAAATAAATAGCAATGCCACAGTTAAAAACTTTTTTTTTTTTGTAATGCTGTTTCCACCTAGGATCTCAAAGCCCGTGACATCAGCAAAGACCTGTATGAAACGATGCATTTCCTTCTTCCCATCAGAGCAAAGATGTCAAGCGAGCGTCCTAATTTAAGCACGATCTGGTAGGATTGTGCCAACCTCTGTTGCATATCCATCCTTAAAACTGATGGGAGGGATTTTTTTTTTTCCCCCCTCAAACCTTCTGCATCGAGAACTGGGTCAAAATTACTCTAATATTCTTCTGCAGAATATGAGCAAAAAAGCAGTGTAGTGGAAGGGTAGGTAAGCTAATCTGCTCCGTTCTTTACCTCTGGTGTATCACTTGCATATGAGCAGGAACGTGTGTGTTAGAGGGGCGAGAGGTTGAACAGATCTTCCCCTGCAGGGGTAATAGGGATAGATGTAGCTACGAAATGGATGTGCCAGAGAGGAGCGGAGTTTACCGTATCATCTGTTCATGCATTGACAACATACCAGTACACTTCTGAAAGCGTAACTGTAGATGGTATTTGAATATTTTGCAAGGCAGTCTGGTGTCTGTCCAGTAAGCCTTTTTTCTTTTTTGCCCAGAAGTCAATAAGCTGTTTTCCTTCACAAAATTGAAGTTGAGATCCGTTAATCAACCTGTGAAAGCTCACTGAATATTGAATGTTTTGAGATTAGAAGTAATTTTAGGGACAAAGCCCAGTAAAGAAGGAGAGTCAGAACCTTCTGTACCCAAATGCGATAGAGTAGGGAAGTTTACTGAAGACTGTTAAAGGCAAAGAAAGCATCAGGACTGCAAAGTGCTTGTGGATTCAAATATAGTACTAAAACTTTTAAGGCTTCCAGAGGAAGATGCGATTGAATCTCAGTTACATCCTTGATCATCTCCAAGATGCAAAAACCTTACAATGAATAGTCTAGTTCTATACTGTGTGAATGAAAAGCCTTTTGAAAAGTGATAAAGCTAAGAAGGTTGGCAGTGCTGTCCTCTTATCTGATTGGAACAGCAAGGAAAAATAATGCTGACCATGAGGATGTGATGGGAGATTGCTCTGAAAGTCTACAGCTTTTCTTCTCCCCTTCTATATTTTGTTCTTATAAGCCAAAGTGCTCATGTCTGAGTAGTTTTAAAATGCTTGGGAAATGATAGTCACGTTGCTTTTTCAAGCAGGGTGAAGAGTGGTGATGAGATGAGGCAAGCAGATACAGTAACACGAAGTGGTGAGCTCAACTGATAGGACATTTTTTTTTGTACAAGGATTACAATTAAATCAATGTCTAGCTTCTCCCTGTGTCAAAATTATCTTAATTCTGACCAGGAAGTCTCTTTTGCCTTTATACTTTTGGGTGGTCGTGCATTCC
>NW_008825211.1:718613-728041 GCF_000699105.1 Pygoscelis adeliae
AGTACAGTTTAGCATCTGGAATTTTGACACGATCTTTTTTTCTTCGTTGTTGGCATATGAGAATTTGCCTGAACTTTTCAGTGAGGCTGGGAGGCTCAGGATAATGGCAGAGGTTAATAGAAGCTTAGATGGGGACACTAAGCTGCTTTTGCTTTGAAATTTTTGGCTAAAATCAGTGAGATACATTGAGAACCGACTTTCCAGACCCGTATCCTTGTCTCAGTCCAGATCTCGGTGTACGCCCACAAAGTGGTGGTGCTGTTGGTGAAAAAGGGGTGAGGATGCTGGGAGATGGTTTCTGGAATGGTTATGAGGGAGATGATGGGAATTGCAAAGGAAAGCAGCTTTGCTGCCTTCTACCTGTTCAGTTTTGTCCTCTCCTCACGTAGTATTCTCTTCAGTCAGTAACAAATAGTGGTGACAGCAAAGGTCAGACACCAACGAGCACAGTGTGTTTGTGCTCCTGCCCTGCAAAGGTCACAGCTGCACCTGACAGACCTGCAGGCTTGTTCATGATTAACTTGTCAAGCCGACAGAGTTGCCTTAATGTCTTCCCAGCATCATTTGGACACTCGGGGCCAAATTTGCAGAAGCACTTGGTCAGTGATCTGCAAAGCTGTTCAGGTACCTACATTCATGATATAAACAGACTGACAGTGGCTTGGCTCAGTTTTCTGTGGACAGTGGGTTACTGGGAATAAGTGGTTTAGCTTTGTGTCCTTTGAGGAGAGGACTGAGAGAATGTGCACTAATGTCAATTTAACACATTAAGGCTGACGTCAGACTTGCACCAGGCATTTTGGGACTCCCGAGCTGCTGTCAGGCATGCGGTGGGGTGATTTTAACATGCTGATGGACGACGGTGTTGAGCGCTTGGAAACATCTAGTGTCCTGGGTGCTTGGTAACGTGCAGGCAAGAAGTACATGGTAGTAAGAATGTCTGTAATGATGTAAAAACAGTAATTCAATATATGTCAGATGCTTTTATATCTGGGTGTGTGCTGAGCGCATCACCACGGGACCAAAACTCTACTAGGGCTGTTCTCCAAAGGTAAGAAACAATTAGGTAATCATTTGATAACCCTGATGAACAGCAAAGGCTATTCATCCGTCCATCGGATTTGTCCTGTCCTCCCCTCCTTCTGCGCACACACTCGCCAAGGCGCACAAAAAAGAGAACGCTACTGTTGAAAACTGTGTGTTTCCTACCAGTTGAACATGGCGCCTTCTCGGAGAAATCACACTCAGCTGAAGGACAGTCCTTAACTGTGCTGTTCCTATGCAGGAGAAGACTGTTGTAGGCTCAGGAAATTCAAGTGAATTCTCATGCATTAATAGCGGGCAAGTCTGTAGGCTCCTCGCCCAGAGGGTTGGGGAAATGCCACGTGGTGGGAACCGCAAGTCTGAGCCTTGGGGGAGAGGGAGCTGGTCCCATTCAGTCTTACCTCTCAGCCTCCTTCAAGCTGAATAAAACTGTGAAGAGAGTTTGGAGCTAAGACCTTGCTGGGAAACTGGAGACAGTGTCCAAGTGAGAGGTAGAACAACTGCTTTGGGATTGCAAGTGCACTTGACGCATGTTCCTGTTCCGTGTGTTATACCCTGCGTCTGGGCTGGGCATACGATAACGATGGAGTGGGTACCAAAAGTTGAGGGCGCTCAGAAAAGAATTGGGCAAATGCCTGAAAGAAAGATCCTTTGTCTGGGTTTGTAGGGAGCCCGAGCCACAGATACGTGGAGCCTGGAAGAAGATGCTTAGGGGATGTCATTGTGTACATGCCCCATTCTGATGATCTTCTGTACATGCCAACTTGGCCGATATTGGTGACAGACTTCTGGATGTTGTGTTAGACTTTACCAGTGTGTCCATGCTCCTGTGTAACTAATATTCTGTGGAGGCGTGAAGGTCGAGTTCCCACCTGATGTGGGGAAGTTGTTGGGGTCGATGGACTATGGCAGATGGGAGGTGGAAATGCTGGATTCCAAACAGAGCATATTTGCAGAGAAGGTGATAGGTTTGCTGCTTGTAGCCAGTAACATTTGATCTCCAATAACAACAAAAATGTGGTTTGCCATTTCCTAAGAATAAAGGTTATATTTGGTGTCAGGCTTTTTGGTGTAAGCAGAGTAAATAGTACTGAAGGATGTATTGAATCATTGTTTGAACTGTATCAACTGGGGTGTGCACTCTTTAAAGTACGATTGTTTTGATCTGTTCCCTGTGTGTTTTTTTGCAGCTTTTCCGACGCGTGGCAGCTGCCTTGCCTGGAATGGAAAGCACACAAGACAAAAGTAGAGAAGACAGTATCCTTTATGCGTCTGTGCTGCGATTCAGCGGTGGCAAAGCGCTGCCAGGCGTTACCGTGGACGAGGAAAATGCGGGCCCTGAATAACAAGGATGAAGAAGGAGGGAGCAATATCTCTCCTGCAGCCCTCAGTCAGCTTATGGGCATCCCAAAAAGAGGCCTGAGAGGGGGAATAGGGGCAAGTAACCTTCGAGTTTGAAGTGCTGAGGAAGAAGGCTTGGTGGGATAGAAGGCTGGGACTAAGGGTGTTAAGGGTGGAGGCCTCTACTGTAAAGCAAGGGAAGTAGGGATGCTTAGGGCTATGAGGTAGTATAAAAGTGAGGACAACTGAGTGAAAGCTGAAGGGAGGACAACGGGAAGGTGCGGAAGGGTGCAGTCAAACAGATCCAGAAGGGTTCTTTGCTTGGTGTTTGAGCAGGTTGGGTGTGGGGAGGGAGGGGGAGACTATGGAGTGGGAGAAAACAGCTGCAAAGAGGCCTGCAAAAACTCTGTGGCTCTTGCAGATCTGACTTGGAGGGTCCTAGAATAAGCTAGGTTGGAAGGGACCTCTGTAGGTCCCTTCTGCAACCCTCCTGCTCAAAGCAGGGCTAACTCCAAAACCAGGCCAGTTTCTCAGTGTCACGTTCAGGGAAACTTCAGAAATCTCCATGGATGGAGATCCTGTAACCCTGTTGCAGTGCTTGACCCCAGACAGCTCTGGGCAGACATCTGTGTGGTGCGAGGGAGGAGAAGACTCAACTGAAGGGATCAGCCTTGGGGAAGGGAAAGGAGGTGGCGTGAGGGAATGGAAAAGGGATAAAGCTTTCTGCATAACAAACAGCATGGCTAAATCTGAATTTCTTACCTGGCCAGCTGGGTGTGTTTGGGGAGGGCAGTGAAGCCCCTGAAGGTGCTTTTGTGAGTGGCTTGTGAGAAAACTGTAGGAGTGGTTGTGGTTGCTTAGCGTAGCTCTGAAGGTGAAGGAAGTTCTGTGATAACCGAGCCGCTTCTTACGGTCTCACCTGACTACCCATTTCTGCTCGCTTGGATTAGAGAGGAAGGGTAATGCAGGAGGTGGAGAGAGGGCTGCCTGCCTCTGCACGCAGCTCCTCCTGCAGCAAGAGTGCTGGACGGGAGGTGAATGGACAAAGAGTGGCTGAAATCACGGTGGGTGCTTCCAGGTGGGAGCAAAGAGGGGTTGCACTGCATCTTGATTGAAAGAGTCGATGAGATGCTGGAAGTGGGTGAGCTTTTTTCAGAAGAGGGACTTTTTCAGGGTTGTCAGTTTTAGGTGCAGCAGGGATCACGTGGCTGGCAGCTGGTAAATGGAGGAGAAACGGCGCTTTGGAGGAAGGACGCGGCAGGAACTCTAGGAGGGGGACAAGCTTGGTGCTGAAACCATCTCCTGTAGAGCATCTTACTGCATAGGGGAAAGGAAGATTTGGGAAACTGTGGATTGCAACTGCTAAGGCACAAGCTTTGTGTGATATGGACTCGACCGACCCAAAATATTTTGTTATGGAGGTCACCAAAAGGTTAATGAGCAACAGTCTTTATTAATGAGAGGCCGGTGGTAAAACGCACAGGCACTGGCTGCTGGGCCTGCGGTTTCCCTATCGGGGAGTTCGATCACCGGTCTCTAAATGGGAGTGCAATAAGGGCACTTTGAATTTGACTTCCTGCAGACTGCAGGTAGCAGAAATTGAATACGATTGTCTCCCAGACAGCTGCCCTAGGATTCATGGTGGGGGATTTTCCATAGGCTTTTTTGCAGAACGTTGGGGGTTCGAGGATCTTGAACTGAATGAAGCTGGCAAGGCTCATTTCGAGCATCTCTGACTCTAAAATGTGTATCGAGATCAGCGAAACAAATGGACCAAATATTTGAGATGAATTACCGGTCTTTTGTTTTCCTTCTTGTGTTTGTTTTCTCCTGACCTCTGTAAAAAGCAAGTTCAACCCCCTAAAGAAATAAGTGGGAAGTACCAGCTGTGTGACCTGTCTGCCTCTGTGTTAACTGATAAGAGGAACGCTTGAGCCTTGTGCTGAACTGCTCTGAGTTGGGTTTGGGGATTAGTGTTCAAAGCTCCTCCTGTGAAATAGGGCATCAGCTGGGAATTCGAGTGCCGCAAAGGGAGTAGCTTATCACAGGCTGGGTCAGAGCAGCAAGCTCTCCAGTGACCTTATGTTCTTGCTGGATGTTAGGTGTCATTGCAAGGGGTGCGTTCAGGCAGGCGGCAGGGCTTTTGTTGGCTGGCGGTGGGGCGAGCAGAGCGGTTTAACTAGAGGAAAAGATTGATCGGGGAGTTCAGGATGGCACGTACGGAGCATCGCGTCTGCGAGCTGTGGGTGGTGTAAATACTCGGAGGTTAGTGATGTGCGCGGCGCGAGAAGGAATGGCCTCGCTGGGGGATTCTCTGAGCAGAGCGCACGCTGCCGTCTGTATTCACACCCCTTACTCAAAACCAGACAGGCTCTCCTGCCTGCCCCGAAGCTGAGTGCGGACAGGGCAGTGAGAGGGAAGTACTTGCCAGTTGCCTGTGAAGTGTAGAGGAGCAGGAGTTTGGGAAGGAAGCGAGCTGTCCTTCCGTGGGTTCCTCCAGGCTCCTGCTATCTCCAGGGCTTAGTTGCTCTTTGAGCCGGGAGGTTGACCCCCTCCTGGGTGCCCACCAGCTGGAGGTGCTGCTCTCAGTGCTGGAAGACTGAATCTAGCCTTGATTTGAAACTGGGGGTTTCGGAGCCGTTACTGGTTCCCTCTGAAAATGGTGATTAGGCCCTTCAGCGTGTAATCTTTAATTACTGTAGCAGTGGCTTTGGAATAAGAAGAGGTCACTGGGCGTCACTGGGGAGAAGCAGACTCTGGTTAGAGACAGACATTTGGGGTCTGACATTGTTTCTGCTACGTACTTAAGAACGTGCCGACGCCAGGGCAAGAGGGGCTGCTAAGAAACCTGTATCTTGACTTTGGTTTGAAGCTGGTCTTTTCAAGAGCTTTCGAAAATACTTTTCAAGTATTTTGGTGGGAAGCGCTGAACTGAAAATGCCAGTCACAGTCCTGCCCTACCTGTGCTTGGCAGGGAGACCGAGCTGGACATCCGTTTGCCTTAACTTATTTCTTCCAGTGATTGACATAAAACTGGAAAAGCCTCAAGAGCAGCCTGTCAGTGAAGGAGGCTGTTCCTGCTAATACCATGTGGCTTCTACCTTTCTCCAGAACATCACTGCTTTCCCTCCCTTTACTCTTCATTGACTGCAGTGTGAATATTGGCTTTTACCTTCCCCTTTCAGTAATAACGTATTGCAGTTCATCATCGCTGGCTGTCTCGTGGAGATGATCTATTAGCTTCACAAGCACACACACACACACACAAAGAAAATGTCAGTGTCTTCATTATTTATAAGAAAAAAAAAAAGCCAAAATATTCCAGCATATTCTAGTTATAACTTTAAAAAAAAAAATAGGTACAATTTCTTAATATTTGTTCCTTTTTTAATATGTTATGATATTGCACTTTGAAATGATGGAAACTGAGTAAGTTTTGAATTGGACTTAGACGAGATGTATGTGCAGGAGAATGCTTGCAAATCTTACCCATTTGATTTCTCTAACAAACTGGAAATGACTAGACAGCAGTCAGAAATGCAAGCGGAGGTGGCGTATGCCGAGGGTTAAATGCTTATCCTTACAATAATAAAAAAAAAATTAAAACCAAGCTCTTAATCTTTTGAGCAGAGGTAGTCTGCCTGGTTTTCAAACCCCCAGACGTTTTTGGGAACCAACCTTAGCGGGGGTTTCGACACCACGAAAGGCTACTGGATTTTTTAGTTCTTGCAGAGGCGACGTGAACACATTTCCAAGGAAGCGTACCGAGAAACACAGAGTGTCTTTCTGAACGGGATGGATGGCTTCAGGAGGATTTGCGGGGGAAGGAAAGGGTGGATGTGCATTAGCAAAACACTTTCAGGAAGCAGGGAAATACGTTTCGAGTGCAAGATGAGTTTTAAGAGCATTTTTTTTTTTCCCCCCTTTTATGTAGAACACCAATGAAGTAAATTATTACTGCCCGAGAGATGGGAAGGTAACGTTTCAGCCGTTCGGAGGAGAAAGCGTGTCGCTTCTTTCTCTAGGGGGAACACCAAGTGAGTTCAGGACTGGCACTCAAACCTGCCGAAGCGGATTGAAACCTTTCAAATTTGGCAGAGAGAGGAAAGAGCAGCTGGATTACCCAGCGGAGGTGCTGCGTTCACCGGCCAGTTCACGGCTGGGGGAGAGGGGGCGGCGGAAGGGGGAATTGCACCCGCTTTTCCATGGCGTGGTCGTAGGTCGACTGGGGAAGGGGTGTTTACTTTGATCGTGCAGAAATCTAGTTGAGAGAGCTTAGATGGGATGGAAGGGAGTTTAATAGGATGGAAACCGATTTATGATTATGCAGATTTATGCCTTTATTTTTTAGCTTTTTTTTTTATGTTCAGTCTTCCAAGTTGGTTTAGTTTGGTTCACTAGAGCTGTATAGTTTGGTTAAATAACTAGTAATTTAGTCTTCTATTTAACTAGGCTTACAATTAACCATTTTTCTTTGATATTTATTTCTTTGCTTAATTTTTTACCATTTTCAGTAATTATTTTTTGTTGCGTTTTGCTGAGGAATCTGTTTAGAGCTTTGCTGATGTTGCGAGATGTAGCTACCCGAGAAACACGGAATCGAACACACTAGAAGTGCACCCTTTTAATCTTTACTAGTCATTGTGAAGTTGCTGTGTAAGTTAATAAACACAATTGTAAATACATTGTTTGCTGGGCGGATATGGCTGAGTTACAGTGCAGGAAGGAATTCTTGAGTCTGTGTTGCGATTGCTACGTAAATGAACAATTGCAAGCAAATAGTCAGGCTCCTCCTTTGTTCTCTTCTGCCCCTCTACCACCTAAAATAACCATCCGGGGAAGAGAAAGGGAATCGTCCTCACCACCACTTTCACCAGGAAACGGGCATAAAAGATTTGGAATTCTTCATTCCTGAAACGAATGTTGGACTCCTGCCCTGCCCTGGGTTTATAGCAGCTCTGCACAACAATAACTTAAAGGCAGAATGAGATGTAAAGTGCTTTTATAATGCAATATTAAAGGCGAGTTTTTTTTTGACGTGGCATGTCTTGAAATAAACATCAATGATATGTGACAAAGGATCATTCTTTATTTAAAAGAAACTCTTGGGGGGAAGGAAACCTGGCTGCTTTTCCTGTATTGTACTGATCCTAGCTGTGCAAAAACGGTTCATCTTGCCGCTTTTTCGTTTTGTTTTGTTGGGTTGTTATTTTTTTTCCTGTGGTTCTTCATGCAACCGACGTTGGTCGTCATTTGGCCGTTCTCCACAAGCACATAACTTTTTTGCTTCTGATATAACCAAACCCCTACGTTTCCCGTAGTTACAAGCTTTAAGCACTGGATTTGCAAGGAGCTGGCTTCGCCCGTACGGGTTGCGGTGGACGAGCGGCTCGGCCGCTTGTGGAGAGCGGCTGGACGTCTGGGAGGAGGCTCGTTCAATGGGCCCGTCTGTAACTTGCTCTCAAAAAAGGGCTGGAAAGGAGCGTGTCCACGAGCTCTGTGTTCAACACAGCCCAGTGGCCGCAGGAACAAGGACGAGTCGTCAGTTTTTTGGCACTTATCCCCCAGGAGGGCCCTGAGCTCTGCTCGGGACAGCCAGGTATGTTTAACGTACGTCCTTGCTGACAGTCAGTGCTTAACGTGACTACAGGACTCAATCCTGTCCTAATCCCAGTTTTCCAGAGAAAAGACACTTCCAAAGTGAGCACGGGAGCAACACAGAGTCGTAATTTTTTTTGCACCATAATTCCTCGCGCCATCCGTCTGTCAGGTTTTAGGTTTGCTCCATCGACATGGCCAGTAGAACCACGGGAACAGACTTTTTTTTAATGATGATTTTGTAAACAGTGAAGGTTTCTGCTCTGTTTCTTTTCTCCTCCCCACTCTGGCTTGATTGTTGTACAGTACATTATGCAGCTATTCCATTACTCACTTTTTGTCTTGATACAAGTAGTTGAAGAAATTGTATAAGGGGAAAAAGGTTCCTTTTCTTCATGTTGGAATGTCACTGGTACCTCAGCTCTGTTTGATAATATGAAAAAACAACGACGACGACGACGACAAAAATATCCTTAGCGCTTGAACTAAATAAATACCTGTCTCATTGGAAAGCTCTGGGTCTCTTCTCTAAGTACGTCCATCAGAACGCAGGTTCGTGGGGGTGCAGGGCGTCAGGCTGCCGCTGCTTGCTCATGCTTTTTGGGTTTGAAGTGCTGCAGGAGGCTTTTTCAAGGGCAAGAGGAAGCTTTTTTTTGGAGGGGGGGGGAGTGGGGTGGGGACGATGGCGGAGTTGTGTGCTTACTGTTCCTCCGGTTCTATACGGTGTCTCTGCGATTGTTTCCAGCGACCGACGAGTGATGCCGAGGCCGGGTACAGAGAGCACGTCCTCTGCCTGCTGCGGCTGTGCCTTTCCGGTCCTTTCGCGCTCTTGAAATCCAGCCGTTTCCTCCGTTCCTTTTCGCAAAGGTGATTCGGGAGCGTTGTGCGGCCTCCCCGCTGCCTGCTTCGGCTTCCCTGGGTGCCTGCTCTGCGATAGCCGGTGAGCGAGGGTGGACCCAACCCCACCTTCCTTGAGGAGGATCCTCCCTAAGCCTCCATCTTGCTGGAGGTGGCAGACGAGGGCTGCGGGGACGGGTTGGTGAGTACCAGTAACAGATGCTCTTTGACGGAGTTATCCTTGCCTACTGTTCTAGGGAAATGAACTGGTTTTGGCCTGGTAACACCGGCAGCCTAACCTCTGTCGCTTGTTCAGGCTCTTCTGAATCGCTTGTGTTCCCCAGGGCTCAGTGTTGGGGCCAGTTCTGTTCAATACCTTTATCAATGATCTGGACGAGGGGATCGAGTGCACCCTCAGTCAGTTTGCAGACGACCCCAAGTTGGGCGGGAGTGTTGATCTGCTCGAGGGTAGGAAGGCTCTGCAGAGGGACCTGGACAGGCTGGATCGATGGGCCAAGGCCAACTGTATGAGATTCAACAAGGCCAAGTGCCGGGTCCTGCACTTTGGCCACAACAACCCCATGCAGCGCTACAGGCTTGGGGAAGAG
>NW_008825211.1:728809-729590 GCF_000699105.1 Pygoscelis adeliae
TGTTTAAAAGACGGGTAGATGAGGCGCTGAGGGACATGGTTTAGTGGGCGTGGGGGTGTGGGGTCGATGGTTGGACTCGATGATCTTGGAGGTCTCTTCCAACCTTAATGATTCTCTGATTCTGTATTCGAAGGACTGTCGATAAATTGGTCGTTAAATTTGACAAGGAAGAAACTTGGACACAGTCTTGCAGCTGTGGAGATGTGCTGGCATTAGCGTTGTGGGAACAGCCGTACGGTGAGGCCATACGGGCACAGGTCACTGGAGGAGGCTTTCGTCACCGAGGGGGGGGGAAGCTTCTGTTCCTTGTACCCGGCACCTCCAGGTCCTGTTCCTGGGTGGGAGCACACCCGGAGAGCTGCCCCAGGGCTTTAGGGAATGGGCGGATGCACCTGAAAACAACACGTTCACCTCTCAAAAGTGGGTTTAGGATTAATCTGTTGGAAGGAGCTGAACCTTAATATAAGCGGGTCTTGTCTCCGGGGTGGCACTGAAGCGTGGTGGTGGTCTCAATTCCTCCTTACTGCTCCCCGTTGCTGTTGAATTACCTTGATGCTGCTGTCGTACGTCGCCTTGGGGCTGTCGCCTCAACTACTGGTATCCCAACTTCCCACCTATAAAAGGGGCTGGATTAAGCCGGAGGGAAGGGGGGCTCTCTGGATTAAACTGGAGGGAAGGGGGGGCTCTCTGGATTAAACTGGAGGGAAGGGGGGCTCTCTGGATTAAGTTGGAGGGAAGGGGGGCTCTCTGGATTAAACTGGAGGGAAGGGGGGCTTTATGG
>NW_008825211.1:730601-731406 GCF_000699105.1 Pygoscelis adeliae
TCGGTCCATCGCGGTGCTGCGTGTCCTCGGATGCGGGGTGTTGGAGGGGGAAAGCGGTGTCCGTCTGCGCTCCCGGGGCTGGCGGTGGACTTAGCACTGACCTTTCCCGCGTTTATCCGAGCTCGGGAAGAGGGGATGGGTGGGAATTGGAGGCTTGATCCTGACATTTGCCGAGGCGTAGCAGCCCGCGAGGCAGCTGCTTCATTTCCAGATAAGTGGTTTTCGATCGCAGCGAGGGCCGAGCGGGCTCCAGCTGATTTCTTCGCTGTGACATTCGGGCACTGATCTTACAAGGCTGTTTTGTGGGCGTGCTTGGACGTTAACCGCTTGTGCCTGGTCCTTACTGCAGGTCCCACCGCGTTAATCCTCGTTTCAGAGGGGGTTTTCCAGTTGCCCTGGGCTTCGGCCGGTGTTTGAGGCTTCGGCAGCTCTTGCTGCTGGGAGAGAGGCGTCACGGGAGTCTCTATTTGAGCTGGGAGTGGAGTGGGTCAACCCTCACTTCTGTTTCTCGGCGCTTCTTGTCCCTCTGGTCCTGCACGGCGTCGGTCCCAGTCAGCACCGAGAGACCCCAGGAAGCCCCTCTCCTGTGGGCGAAGACCTGAGCGGGGCGGAAACCAAGCCAGGTGGTTTGGTGGACGATGGTTTCTGTTGTTTGTGCTTCCAAATTGCTTTTTGACCTGTTTAATGGCTCCTTCGTTTAGCCTCCTAGCGAGGGGCCTGGCTGCCGTCAGCTGCTCCCACCGACAGCGTGAAGACCCCAGGAATCGCTGCTGGAGGCGGGTGCCGGTCCGTCGCCGCCCTTCCC
>NW_008825211.1:732427-732734 GCF_000699105.1 Pygoscelis adeliae
ACGAGGGCGGGGAGGGGGTGCTGGGGGGCCGGATCCTTCTCTCCACCCCTTGAAAGCCGGGGTTTGCGTGCTGGGTTACGCGCAGCGGTGGAGGGGCCGCAGGGGAAACCCTGAACCCCCGGCTGAGAAAATGCGAAATTTTTTTCTAAAAGCAGGGGGCAGGCGAACCTCAGCTTCTCTCCGCTTCGCAGCTTAAACAGACCCAGTGATGCTTTTAAGCCATCTTGAGGCTTAAAACGGGACCGGCAGGGCCCTCCGCCACGGTGGGCCCTTCGCGAACGGAGGCGGGCCGGCCCCCCCGGGGCCC
>NW_008825211.1:732807-733983 GCF_000699105.1 Pygoscelis adeliae
GCACCGCGACGGAGCCGCGGTGAGCGGGGTTTCTCGGGCAGCTTTTTCCCTCCAGCGTCTCTTCCGAGCCGTCGTGCCGCCTCCAGAGGCTGCAGGCGGGACCCCGAGAGCCCCGGGGTGCCGGGGAACCCCGGCTGGGGGCCGCGAGCTCTGCTCAAGCCCCGTTTTTCGCAAGAAGCAGAGGGTGTGTTTGAGCTTTCCGGTAGCCCGTGCCTCCCCTCGAGCTGCCCTCGGCGCTCCCGCTTGAAAAGGGAGGGGAGGAAAAGGGGGACGCAGGTGGGAGCCGGTGACATCCACGCGCCGCTCTCGAGGGGGACCCGAACCTTCCCACCCCCCTGGAGATGGCCGAGGACGAGCAGCCCCCTCCTCATCCTCGCTCACCCGCAGGCCGGCTCTCGTTTTTCGCTGCCTTTATTAGACTGCGGTTAGCTTTTTTTTTTCCTTTTTTTGGGGTTTGTTTTTTTTCCCCTCCTCTCCAAAACTCGATGCAGTTGACGGGAGCGGGTTTGCAGCAGCAGTGAGGCAAGGGAGGCCGGGGGGAGGACGAGGACGGTGTTTCGGGACATCCCGAGCCCCCGTCAGGCGCGGGGACAAACTGATCCGGGGCTTTAACGGCAAGAGCGGGCTGGGGCGCTGGCGTCGCTGGGTTTGTTTGGGGTGTTTTGTTTTTGGTTTTTTTTAACATCTAGCTGTGTTTTTTGTTTGTAAATCTTTGGATTTGTTTAATATTGATGGTGTCTCCAGGATAAAATTGGGCCTCTAAGGGCGACGCTCGGCAGCTGCGCCTCTCCCCCTTCCCTCGACGTCTGCCTGGCGCTGCCCGACGCAGCACGAGAAGGTGAGCTGCCACTTGTCCCCTGGCCTCAGGGCCGCCCAGAGGGACCTCCCCTCCGCCCCTCAATCCCAAATCCCTGCTTCCAAGATCCCGGCTTGGCTGCCAGAAGAGGGTCCCTGGTCCCCAGGGAGAGCTGCCCTTGTTTCCCCCCCACCCCCCCCCATGTCACTCGCTCCCACAGGTTTAGCCCCAATTCCCAGGGGTTCAGCCCCAATTCCCAGGGGTTTAGCCCCAATTCCCAGGGGTTTCGCACCATTTCTCCAGCTTGGCCAGGCCCAGGGGCCGGGCGCGAGGCTGGAAGGGGGTGGCAATTCCGCAGAGGTTTTCATCCCCCCTTCATC
>NW_008825211.1:735460-736358 GCF_000699105.1 Pygoscelis adeliae
GAAACAGAGGGACCCGGTTTTGGGGTGTGCTGTGGGGGTGGGAATTGTCCCCGTGGGGCTGCCCGGCAGCTCCGCTGGGCGCAGGTGTCCCCCCCTCCCTCCCGCCGGTGACCTGGATGCGGCCGCGGGGCCGGCGCTAATCTTTAATTTCCTATTAGCCAGCGCTGGGCTAATAGGTGGGGACGGGATGGTGCTGGGAGGTACCCGGCGCCACGGGGATGGGCACAGGGCTAAACGCTGTCCCTGGGAACGGCCCGGGCTAAACCCAAGCGCAGGCAGGAAAACGGCATCTAAACTGGGGGGGAAAGCGGGTAACGGATGGATTTCCGTTCAACTGGGGGTCAAGCTCAACTGATCAAGCTCAGCTTGGCCACGGCTGAACGTCTCCCTCCATCTAAGTTCAGCTGAAGGTTTCCCACTTCTTATTTTTTATAGATTTTTTTGGTAAAATTTTTATAAAAAATTTCGATTTTTATAACAATTCTTAATTTTTATAGAAATGAAGGGGAGCAGTGCTAAAAGTGGGTGTTTCCTCCTGCTGGGCATGGCCTTAAGCCAATAAGGACTTCACTTTCATGCTTATTTATCACCAAATACCGATGAAAACCCTTCCCCAGCGATCCTCGGTCGGCCCGAGAGGTGATTTCTCATCCGGGAGGGAAACCCGCCCCGCAGGAGACCGACTGCTTAAAAATAGCTACTTTTGGCTCTGAATTGTTCAGCGGGAAACCCAAATCTCCGCCTGCGCCTGCCACCCTGCGAGCGAACGCGGGTGTTTGAGACAACAAGGGCCGCGGGGGGTTTTAGCCACGGGTTGGGACGTGGTGGGAGCGGGGCGGGACGAAAAAGCCGCCGAGGGGATTTGGGTGCTGCCGGCACGGGACTTCGGCTTACACGG
>NW_008825211.1:737320-738094 GCF_000699105.1 Pygoscelis adeliae
ATTCTAGGTGTGCGCAAGCGCGTTTCAGACCTGCAGAGGATCAGTTGTAAGCGATACAGCCCCGCAGAGAGCCCCGCGCGGGATGGGCTTGGGGACGCGGGGCTTCGCTCACCTCTGCACTCGCGGCCGGTCCTCACGTCCCGGCAGCTGTATTTGATGTGGATCCGGCCGTCCATGTCGCGCTGCGTCTCATCATGGTAGTAAACCAAGCTGCCGTCCAGGTAGAGGACGAACCAGTTTCTCTTCCAGCGGCGCAGGATGGAGCCTGGCGGGATGGGGAGGAGGTGAGGGCCCCCACCGAGCCCGGCGGGATACGGCCAGCGCGCTCACGAGACCCGCTGCCGTCCCCCAGCTTTGCAGCCGGATCTCACCACCCCCTGCAAGAGTCGCTGCATCCCGCAGGGCGCCCGTGCCTGGCATGAGCGTCCGGGGCAGCGCGGCCAGGTGGCTTTAAATTAAAAAGGGCTGCCAAAAAAGCCATCGGGGCAGGTCGGTGCTGCCCCTGCCGTGCGCGCGGGACTGGATCCAGCCCCGGACGCGGAGCCGCGTGTCTGTTTTCGTGGCAGAAGGCCCCTCTCTCCTCTTACGTAAATCCGCGAGCAGCTGAGCCGCGATTTCCTCGCTGCCATGGATTAACCGCCCCCGTTGGGGCCCGTTTCCCCCCGCGCCTCCTCCCGGCATCCCCTAGCCAAAACCTCTCCGGGTTTTTTGGGTTTTTTTTTTTTGGGGGGGGGCTCCCAACCTGGAAAGCTCAAGGGTCGCACTTACTCTGCC
>NW_008825211.1:738147-738826 GCF_000699105.1 Pygoscelis adeliae
AAAAGACAGCGGGGTTAAAATGGGAGCTCCCGTCCTCCTCGCCTGCGGTTTTTCCCCCCAGGTCCTCGCCTTCCTGCAGCTCCGGGAGCAAAGTGGGATGGGGATTCACCCTCGTTGCCCCTTTTTGTTGGGGAGGATGATCCAAGCGCGTGGGTTAATCGGGGTTAGACACACATGGGGTTTCGTCATCTGGGAAACATCGCGAAGGCGGAGAGGAGGAACTCCGGCCACCTTTCTTTCTGCCTTTAATCTCATTGGGATTTAGGGATTATCATCCCGTGGAGGTAAGTGGGGAATCCGGGCCGTGTATAAAAACAGGCAGTAACTCCCCACGGCCCCAGTAACTTTCCACGGCAAACGACAGCCACGCTTGTTTGTTTTCCCTGCCTGGATGGAAATTAGTCCTTAATAAAGCCATGAAGTCATTGCTCCCCGGGTCCCCGAGCAGAGCCGCCACCCCAGGGTCAGGCAGGAGCAGTTTCCCCGGCCACGGCCCCCGCCGCCACCCCTCAACCAGGGACCCCGGCGCCCCGGTGATGGGGGCTCAGCACCCCAGGACGGCCTCCAGGACCGCCCGGCTGGGTCCCCTCCTGGTCTGGGGCCACGCCGAGGCACAGACCCCCACCCAGTACCTCTGTGCCTCGGCACCTGCGTTACCCAGTGCCCGAATCCCCCGGGG
>NW_008825211.1:739120-741152 GCF_000699105.1 Pygoscelis adeliae
TGCCGGCGGCGATGCCCGTGGTCGATCCAGGCGCGACCCACCGAGGAGTCGGGATCCGGCACCCCCAAGCTCCACTTTCTCCCCTAGAGCCCCCCGCTTTTCCTCCGGGGACGGAGCAGCCGCATGGTGGGGAGAAGCTGGGCAAATCGAGGGGGTCCAAACCGGGACTACGGGGGCCGTAAATAACCCACGCGCTGGTGGCAGCGGCGTGGGGGGCCTTGGGAGGGCTCGGCCCGAAGCCATGCCCGGGGCAGCGAGGGGATTCCCTGGGGGTCTCCTGCCCCACACAGAGGTGGGACCGGAGCTGGGCACGGGGAGATGAGATGCTCGGGGGATGCGGGACCCTCCTCCGGTGCTGAAAATGGGTCTGAGGAGGCGTTTCATACCACAGTGGGACCTTGCCGGAGCGAGGACCAGGGGCACACCACTGGCAGGAGCATAAATCGGGAACAACCCAAATTTTAAGCACCTCAGTGCTTGGCCGAATTGAATTTCAATGGGGTGACTTACGCTCCGGCTTAAAATCAAGGTCTGACCTGGCTCCTGCTGGAGTTAAGAGCAAAACTATGGTCAGCTCCGGAGAGAGACGGGCTCGAGTCGCACATGCTCAAAGGCCGCAGGGTTGGAAAAGCTGCTGGAGTTGTCGCCGCGCGTTACCGGGGCCCTTCGCCCCGCTCGAGGCGGCCGAGGCTTTGCAAACCTGTTGGGAGCAAAAAAAAACACAAAACAAAACAGGAGGTTAGGAGCGGAGGAGAGCCCGGGAGGCATCCCTGCGCCCGGCCGGCAGAGACACGGTCCTCGGTCTCTGGCTTCTGCCAGGCAGATTTGGAAATCGTGGACCGGAGGACGGCCGGGAAAACGGGAGATTGAATTATTCGGGGAGATCAAGAGCTAAGTATCAGCCACCCCCTCTTATCCACTCCCCTTCCTCCACAAAATAACGGCCAGCAAGGAATAGCTGTGTATTTTTTACATGTATCTCTCCATACCCAGATGTCGGGCGTGCCCAGGCAAACGTCACCCACGGCAGGCAGGATTTGCGCGTGGGCAGGGATGCGTTTCTATCGAGACAAGCCTGCAGTGGGAGCCCAGAGCCTCTCCCAAAGCCTTTTCTGCCGCCCGGGGAAGGAAACAGCACGTTTCCTACGGCTCCACTCGCACGCTGGAGACGGTCGGGCCCGAGACAACTTAGGGAGCGCAATCCCCGGCGGCTGGCTGGCGTTACGCGGCTTAAAATACAAGCCAGGTTATTTATAGTCAAGGCTGGGCTGATAATAAAAATGTTTATTAAGCATCTGGCAGCCCTTAATGCAAGAAACCCCTCATCTATTCCAGCAGGCTTTTCAGTGTAAAGCCCTTTCCCCTCCCTCCGGCGGCTGGCTTTACTGTGGCGAACAGCAGAAGGAATTAAATTAATCCAGCAGCACGCAGGTTGATTACAAAGGAGTTAAATTGCAGGCGCTCCATCGGCCGGGGCACACACACGCAGCCCCGCGCGTCCCTCCACGCTGGTTATCGGGCTGCAAAACATCCTGGTCGCGCTAAATATTTCAGGGACGTGCGTTTGGAAGCGAGGGGTTGGGCCAGATGCTTTGTTCTGTAATGAATTAATAAAAAAGCTCCCTCAGGAAGGGATTTGGGCTGAAATTCGGATTTACTCCGGGCTATCCACCGGTATCGGGCTGCCCTTCCGTAGGTAGACGTATGCCACAGTTTGATATAAATTGTTTTCAAAGCTTTTCCGCCGCGTTATCGTGAGCTCTACCACAGGACCAAGAATAATTTGTCTCCTTGACAGCAAAAGGACACGCCGCCGAGCGAAATAAATAGATGCTCTATTTAAAATGGCAGCAGATTTTCATGGGGTTGAAAATCTATAGCGCTGCACTAATGGGTTCTGCTTGGCTGCAGCCCCCGGTCGGCGGGCAGACAAGGCAGCAAGTTTATTCCAAGAAGGAGAGGAGGGAGACAACAACAGCAGGAAAAATAAAGAGAGCAGAAATACCACCCCCCCCACCCCCCCCCCACACGG
>NW_008825211.1:744300-746825 GCF_000699105.1 Pygoscelis adeliae
GGGAGGTGTCGGCCGGGGGCTGGGGGGATTGGGGTGCCCCCCGGAGACGGGGGCCCGCCGCCACCGCTTCACGGCGTACCCACTGGAAATATCGAGAGGGGCACGCGGGGACGACGACGACGACGACGGCGGCGATGATATAGGGAATATTAACGAGCCCGCCAGCAACTTTATGGGGTGGGAAGGGCTGAGTTGCGGCCATCTCCCCCGTCCCGCTCCCCTTTGCGGGGGGGTTTAAAAATGGCCCGGGTTTGATGAGCGGGGGGATGTCGGCGTGCATCGTCTCTGCGGCGCGAAAGCCGAGAGCGCCAGGCTGTGACACGTAAGGCGGCGTTATTTTTCCCTCCCTACAAAATAGTATATTCTATTCATTTTTATGAAAGGGGTGGTTTATTATTTTTGGGGGGTAACGATTGCTTGAGTACTTTGTTACCGGCGTCGTGGGTTTCAGGGCAGCGAAGTCCATTGCTGTGTTGCCGGTTAATAATGCCAAAAAGGTGCTTAGCTTCAGCCCTTTACAGAAAACGGAGGAGCCTTGAGATATGGAAATGAAGTAAATATTCATGGTCAAAAAAAGGGTTTTATACCGTGTTGGGTTTTGGAAGGATTTTTTTTCCTCTTTTTTTTTTTCTTCCCCCCCTGCCCATCGTGATGATAAGCTTTCAGGTTATGGCTTGCATTTCCACAGACTGGATTTCATTCAAAAGGCATTCGTTTAGTGCTGAATACTGTCAAATGTAGAAAAATGAGCAGGTTAAGGTTGGGTTTTTTTCCCCCCTCTCCTGGACAAAGGCATGTTGTACTAACCAGAAAGAAACCCCAAGTGATTCTATTTATGTTTTAATCAAAATACGATTTAAGATGCAGTGGTGTGTTTATTCTTGCTGTTAAATAGCGATGGAAGGAGCTAGAGTTTTTTGGGGTTTGGTTTGTGTTTTTTTGGTTTTTTTTTTTTTAAGGAATGTGAATCCCGGAAACATCTTTAGGGAAACATTTTGCTGGACTTGATTGCATCAACCGCATTATTTCATGAAATGTTAACTGTGAAGTGGTTGTTGATTAGAACCCAAATTGAGGAGCGATGTTGAGCAACGTAAAGAAAAAGGAAATTAGTACTAGGAGGCCAAGTGCTTATTTTTTTTAGTTCTTTTTGATCTTGAATTTTAACTGTTTCACGGTTTCTCTTGACCTTTATGGTTGAGCACATAAAAAAAAAACCCCAACCAACAACTGTGGTCTGAATATTTATTCTTGCTAGATGTATGTAGTCATTAAAAGGGCTGATGGCAGTTAGCAGGGTATCTTTTGGATGAAATATATATTAAATCTGATTAACTTTTATCCTGGAAGTTACAAATATCAACTTACCCAGTTAAGCATCTTAACTTTTTTTTTTACCAAAGTAAATGTTTACATTTTTCAGAAGGGATTTCTCTCTACCGAATGATGTGCCTGTAGCGACCTTTCATTTTAATGCGCATGTGCTAAGTATTTCAGATATTCTTGTTCAGATGTCTGGGGGGTTTTTTTTGTATACTCTTTGGTTGATTAAAATTCCTGGCTGTTAGTAAAGACGCGCTTTTTTGGAGCGGTAGATATACAACCCTTCCCCTTTGGAACAAAGGGATTGGAAGCGAAATGCCTGCGTGCCGTGAAGGTGTTTTGAATTTGTTCAGTAATGGGAAATACTGCTTGGAGTGAGAAACCGAAATGATACACCAGTGTCGCGTCGAAATTAATGTGAAGTAACTGTGGGAGACGGTCATTTAGGGAGAACATATTGTAGAGAACCTTTCTGATCTTAGGCGATATTCACCTGTCAAATTCAATGGTAAGTCAGCATTGCAGTAGGTGAACTATTCAGGGGTTTTTAAAACCCCTCTTTGCAGTTAAGTGTTCACGCTGCCCTGTATCGGTAACCCACCACGCGGATAACGGGGAAAAACAGGAAAGAAAGGTGATACTGCTCTTGGTGCTCCCGAAAACATTTCTCAGGCAAGCGAAAATGCTTCCGAGAGGCACTTCTGCGGAAGGCCATCAGTACCTCAACTGAAAGCATAATTAAAATGATAATTAAATTGAGTCTAAATTTAATTATCTGATCTGTCTAGAAGAGCTTGTGAGCCTCAGTTTGGACGCGTAGGTGCAAATGCAGCCACTTTAGGCAAGGGAAGCATGCGTTTAATCCAGGTTAGCGTCCGCTTTTGGTAAGTTTTCACAGGCGACCGCCGTGAGACTGGGGCCGTGAGATCCCCTGTTCTGGGAAGCGGGACGTTCGCAGCTCCGGGATCACCAAGTCCTACCCGCCACGAAAGCCAGCGACCGTGGCATAAACATAATTCACTCTTATTTTAAACCCAGGTATTTTTCTGCTGCTGCCTTTCAGACCTTTATCCTCTGGTAGTTAGAAACCATGTTTCCACCCAGGAACTCTGCCGATTTCCATCTCTGAAGCGATTGGTAGCAGTTGATGAGGCTGTCAAAAGGGAAATACGACTTTTATATCTTCCTTTCTGAGCTCACTC
>NW_008825211.1:746857-781599 GCF_000699105.1 Pygoscelis adeliae
TGTTCATTTGTCTTCCAGTCATGCCTTTTGGGCTTGATTGTATCTGCAGAGGCCCCCGATTTCCCTTTCCGCAGCACAAGTGCTCCGTGTACTTTCTGTTTCCTCTGCAATTCATAAAGTCTCTCCCTAAACTGCGGCGTACTTAACTGTGCCTTTCGGTCCCGAATTAGCTCCCCTCGCGCGCGCTGACGTGCGGCTGGACGGTGCTCCGCTCGGCTGGCTTTTCCTCGGGCGGCTGTGGATGGTTGAGCGCCGTCTCCCCGCGGCGTGGAGGTGCTCGGGCTGACCCTTGTCACGAGGCGAGAGACGTGCGACGTCCTGCCAATCTCCTCCTCCCAGCGCTGGTACGACAAAGAAGTATTTGAAGCATCCCCTAGAGAACTGTGTTACCAGCCAGCGCGCTCGGGGAGGAGTGACTCTTGCCTCACTTTCAAAGTGCAAACGAGGTAATTTTTGTACAGCGCCGCCTTCGATTTTTTTGCGGGTGAGATCGTGCGTCTGAGAAGAAGCTGGCTGCGAAGGAGAGGTTTGTACCTGTTCACGTTGTGTACCGCGATCTTTCTAATCTGTCGTTTCTTAACGTACCGTGATCTTTCTCATCAATTAGACTCAATTTGGCTGCTTAAGATCCGTAAGTCATCGTGTCCATAGAAATACTCGATCCAAAATGATTGAATGAGAAAAGTGTTCTCGTCGTGTTCTGCAGTATTTTTCCAAACTACGTAAACGGCATTGTTTTGCTGATTTCAAATGCGAATCGGTTAGTCCCGTCTGATGTTACGGGATTCTTGTATGCCGTCGTCCATCTCCTCAAGAAATAGATGAAAGTTTTTGTTTCAGTGACAATAAATAAAATCCACCTATCAATTTTTTGCCTGTTGATGGTCTTTTAACTCTTTGAATTAAAAAATACTGGCTCTTAATCTGTCACTTTTTGGAACTGAGAATACATTTTTGAGAATTATTTCCGTGCGACTCGACTACCTGCCAGTCGAGCGGATGCGGTTCTCCAGAGGCGTCTAAACTGTGTTACCTTCTTGTTCCTTCCACTCAACTGAATCATTCTGTTCCTATTTTTGTGTTGGAAACATTGATATCACTAAATACGAGAGGAAAACGTCAACGGCAGTGCTATGTTTATTTATCTCCTTGGCCGGTCGGGTCACGTGCAGCTGGAGCACGTGTGGTCCTTTGCCCAACGAAGAGATAGGGGCCGTGGGAGGGAGTTTGGGAGAAGGTTTGAGCAGGTGGGGAAGAGCTGGAAGTACATGTAGGTGGTGGTTGATGGCCTTCACGTAAAAATCGATGGGAAGTAAGTGCTTATTTGTCTCGCTGATTTTGGAACGTGTATGGGATATATATTTTGTATTGTTGTGCTCTGATGTGTTGATGCTTTGCTGTGTTGGGTGGATAATCTTGACGTGGGATTTTACGTTTATTCACTGGTTGGTTTGAATCGGTAGCAACAGAAAGAGTTGTGAATTTTCAGGGTTTTCTTCTGTTGAGAGGCAGGTGCGCTTTGCGATGGGCATCTGAAGCATGAATCCCAGACCCGTAGTTAAGATCCCGGTCAGGGAAGATCCAGCTCTTGAGGTACATCCAGCATTTGCAGAGCTTCTGAAATTTGTGGAAGCTCTTGAGTATGAAGCAGCTTTTGAGAACCAGGCCATTTTCTTGTCTTGGGCTCCAAACAGGAACACGAATACACAAATCTGAGTCATTTCCAGATAGATTTTTGATCTATAACTTTGCTCAAATATGAGCATTTTGTTATTTATCTGTTTTTCTAAAATCTCCTTCTCACTGCCTCTCAGGCTGAAAGCAGATGACACGGTTCCTCACACTTGCGTTGAAGTAAACCTTCTATTTCTTCCCTCTTTCCTGTTGGAACCCTGCAGGGAAGCGATGACGATGATGATGATATTCATGGCACAATGCTTTATTTTTCAAAGAACCGTACAGGGAACGAGGTTCTGTTGAGGATGACAGAGACGCATTGGTTTCCTCACAGTGTGAGTGGGACTTGAATAATTTTTAAAAAGTTCCTCTGAGTTTTGTTTACTATGGATGTGCTGAAAACCCTGAGCACCGCAAAGGAATTTCAAGTGACCGTGTGCTTTCTGGGAGGGAAACATGTGGGCCTGTTGACGCTCTCCAGCAACCATTTAGGAGGTTACCACCATAGGATTTGTAAAAGCTGAAAAAACACGTTCCTGTCCTCTGTTGGAGATGCCGTTTTGTATTTGGCTGTACTTTTTCCTCTCTCTCCTTTCTCTCCTTGAGTGAAATGGTCACCTGGAAAACTGGAAGGTGGGAAAAGTAAAAGAGCAGAAAAATGGGGTATATCACAGCTTTCATGTGATCACTTTCTCAACAGGATGATTAATGCTGAAGTGTGTTTTTAGGCTGAACATTTTTGCCTTCCTTGCCTTAGCAAGGGTTAGAGATTTGGGAGGATTCTTGAAGACAAGCTTAGAGTATTTTATGAGAGGAAAAAATACTAAACTGGCAAGGAAAGAATAGATGCCATCATGCTTGCTAGGCATGTCTAATTCTTTGATAAAATGGATAAAGATTGCAGACTGCAGCAAAAGTTAAAATAGACCATAACATCTCAGGTTCTGCAGGGTTTTTCTTCTCGCTTGTAATTTGTTGTAGAACTTAATCAAAGAGATCTGGCTCTTTTATGGCATCGGACTCTTTAGTTTATAGTTTATCTGCCAGGAAATAAAGCACAGTATTTGGGCTTTTGCTTTCTTTGGTGTTAGATACCCAACTCTCTAAACTTGATAATGTGTGGATTTTATCATTTTGATGTTGGAAATACATCCTGAAGACCAGTGGGAAGTTTTGAGTGCAGTCTGCTTTTCGCCCATTTTCCTTTCAGTTCTTTATACTTGAATTTGTAGGAGCTGACAACTTGCTTTTTTAAGGGACAAGGGGCTTTATGTGGTTATTCATAACAAACTCCTAAGATTCTCCGTGGTCCCAACAGATAAATCTGTTCCTGTTCTGTTGGTCACCCTGTTCAATGCAAGATTTTGGACTTAATGGCATTCTGTGTGTGCATATGTGTGTGTGTGTATATGTTTTACATATGAGACCCCTTGTTTTGTATTTATTGAGAAGACAGTTGGAGGTGATCTCTGGAAACCAACTCGTTTAAATGTCCCTAGATGGTTACTACCTAGAATCACAGAATCATTAAGGTTGGAAAAGACCCCTAAGATCATCGAGTCCAACCGTCGACCCAACACCCCCATGCCCACTAAACCATGTCCCTCAGCGCCGCATCTACACGTCTTTTAAATACCTCCAGGGATGGGGACTCACCCCCCTGGGCAGCCAGCCTGTTCCAATGCTTGACAAACCTTTTGGTGAAGAAATTTTTCCTAATATCCAATTCTAAAAAACAGTCTCTCTACAGCAAGGTCAAGAAATAAATAAGCAGACTGACCCATGAAATCAAGTATATATCTATTATTCTCAACTTTAGTAATTCTAACAATTCTATTATTTAATATATCATCAGATACACTGTGTTGAAGTTTTTTCCTTTTTAAGAACCAGAACACTTTTGGTGTTTCAGTAAGTTCTTATTCATACAACATCTATAAAGATTGTAATATTTATATCAACAGTGAAAAATGTTTTAAAAATTGAGTGAGCATGGCCACACCATTTCTGATACAGGCCAGGATGCCGTTGGCCTTCTTGGCCGCCTGGGCACACTGCCGGCTCATGTTCAGCCGGCTGTCGACCAGCACCCCCAGGTCCTTTTCCGCCAGGCAGCTTTCCAGCCCCTCTTCCCCAAGCCTGTAGTGCTGCATGGGGTTGTTGTGGCCGAAGTACAGGACCCGGCACTTGGCCTTGTTGAATCTCATACAGTTGGCCTGGGCCCATCGATCCAGCCTGTCCAGGTCCCTCTGCAGAGCCTTCCTACCCTCGAGCAGATCAACACTCCCGCCCAACTTGGTGTCGTCTGCAAACTGACTGAGGGTGCACTCGATCCCCTCGTCCAGATCATTGATACTTGGCTTAACCTGTTTCTAGAGGTACTTGGCCCTAACTGAAGGAAGCCTCCAAGCATGTTTGATCTTCTCCTGCCGTTCAGGTGGACAAAGTAAGGTCACTCATTACAGTTGTGGATGATTTTTCAACCAAGATGAATGTAGCATCTATCCGGACAGGCAGGCTCTAAGGACTTGTCCCCATTGAAGAGCATTTTGAATTAAGCTTGTGAGCATTTAAAGTGCAATTACTTTGGAATAGGTCCCCGTATGAACATTTATTCTGTAGTAGTTTATTCTGCAAATAATTTTCTTCAGTTTCCTGTGTTTGTCATCACTTAATGAGACATTTAATGGCTTTTGCAAAAACTACGGCATTCCACATATTTTTCAGGTTCAATGTTGTGTGGTATAGGCAGCTAGAATCAGATTTCCAGTTGGCCTTGTGGTTGTTTGGAGGAGGAAATCGGACTTTTCTTACGTGTGCCCTGCTCTTGTCCTGGGGTGGCCAGTGCTGTATTCAGAGAGAGGGTGGTCACTTGGCCACGAGAACAGGGTGACCTGAACGCTTTCCCGTTGGTCATCCTTGCCTCTTATCGTGGTGCAAGTGAGAAGTGAAACCAATGCAAGGCAAATCGGTTAAAGCTCAAGTTTGCTCTTGATTTGACTTGTATTCACAACAGAATTTTTGAAGTCTTAAAATGCAGTGCCATAAATTTGATAAATGGCTTCTTTTTCTTCACTGTAGCAGCCAGCTGAGTCTTCTGAATTATGGACTGATCTCATTTGGAAGCTCAATAAAATATTTCTTTCCATAAGAATTTTTTTCACTGTCTGTGTATAACACACACACAAAAATTGAAGTTGTAGAGAAGATACTTGGTTTGGGCTGGCTACTTCTGTGGTAGTAGACTTACGTTGTGGGCTCAGTAGAGAAATGTGGTATCATATCTGCTCTCATCTGAGTTTCAGCTTTTCTTTCGTAATTCCTGGAATTTGATTTTACATATGTGTTTGTTAGCGTTACCATCAAGAAGTAATGTCTTAAATTGCTTTAGCTTTGTAAAATGATTTTGGGAGTGTTTTGCAACAGATCGGTGTTATCTAGAGTTTTTGCTGGTTTGTAGATCAAATCCCTCGTTTTACGTTACAAACAACTTCTGAAGAAGGGGCATAAAACCCTCGGAGCTCCTTGGTTGCTTTTGGATTGCCATTTAGCAAAGTGTCCAGCACGAAGCATGTTGTCCTCTCCCTCTTTTTCACACCACCACTGCGAAGGTGGTCCAAGAGATTGCCCCTTTCCTTTCTGATGCTGCCTCTACCACAGTGACCTGCAGCTGTATATACCATTAAGGCCGCTTTTGTCCAAGATTCTTGGAAGGTCTTTGCAGACCTCCCTGGGTTAAGCCTTGCAAGATCCTCGTGCGTAGATGTACTCTCTCCGTTTTCACCATGGAAAACGGAGCCTGGAGATTTCTTGCTGACATTGCGCAGCAAGGTTGGATCAGATGCTGTGCTGCTTCTCCCTCTGTGGAGGCCAGGAGATGGATTTGCTTTGCTTTGTGTGCTGTTGGGATGTGCTCAGATGCTGCATTGGTGACTTTCTGTATGGACTTAGAAGAGAGTTCCTAGAGCTTAAGGCTTAATTAGACCGACCTCCTCGAAACCACAGATCCTTACGTTTTCTCTGGAAAGGAGCCTAATGACTATTTATTTTGGGCTGTTTACCTTCTACCAGGACAGTCAGTCTTCATTTTTAAGATCTCAAGTCATGAAGAATCTGCCACTTCTCTTGATGTATTTTCAGCAATTAATTACCCTCTCTGATTAAAACATTGAGGTCTAATTTGAATTAGTTTCCAACTGTTGCTTCCAAAAGCCTTTTCTTGCCTAAATTAAAAGGTCCTTTGATACCTGATAACTTTTCCCATTGGAGGGAACTCATAGTTCCATAACTGAGTGGTCTTTCAGCTTTTATTTTGGGCGAGTTAAACATGTGGCATTGAGCTGGGAAGCGTTGGGCAGTTTCTGGCCTGGCAGTACCTCAGATTGTGTTTCAGAGTATCAGGCTTTCAGATTTTGTTTCCTAGATTTGAATTTCCTAGATTCCTACAACCTCGCATTTGATTGTATCGAAATCTGCTTTGAGTGGCCTTTGCAGTCCGAATTGCTGTGTATCGTCGGCCTGTCCTCTTCATCTGTCACCCAGAGGACCATTCACAAATCTTGTCCGTGATTATATTCATTTCCAGATCTATGGTGGGCCTCTTGAATCGTACCGGGCTCCGTATCAAGCCCAGCAGAACCCTACTACAGCTAATTTTGTTAACGGTGATTTTCCACAGATGACTGCTTTTAGTCATCTGTCAGTTGGCCAACTCTAAATTGATTTAGCGTGCTTTGTTGACATAGTATAGTGGTAATTTTTTAATCAAGATGTCATGCTCAACAAAAGTTTGCCTGTTACATTGCAGCAGTTTCTTTAATCAACCTGATTTCGAATCTCGTCTAAGAATGAAATCAGCTTTGTTTGACAAGGCCTATTTTCCATAACATTGAGTTGACTGTCATTAATTTTGTTCCTGTCCTTTTTAAGTCCAGATCAAGTCTGATTCAGTTTTCCCTCATTTTGTCCAGAGCCGATGTCTGGCTCACTGATTGATAGTTACTTGAGTCTTTTTGCCCTCTCCTGATGCTGTCATGTGAGAAATGCTTGTCTTCCAAATTTTCTCCTGCGTTCCAAAAAAATATTGAAAATGAACCCTCGGGGTCTCAGAAATGGTGGAGGACTCTTTGAGGACTCTCTTGTTAAACAGCCTGGGCCTCTGAGGCACCTTTCCTTACTGAAGAGCAGAGCTGGTAGAGAGCTCGGGAGACTCTCCAGTCCGTTCACCTCCTTGAGGCAAGGTAAAGTGTCTCTGGAGCATCCCTGAAACATGTGTTTCTAATTTTTCCTTAAAATCTTCCAGTTTAGGAGGTGCCCCAGCCTCCTTAGGTAGCTGGTGGTGGGTGCTTAACCAATTTACTTAGAAGCTTTTCCAGTATCTTGTATCTCTGGCAAATTAAGATACTTTGCTTCATTCCAGAGGAGGTGCGAAATAACCCACCCCCTTGTCTCCCTTGCCACTGATGGGAGCGTGTTACATTCTCCTTCAGTTTTCTTTCCTCTAGGCTGAACAAGGTCCTTTAATCTGTTCTCATGGATCGTATTGTTTCCAAATCTCTTTATTATTTTTGCAGCTTTCCTCTGTACTCTGATGTGTTTACTCCTCTTTGTACACGGACTCGGTGCTCCGTGGCCTTGTCAGCATTGTATGAAATGAAATAATGCTGTTTTCCCCGTGGTACTCCATTAAAACAATCTGAAATGCCCCCCCCCCCCCCTTTTTTTTTTTTTTTGCAAATCCATTGTGATGTTGACTTATATTCATTTGTGATCCAATATATCCTCTAGGTTATTTTCTCTTGTCCGTCAGCCTGGCTGGTTACTCTCCACCTGCGCAGCCTACGCTGCTCTTGCACTTGTCTTTATTGAGTTTCGCCAGGCTATTTTGGTTTGACACAATTTGATCTTGACGTATCCGTGTTGTTTCATTCTTTGCTTTACCCTGTAGTTGCTTCCATAGAGGTTGCTTAATAATTTTTCTAGTATCTTCCCATTGATTGCAAAGGAAGATAAATCTCTAATTTGCTTTAGAAGCTTTTCCAAGCTCTGTAGCTATTTGATCCCAAAAGCACTTTGAAACTTTGTGAGTGAATGTAAGTGGATCATCTATATGCAAATTCCTTAATTTTTCCTCTGCTAAGTTATATTTGTGAAAAATCAACATCTTAAGTGATGCCTATTTCCATTATGTTGATATTTCATTAAGATGATAACTAAAAAGCACAAACATCATACAAGTTAAAATCAATTATTTAAATCAAGACATTCCGCAATCCTGATTGAATTACTAGACTTAGATATATTTAAATGCGAGCCTGTTCTTTTTCTCCCCTGTCAAGACTTCCAGTCCAGTGATTACCGCAGCTTTATTGGTTGTAATGAGGTCGGTCCAAAATAGCTACTTTGTGTTATAAATTGTAACCTAGCATTTTGGGAGACTAATCCCCTATAATTACTGGCTGCCTGAGAGTTTCTGTTCCCCTCCTGTCTCCTCCGTAACCCCACATCTTTTTTTTTCCCCCTTTACGTGCCTGTGGAGCCGTGTACCCTGCTCCCCGTCTTGGTGCTTCCCAGAACCTCCTCCTGGGCTTCACCCGTTACAACACACCGAGTTACTGCCCAACTGCCCTGGGAATTTGGTTCTGCGGTACTGATAACTGTCAAAGGGGTGATTCTTTTCCCCCCCCCTCTTTGTAGGGGGGTCCGTTGCAGCCGTCTCTTCCCTTTCATATCCGAACACCGTCAAACTAATGATTTTAAAGTCCTGTCGCGCACTCATCGCACCAGATTTGATTTAATTTTTTTATTGCCAGTCAGGATTTTATTTGTTCCTGCTTGTTATTCAGCCTCCTTGCACCCATATATGGCAATAGAAAATTCATTTTCTTTATGGACGCTCTTGTCTGACTTTGAACCTCATTTGCCCTTCTAAGTGTCCTTCTCTTGTGTTTAGCTGATTCCTTTCCTGGATGCATCAGCAGTTTCATCTGGGAAGGTGTCTTATTAGTTCGAAAGATGCTGGCTCTGCAATTCATGATCTCTCTGTTCCCTGCAATATTGTTCAATCGCTCAAATCCAAATATTCTCCTCAGTTGTGCAGCCTTGTTTGGCTGGCCGACCTTTTTTTTTGCCTTCTCTTGCATCTAGTACTGGATGCATGCTTTAGCTCGGGGATCAACAACCTGTGGATGTCCAGTCAGACTGTGAACGGGGTGTGGGGCTACTAGCACCGGCGTTTTGAGGCGCTCATTTGCAAGAGGCAGCAGTTTGCAATTTCTGACTCTCCCTGAGCTCTACACTCGGCAAAAGCCGCTGTCTCGCATAGAAGCAAGATACCATTGACTAGCAGATTCCTGCCTGTTCGAGAGGCAGCTTCTACCAGATCCTGCTCGGTTTCTCTTGGCACACTCGAGCCGTAGCTTTCTTCATGGGGAAAAAAAAGCCTGGCATGGCACCGTACAAAGATTGCCAAACCTTGACTTAGACTTTCCTTTTCAGTTCTTTTCCAGGATCCCTGAAATCTTTTCTCATCCGCTTAGTTCCAGCTGACGCGGAATTACAGCTCCCGGTATGCACGGTTACTTCTTTTGACCAGAGTGATTAGCCAATATTTGTGATCGTCTGTTGAAAGGGGAAATCGATGACAGCCAGGTATTTCTCAGAGGCAGTCGTGCTGATTCACAGAGCATGTTTGCAGAGGCTGGTTTTTCCGAACACAGCCTGAAGCAAACAGCGGGAGACCATTTTGCTCAGTATTCCAAGGTCGTTTTTTCCTGCCAGCAATAAATACATGCGCGCCCGCACGCACACGTACGCGCAGAGTTTTTCTGTGACTTACACCACGGGTGTTTCTCTGGCTGTCCTTGACTTTCTCGTGCTTTCCCGATGCTCCTCACTGACGTTTCTGGCTCTGTCAGTAGGCTCGACAGTGTGCGTATTCTCTCCTGTTCTCTGCGGTTTACATAGTTTCCCCCTTCTGATGCTCTGTGTTTGTGTTCAGCCCTCGGGAAGCTTTTTTTTTTTACTGACATCTGTTTAGGCCAGTTTGTGGCCAGCCTAGCTGGCTTTAACCTTTTCATCCGAAATTCCACGTAACAGAATTGACTTCAATGGAGATTTTTTGGATGAATTCGTAATCTGGTTCAGCCTTGTGCTTTCACTTCAGGGGAGATAGCTCTGCCGGAGAACCCAGATCTCCAAGCTTTCTTGTTATGGCCAGTATTTTGCTAGTGACGAATGACGATCTCATGGTCGGATCGTGGGAGACTGGCATCCGGTTCTTTCCGTGCCCACAATTTCCCTCTAGTCCACAAACCGCATAAGCGGTGCCTCAGTTTCCCATTTGGAACATGGCAAAAGGGGTTGGTAATGCCTGTACTTCCCAAGACAGATAAATGAGACGTGCCCTGATACCCCCAGCGACGACTTCCCCCTTCTCCAGCACTTGAAGGAAGGAAAAGGTTGTGGGCCCCGTGCTCGTGGTCGCCTGGTTGGGTTCCTTCAGTGTGCCCTATACGGAGTTTTTCTTTTAAGTTTTGTACAGATTTCGAAACAGCAACAAATTGTCCTGCTTACATGGAAATGGCGCTTGCAGAAAGTGCGTAACATCAGTGCTGCAGAGACTATTCTGGTGTCTTACTCGTTTCGGTTTACAATTCGGGCTGGTGCCTTTGATCTGTGAAACTCTTGATTTGAATCTTATCTCCTTGAGAGACCTCTTTCCCCAGGACTGTGCTGGCAGTCAGGATTAGCTGGGCTTTACTTCGTTAACAATCTTGTTTTTAAATCTGAGAGGACTTCAGCAGAGTTTTCTCCTGGAGCAGGGGGGACATTGTTTCTGGAATATGTTTTCCTCGGTGTTACCAGGATTTTCTGGCTATCGAGATAAGCCGCGGGGCTTATGGATCACGGAGTTTTCTTCGTGCAGTGGCAACTGGAGGAAGCCATATGTGCCTTCAGTGGTTTTAGGTTTTATCTGACCTTGCTATGATTTTACCTTTTTATTATTATTTCATATTTCTTGTTTTGTCTGTGTGTTTATATTAACCAAAAGATAGTGGGAAGAACACTGGGGAAACCAATCCCTTATTCTTTGGCTTTTGGTTTCTGCCTGCCCTCCTGAGACGCTGGCAGGGTACCAGAAGCATGGGCTGTCCTAAGGGAGGAGAAAACAGGGTCAGACGGACTTGCCTCGGTTAAGTTCTAGAAGCAGGCGATCTTTGTCTTCAAAGTTCATAACTCGTTCTGATTTAAAGAGAAAACAACATTGGAAAATCTTAAGGCCCAACATGGCAACACACATTTTCTGTATCTTGACAAGTTTCAAAACTGTTTCGCGGTCGGAGTTAATAACCGTGAGCTTTTGCAGGTGTCAGAACTGCAAGGGCTGTTCTGGAGTGAGGTCACTCACCTAGAAAGTTTGAATTACGCCCGTTAGTGTTACCTCTGGCTCTGGTACATCCACAGGAAGAAAAATGTAAATCAGTACCACTCAGTGGACCTAAGATACTGATATTCTTACTAGCAGCCATATAACTTCTCAAGCAATAACTGCTACCTGGAGGGCTAACCGTAAATTCTCGTTGATGCTAAACCAATCTTGTTGTTGATAAAAGGTACAACCCCAAACTCTGAGATACTGCAGTGCCAAACAAACTCGAAGACAAAGGGACCCTTTGCTGCCATCGCTTTCTACGTCTCAGCAGAATAAGAATCGTGATTGTATTTCGTGACTGCAAATTCCTGAAGCGCTGGCACCCAAATCCAGAAATCCTGGCGCTGTTCTCTGAAGGCAAGAAGTTTTGTGTAGGTGTCTTGCAGTAATTTTAGCTCCTTCCCTTGGTACAGCACATACCCTCTCTGAACTAAGGCTATTGCTTGCCTCCTGTTGTAAAATATAGCATGCCCTAAAGGCTGTTCTGATAGCCAAGTATCAGGAGATAGTATTTCTATGAAATAGCATTTAGACTATGTACTAAAACCACCTGAAGTACTTTTATGGCTTCCTTCTCAGACCATCCGAATCACTTACAAACTGTAGTTAACATAACAGTGCTTTTAGAGGAAGAGAAGTGTTGCTCACCCGTTTCCCACCTGTAAAATGTGCGTCGGATGGGCTGAGGGCCTGGTTTTGTCGCTGGTTTAGGCGGGTGCAGGTCCTCGGTGCTGCGAAAGATGTAGTTCTGCCCTCCCTCCTGCCGCACTCTCTAACATACCTTGTGCCGAAGGCATCGTTTCATGAGATACTGATGGGACCAATATACCAATACCTTCTGCTTGGTGCTGCCCGGTGATGTTTCCGTGTGGTGTGAACTTGTGCTTGGGAACACATGGCCAAGGAGAAGGGAGGAAAGGTGAGACCACAACTTCTGGTAACACCATGACCTTAAGTTTGGCTTCAGGAACTGAAACAGCATCCTCAGGGTGTACTTTTACGATGTGTTTGAGGTAAGGGGACTGGCCACCTTGCTACACCATCTGTGATGCTTGTCTGGCTGCGTGGTGAGCTGATTCAACGCACTGAACCTTGCAAATAACCTGCAGGAAAACCTTGCAAATAACCTGCAGGAAAACCTTGCAAATAACCTGCAGGAAAACCTTGCAAATAACCTGCAGGAAAACCTTGCAAATAACCTGCAGGAAAACCTTGCAAAGCGTAAATTGGAAGGGGAAGAATAAGCTCAGGGATAATGTCTGGCATCTTCTGGGACTTTTAGCAGGACAACTCCCTTTTATTTTACATTTTTTTTTAAAGTTATAGCAATGCAGTGTTTCTTTTGCTGGCTCAAGAAGGTAGACACCAGGGGCTGACTTGATCTTCTTGCACTCTTAGGGATCTTGCCATTTAGTAAAGAGGGAGCGGAAAAAAATCCGGAGATTAAATTTACTTAAGATGTGCTCTCAGGACGAAACACGGATGCTTTGTTTGAGATCAGCAGCCTCTGCAAATCTTTTTATATTGAAAAAATTTAATGGGAGTATCCATTTTAAGATTATTGGGGAGTATACAGAGTCTATTCCTGGTACTGAGAGCGGAAATCTGTTTTAATTGGAGCAGCTTTCTGGGAGCTGTGCTTCCTGCCAGAGTGGTAACAGTAAGAACGATCAGTAGCATGAGAGATTATAAAAAAAACCCCCCAGGCGTTTTACATCCGTTTCAAGTAGCCTGAGTACAGTCAGAGACAACAAAAATTGGGCAGCACCGGGGAAAACAGAGACTCTGTGTAGGGGATTCAGAGACTGTGTACTAAACCTCCCCCAAAAGTACCTGAATCAATGGGGACATAGTTCCGGGGTTCACCTCTTGTGTTTGTTTTATTGAATGTCTCATACTTAGAGAGGGGATAAAAATCCACTGCTGCCACAAATAGCACTTGAGATTTCTTTGTTACTTATGTATAATTAACCCTGATGATTTCTTCCTGATTTGATTCGTTTCTGTATTTGTAGGCAACATACAAGAGCGAAGAAACGAAAACAGTTAAAACTAGGAAACGAAGACAAAATGTTATCAGATAACCCAGGGAAGTTAGATAGCTGGAAGCCTTTCAAAATATTTTTTGAAGATAACTGTATCCCTCTAATTTCAGAAGGAAAAAAAAGCATGCAGGTACTTTATTTTGAAAACCAGGTCTGTTTTCCAGAATGCCTGGAAAACTGAGCTTAACCGTTAGAAGTGCTGCTCCTTCAGCGTTTGCCTCTTAGAAGTTTTTAACAGGTGTAATTTATTTCTGTTTGACAGCGTGCCTGTCATACGCATGAATAACAAAACCTCAGAATTTTGTTCTCGTGTACTAAAATGAAGAGGAAAAGGAAAAGGCTGTATTCAAAAATAAATTTCAGATAATCTGGGACAACGGACATTAAAATATCTCTGCTATAAACGTGTTAGTTGCCACAGCAGGAAAGACTGTGTGCTGTAATCTTCATTTTCATACCCTAATTAGAGTTTGAGTCCTTCTAAAATTTACCTCTAATTCTAAGTTTCCTTAACTCAGCCTGTTTGTTTTCAGAATGATTGCACTATCTCTGATGTATCTGACCAGAAGCGGCTGATTTTTATCTTAACACTGATTTTTCGTCTGAGTGACTTACAGGCAACGGTAGTGCAATATGTTCTTATTCTCTGAAACTGCAGCTGTTTGACGTGTCGTGTATAGAGTCATTAGTGAAGTGATACAGCACAGAGTCGCACATTCGTGGACTAAAAGCATATTACGCTTTAGCAAGGGATAAACTGACATTTGCAGAGAATGCTCTGATTCTCTTTTTCTCTTTGGAAGTCTTGAATGCACCGTATTTTTACTATCTTTTTCACATTTGATAGAAGAATCAGCACAGTAAAATAAATCTGTATTAATGTGTGCTGTTATGACACAGACGATTAGTACAGGCACACTGCAGTATGTTCTCTTTTTTGGGGGGGGACCCTTTTAGCAGCACAGAAAGGGAGCGATAAGATGGAGGTCCCTGCTGCAATTTCATAGCAGCTGCTCCTTGAAGGAAATTATCATCTGGTTTGAACCTTTTTGCAGAAGTTGGATGCAGCAATAGATACAACAAAGCTATTTATCTGATAAGAATTGTTTAAATAGGATGTTTGTCATAATAACGGTGTAATTTGCAGGGCTCAAATTGCTGTGGTTTTATTCTTGTAGAAATAACGAGATGTGTTTGGACTTGCAGGACTCTGTTGTGGTGGATTTTGGTGGCAGGTTGGCGGAGTGTGTACTCTTCATCCTGGGCGGTGCTGGACTAGTGCCTTCAGTAGCGCTGGGCGATCAGTTTTGAGTTTTGAGCTGGCAGGTGGTCACCAGGTAACCGGCTGGTCTTTCCAAAAGTGCACAAAACGGATGAGAACCCATCATTAAAGGTTAAAGACACCATTGTGTTTTTATGTGGATTTTCACTTCAAGCTCTTCAGTTTCTCAAAACTTAATGTCTCTTAAAAGCCGTAGATCAGGAAAGTTGTGAAAATCCATTTTTCAAAGGTTATTGTTTCCACCTTACCTATTCGGGATTCTGCCTTGTATAGGCATGCAATAAACAGCTCTTAAAAATGTCTTCATATAAGAACATTGAGAGACAGCCAAACCTCAAATAAGAAAGGAGTGCTTAAAGACTTGAACTCAGTCTTGTTAGAGCAGATCTACTTTGCAAGTTACTGTCAAGTTAATATCAAGTTAATATTAAGTTAATAATGCCTAAATAGGCTGCCAGTTTATTTCTTCACTAGGAAATTAAATCAGGTTGACTGTGCTCAAATTACCATTTTCAAATTAAGTAGCTCGAAGGAGAGCGGCAGCACTGAGAAGTAACCCTCGTCCTGCGGTGCCTGCAGACCTGGTGCTGTGCTACGACCTCTTGGGGATGTATCAACAAATGAAGCCGTTCTTTAAATTGTGTCCCAGCCAACTGTGACTTCCGAGGCATTTTAGTACCAAGTGACATTCTGGTTAAGAAAATTGGCAGTACGTTATGAAATAAAGATTATGTTAATCACATTAAGAACAGCAGTTGTGTTGCAGACAATGACCATTGACAGGTTATCGTGGTCAAACGGATGGGGTTTTAGAAGGGTTTCAATGAACTAGCAGTGGACCCAACAGTATTTTTATTAGTGCTCTTGAAGTCGTGTCACCAGTACTGTTTGCGAATGACATGTCATACAGAGGGGCAGAACAGTAAGTCACGACCCATTAAATAGAGGAGGAGATGGGCACCTTGGTGGGGTCTCCTGGTCTCCGACTGCCCAGGCTGGAGGGACGGTGCCACGTGGAGACCGTTGAGCTCCCTGCTTAGATGTGCTCATCAAGAGCAGATATCATCATATGAGGTGGTTGTGATTGCTTGGTACCTTGGGCTTCATACCTTTGGGTTTGATTTGAGCAATATTCAAAAAGGAGAGAATAAAATAGACACAAAGCAATGCTGCTGGAGGTAAGAGTTGCAAGCCATGCCTATAGAACAAGGCCGAGGAAGGAGAGAGTTGTATTACGAGTAGTAATACTGAAAGGGATTAAAAGGTCAGTGGTGGGCAAAGCAGGTTAGTGTAAACGCTAGGGTTGATGCTGTAGCACAAAAGGCAAATGCTTTTTTTTTTTTAGGTTTATGAGCAAGAAAATATTTAGAAGAGAATAAATCTCGTTTCTATTTGGTACTCGCCACTTTCTTATGGGAAGGTTGTGTACGATTTCCATTTCAACATCTTGAAATAGCTCTTGAGTAAGTTGTAGGGGAACAGAAGAGACACAAAAATAGTCTGAAAACGCGGCACGGAGAAGCTTAGAGCTAAGTCTGTTTAGCTTATCAGAGAGAGCACTTGACTGCAGTAGCATCACAGAGAGAAAATTCCAGGCACTGAGTGTCCTCCCATGCATCTGAGGAAGGCATACCTAAAATCAGTGTTTTAAAGGGAAAATCAGGCAGCTCAGAGTTGAAGCGAGGCATGGTTTTATTAGGGAGGTGGACTGCCCATCAAAAAAAAAAAAAAGAGCACTTTCCACCTCTAGAAATACCCCTATTTGATCACTTTTCTTTTAAAACTGTATAGGCCGACACGGGGTATGTTCTTGTCGAGTTTTAGGTTCAGTTTATGGGTGACATTTAATGGCATGTGGTAGGCAGGAGGGGCATTTCAGTGAAGCTGTGGTCTCTTCTGGCCTTTAAATTGATGAAACTATGAACATGTCTCTTCTTTCTGGGCAGAAAGAATTGCGGAAAGGCACCAGGCGCCGTTAACGTGTGGCCGTGTTACGGAGGTTGTGTCAGGAGGTGTGATGGAGTTTGCTAATTGAAACATTAGTTTTTACTTAATGGGCCAACCTTTGCATTAAAATTACTCCCTCGTTCTAGTTAAAAATTTCTGTACAGGATGGCCCTCTGGTAAGGGCGGTTTTGGGTTATAGCTCAAATTAACCGTGAGCTGAAGGCAAGCCCTAAAACTGTTGTAAAGCGCGTGGTGACTACGGGAGTGGAATTGTATTGCTGAGAGGCTAAGGGTAAAAGTCTTCTATTTATTTATAACAGGGGATCTCTAAAAGCTGTAAAATCACGTGGAAACCTGGTCTGTTTTGAAATTTGATGATGCTCACAGGGCGATGGGTGGTGGCTGGTGATCTCGGTTTCGGAGGAGTTGGGGGAGGGATTTATGAAATGCAGCCACCTGTATAATTGCTGTTTACAAACCATCTGTAAACTGCCTTCCTCCCCAAAGTGATCTCATCCTGAGCGTTTACCTCTGACTGCTGTGCCTTTGGAAAACAATGTAGAAAACTTTATAAAATGGAGTTGGAAGTGCATGTCTGCACCGGCTAAACTGATGCAACGAGAATACTGTAAGGCACGTGAGCAGCAAGACAAAGCCTCTGTTTCAATCCACTGGCTCCGGGCGATGTATTATAGTATCTGGATGTCTCCAGATGATCTGTTCTGGTCATGGAAGCCAGGCTTCACCAAGGTTTCTCGTCGGACCTTATTCATAGCAGTCTTCAGAAAATACGCCACGTGCATTGATCAGTCTTTGTCTGCATCTAAAACCTATTCCTGCCAGTTCTGCTTTGCAATCGGAACTGCTGGCTTGAGTGATATTTGAAGTGATCTAAGAATACTTTAGATGTATTGTCAAGGGATTCAGTGCTAAATAAATTACAGGAAAGATGAGATCCTAGCTAGCGTTTGAATAACATAAGCAAGACTAATGATTTTTAACCTGTTTTCTGAACAATGGGACATGGTTGATCAAAAAAAAAAAAAGCTCACTGGCTTCTTTGTACCAAAACTTTTAAGGGCTGAAAATGAGCAGCTGAAGTAAGAGATTTCAGGCTTAGGGAAGAACCTACGTGATGAAAGAAACCGGGGTGGGAGGTTATGAAAGTACAGGTTGACAACTCTGTCCTCTTTATCGACATTTCCCCATAGGGATCTGCTGTAGAAGACTTTGGACAGGCAAGTGTAGCCTGGATGGTTACTTTTAAAAACTTTTTTAATTTTTTTTTTTTAATCAAAGATCTTTATTGTGCTGTAAAGATTTGAGTTTCTAGAAAGCTGATCTCCTTTGGCATCTGGGGAAAAAAAGAGCTGACGAGGAGGAAGGCTGATTGCCAAGGGGAGGTGGCTGTGCTTGAGGAGCCTGGGAAGAAAGGCAAGTGCAAATTTTCATGGGCCTCCCTGCCTGCCCTTCCCCTGTCTCCTGCAAATAACATTTCTTGCGATTCCTGCCCATGGTTCCCCCTAAAGTAGGGATTTAGGGGTTTGTTTCCATACCTGATTCTCGGGGGAAGAAATTTAGAATTTCCCAACGTTTCAGTGTTGCCTGCAGCAGTGGCAACCAGATGTGGTGGTCTGGTGGCGACGATGCTCGCCGGGAGGAAAGATGAGGCTGGAAAGGAGCAGGGGAGCTTACGGACACAGCGGTGCTCAGAGTTACATTTCCTCAGAGGTATTTTAGCCATGTACTTTTTGCCTGGCCGAGACACCCCTCTCTCTTGGTGTGGCATAAACACACCAAGATGATGAAGTTTAAATATAAAGGGTCACGTTTTGTCGTGGCAGCGCAACGGTGGAATGGGGAGCTGGAAGAACAGATCTGTGGTGCCTGGCGCGCTACCCTGAGCTGGGCTTGCAGGTGGAAGCTGATAAAGGCTGTGCTTGCACCAGATTAACTAAGCAGCCCATCTGTTTGGAAGCAGATTATTGGGCAGCGTACATGGGTTCTTCTCGTGTAGCTGAGCATGACTACATGCAAAGAGTGGGCCACCTCTGCTGAAAATACATGTGAAAAATCCCTTCTTCATACGGTAGGTCCGAATTCGAGTGCGGGATCAGGCTGCTTCACAAGCAGGAGCGTGATACATTAATTCTCGTGTCATGGGTCCCCATTTTACAGCGGAGGAACTAAGGTCTGAAGGGGATAGTTAAGTATTTGTCAGAAAAATATTTGCTCACAAATATCACATTTCTTTCTTGAGATGCCTAAGGCATGTGTTTTCAGAGAATCTTTGCATCTTCGTATCGCTTCATATATTCAATACAAAGCTCTGACCACAGGTGCAATTGTCAGGTTTCAGCATCTAACTTGCAGATTTGGCCTTGAGTGTCCAGTAAAAGAAGATTACACAATTAATCAGCTAGAAAGATTTTTCGGTTGAGCATTATGGAGAATCTCTATGGCAGACGCTAGGGAAGACCGGTTCCTTGGGGCAGCATTTGTCTTAATGCTCGACGGCAAGACCGTACTTGTTCCTGCAGTTTCTTGTCGTCTAGACTATATGCCATCCACCAACTTCATCCGAGAGGGCAGCAGTCCTGCAGACGACGGCTTTATTCACTCTTAAGGCTAATTCGGTTCTTGAACGGATTAAGATAGGTGTCCTAGCCAAAAAAAAAAAAAAAAGTGAATGTGAAATATCAGTTCTAAAATATCATGTACTGTCAGTGCTGGAATTTCTCTTTTTGTTGTGTGGCGTTGCAATCACAAGTGTATATTCATGCCAGGCTTTAATGAATATGGAAAATAAAAATTTATAATATGTAACTATGTTTATTGTTAAGACTTTAAATAGGAAACACAGCTCTAACAGAAATAGTCAGTGGGGTTGATACTGTTTGTGCAAAGCAACTGTTAGAAGGGACTCATGCTATTTGATGTTTCTTACTATTTTCTTTTATTTGATGTTGGAGGATGCCGAGATTGGAAAAATCCTGAATCCTGTACCAAAGCAGCTGCAGTTTTCAGAGGTCTATAATTTGCCCAGTTAGGGCTGATTTTTATGAGCATAGTTAAAAACACGTCTTTAATGTCTGTTAACTTTGCCTCACCTTTTGGCCAACTCCTGTAACCAAATTTTTTTGGTCTCTTCCAACCTTAATGATTCTATGATTCTATGAATTTTGAATACAAAATACTCAGATAAGGTCTGGACCTTCTTAGTCGCAGAAGAAGCAGACCAGTTCCAGCTCCTCAGGGTTGCAGTCCTGCAAAATACATTACAAGTCAGACACCAAAGGTAGCAAACTGTGGCTTGAACAATTAAACTTTATTCAGGTTGCAATGTCACTGAAACCAAGCAATGGAAAGTGGAAGGTAACCTTTATTGAAGTTGTCCATACCAGCTGCACGTTACGGATACAGAGTTTTACGTACAGTTGTGAAGAATGGTCCTGTGCGTTTAATGCATTGAAAGACACACGTCCACTTTATTTAGCTGGAGAAATTTGGGTACAAAACTACTGTACTTGATGGAAGTGTCATTCTTTGCAGTTAAATTTTGCCATTCTGCTTACTGAAGCGTGTAAGAAAGAGACCGAGGATGATATTCTGACTTTTTCTAGTATCATTTTTTTGCGATTGCCTCTGTACGACATTGTCCTTGACAGGCATCACAAAACGTTAAAGATGTTGCACTGACTAATCTGACATTGCTAGCTATGATGGGGTTTCAGTTAGCTCAACCAAAACAGCATAGCCGTGTAGAAGGAGAGCAGTTTTATGCGAGTGTTTCAGCTAGTATCTATAAATCTGTCCTTAACCGGTTTTTGAACTTAACTGTTTGTATATGCGCAAATACACGCACATACCAATTCTTGGGGATGGCCTTAGACTTATATAGACATGTATATGTGTGTGAGTGTGTATATATATATATATATATAAAAAAAAAAGATGAGACAAGGTCTTTTTGCTTCTTAGAAAAGTAACATCCATGCCTGCAATTTATAAGGGGGGGTATACGATTCGGGTAGAAGTTTCACAAATCCCTGTTTTGAAGAAAACCTTGTATTGAGTAGTCGGCATACAAAGGAAAACAGAAATAAATAGTGGAAAATACCGTACCAGGAGGTGAGCATTACTATTGCTTATGTTTTGTGGTTTGGAAATATTCTTTTGTAGTGTGAGAATAGCAATGCATCTCTGATCAAAGAAGCAAGAAAAATGCACGGCTGTTGAAAGAAACTGGGCTTAAGCCCCTGACCAGGTATGAGTCTCTCTTCTGCCTCCAGATAAGCTTGGATCTGAAAGGTGGGTCAGCTTCGCTTCATCTGACTCTTTACTGTCCACCACACGTTAGCGATCCTGTAACTATATGGGTCAGAGACGATGGAGATGTATGGTCTCATGTTGTTGATGTTATTTTAGTTGGTTGAGATAATGTTTTAAAATACACTGAAAAGCATCTGCTTAGAAATAAATACAAACGTGCTCATTCAACAGCAACATGGGAGGCTGTTTCTGAAAAAAACATTGCAAGGAGAAAGATCATTTAAACCAGGAATAGCGATGTGCAAATTGTGATCGCTTGCAACCGCTCTGTCACTCCAAGTGTCGGTTTTAATTTTAATCTTTTATAAACCACTTGATTGTTGAATATTGCAAAGAAATGTAACCCCCTTGGAAGATATAAAAAAGAATCCTGCTATTGAGTTAATTAGATACAAATTTGAGTGTTGTTTTTTTTTAATAAAGATGAAATGATCTATTCAACTATTTCAGGCTCTACTTGAGATATGCACACCTGTGTCTAGCTTGCAGAGGATTTTCCTCATTAATTAAGAGCACTTTCCTTGTGTTATTACTTAATTGGGTGTCACAGGGAGCCTGATGAGACAATGAAATGGTCTTAATTGCATACGAACTAAATGCATGATATTTCATGTACTGGAGTGTTCCGTGACATGACCCCCAGCTAGTTATCATCTACTAATAGCGATAGTAATTGCTCGGTAAGACAATGTAGCCTACTTGATTCATTGTAGTGATAATTAAGCACTTTTCTTTCCTATAGTCAACTTTCCCCATTTATGAGACTTAAGAAGTTTTTCAAGTTCGGCAACATTGGGTTTTGAAACGTCTAAACAATTTTCGCTGTTGTTTTAAGTTTCGAAAGGAGTTTATGTTTCCTTGCAGTTCCAAACCGATGACTGCAAAGGTAAAAATATTATCTTCAACTTTTAAAAATTATGTGCAAGACTTGCTTTTTGTGAGTGTGCATACGTGTGTCTGGGCAGTTGCCAGCCGGGGGCTTGCATGGAAGATGGCTGCCCTGGTGGGGTGCGGGGAACGATGCTTTCTTTAGTCAAAAGGCCCACTGAGCACCTCTGCCTTTCATCTGCTTTGGCCACACATTTCTTGTCACCCCCATCTAAACCATATAAGTCCATTTTTATTCTCTTTTGCTGGAAAAATGCGGTAAGGTTTTCTTACGCTTCTGGGGTTAATCACTATTCTGCTTCTTCAGCCTTTTCCATCTTTAACCCCCCCCCCCCCCCTTTTGGGGGGGGGGAATGGAAACGAGAGTAAAAGACGGAGAAAATTCTTCCCCATGTCATGTCATGGTGCTCTCCACTCATCTTCCTGAAGCAGCAGGTAGATGTGTAAACGACATGAATTATGGATGGAAACGAGAGTAAAAGACGGAGAAAATTCTTCCCCATGTCATGTCATGGTGCTCTCCACTCATCTTCCTGAAGCAGCAGGTAGATGTGTAAACGACATGAATTATGGATGGAACTGCTGTAGCCCACAGAGTGCTGAGTATGCAGTGGAGTGAACCAGTTTTATTCAACACTAGACAGTAGAGCTACCTATGGGATTGGAACCCCCCCAAAATATCACATTATCAGTGCTCATTCAGCCGCAGTAACTAGATTCTTCCTTTTTTGCCACCCGTTTTCTCCTCTCTCCTTAAGCAACAGGACTGCCTGAAAACCTTGCAGAAACTTTTGGGCTAACCCCTATGCTTATTTGCGACTTTCCAACAGTTTACAAGCTCTGCTTGGGAAGTTAGTCCCGAATAATGCCATTTAAAACTTAGCAAGAAGAAGCTGAAGAGCTTTCAAACCCTTTCATTGTGGAAAATTCTCTTGTATTTCAATATAAAAAATCGTTGTCGGAGGCAAAGTTATGTTTTTCTCTCTTGGAAATGAACTCTTTTGCAGACTGCTAAGGTATTTTTTTAGATTTAGGATGAAGAGAGTCTCCATCAAGACAAGGGAAAGGCAAAAGCAGGGACCTAGACATGGACTGTGCACGACACAGGAGCTGACTTCTTTTATGGCTTCGAGCAAGACCAGTAGCTTGTCTGGATATTTGTTTTTCATATCCCTGAAATGGAATGATTGATATTTCCCTTGCAAGGCTGTTTTTAGTCTTCTTGGATAACTTGTAGCTCTGGGTTTTGGCATTGGTGCCACTGAAAAGTAATGGCGAGAACTGAGAAAGAACTGGTTTTTATAATGCGCTAAAGTCCTCGAGTGCTTTAGGTAGTAAGCACGAGCAAAGGTAAGAAGTGGCAGTGAACCTGCATCTTGTATCTTCTTGATTTTTCTACTTTGGATTTATGTTAATTCCAGCAATCGCCATCAAAGGAACTCGATAGTGGGAGGATCCGCATAGATTCTTTTCTCATTCTGTTTGTTGTTGTTACACCCTGTTTAATTTCTCCTGTTGTATTTCTGCATATACAGAATTCGCAGTCTGTGTGTGACTGCATCCTTGGTGGGGAAGGTTGGTAGAGTTGGATTTTAGCACTTACCATCCTATTTCAACTATTTTTTGCCTTCCTTGTATTGTTGTCCTTCTAGAATAATTTGGGTTATGAGACCATTCAGTATCAGACACATTGAGGCCATATATATGCTCCGTTTTACTTGCCCGGTCAGTTCTCTTGTGTTGAAATAGGAAGAATTTTAAAGAAAGAAGTTGCTAAAGCTGCGTTGTTGTTGTTGCCATGCTTATTTCTAGTCGGGAGAAATGGGGAAGTGCTAGAAAATAGGAGGAGACTGCTGTCCGCCCTGAAAATTTATCTATGTTGCTTTAAACCCACCTCTGGCTGTGTTTCGATATATGCTTAGAAAGTAACGATTGCTTTGGTAGGATCCTTAGGCGGATCTCTCTGCTATCCTTGGGTTTGCCGATGCACGCACAGCTTGATAATTGAAATTTTTGAATGAGCGTGAGGCCGTAAGCCTAAGATACGAGAGGATGCAATCGTGGGGGACGAAAGCAAGAACGCTCACTGGAATACCTCCTCTCTTCCATCCCATGTGGCCCTTTCCAGTACTGCCAGTACAGGCAGGATTTACAGAACTCCTCAGGGTTTGCTGCAGCCGCAGACCTTCCTCTGCATCCCCTCTCCGGGCTGCGGTTGTGAGTGATGCTGCTCTTGCAGGCAGATTAGAAGTTATTCCTCTTCCTAGCGAAATACATCAAAGATGAAAAATGATTGTGCAAATACTTAAGTAATAACCTTGTCAGGGAAGCTCAACTGCTCCTATTTTTAGGATTATTGTATTTTATATGAGAAAGGGCTGCAGTAGCCATAATGCATTTTAAATATTGAATTTCTCTTAAAATTTCCTATTTATTTGGCAAAGGGGATCTTGGAGTCTTGCCTGCTGGGAGAGGAAGTGATTATTTTTTGCCTGTCTTCCCTCACCTGCTTTTATAGATGTGTTCTGTATATCAAAGCTTGCTATTTTGTCATCCTCTTTGTCCTTCCTTCAGATTCAGATGCACCTTCATTTGTTTCTGGAGAGCGATTAGTTTTCCTGTTAAGTTAAGAAAACGATGGGGTTTTTGCTAAAAGCCTGTCTGCACATGTGAGACGGCTGCAGGACGCGGGAAGCAAGAATTGTGCCCGTCATGATGTACAAACAGCTCGTGTGAGAGTGGAACGAGGGCTGTTAGTGCAGAGCAGAGCTGGAAACGCACGCGGGGGCTTCGGGAGGAGCACGGCATCTCTCCCGGCTGAGGAGGTGCCGGACAGGACAACGTGCCGTTTCCATCAGGTTGAGGTGCTGACTTTAACATGAACAAGCGTTAGGAAATAAGACCAAGATTCCTATAACTTTTCGGCTTGCTTTGCTGTACCCGTGTGTTTATTTTCTGCCCGTAGATTGTATCGTTCTTGGGTGTAAATGCAATACTTGTGGCTTAATGAAGCAGGTGGTTTGTGATGTGCAGGAATTTCCTTGGCCGAGGGCTGCTGAATCTTCAGTTTGTCTTGAATCTTCTTGGTTTGTATTGAAAAGAAAAACTGGAATTTGTTGTATCCTTGGAAGTAACCTGTGCCAATGGTTTTAGCCTGGAGAAAAGGAGGCTGAGGGGAGACCTCATGGCTCTCTACAACCACCTGAAAGGAGGTTGTAGCGAGGGGGGGGTCGGTCTCTTCTCCCAAGTAACAAGCGATAGGACGAGAGGAAATGGCCTCAAGTTGCGCCAGGGGAGGTTTAGATTGGACGTGAGGAAAAATTTCTTTACTGAAAGAGTGGTTAAAGATTGGACCAGGCTGCCCAGGGAAGTGGTTGAGTCCCCATCCCTGGAAGTATTTAAAAGACGTGTAGATGAGGCGCTGAGGGACATGGTTTAGTGGGCATGGTGGTGTTGGGTCGACGGTTGGACTCGGATGATCTTGGAGGTCTCTTCCAACCTTAATGATTCTATGATTCTAATGTGAGACAACCAATGCAGTGCTGCCTGCCTGAGACCGCAGATGCAGGGCTCCGTTTCACCCGTTGCGTCCTAGAGCTTTCCCAGGGTGCAGAGGAGTCACGTAGGTACAACGAAACAGTAGAAGTTTTGCCTGGGAAAGCTGGGATGAAGAGTGTTGCCTGTTAAGCTGGCAGTGTACCTATTTGCTAATATGATCGATTAATTTGAATCAAGTTGATATTATTGACGATTTTAATTGTATTTAAGTCAAGGATCCCAGATTGATGATTTAAAACAGTTGGTTGTAAACTTGTAACTTTTTCTTTGTGCTTCTGTTTTCCTAAAAGAAGTTTGTACTCCCTGCTTGGTACAACCCTTCAGATATTAGTCGTAAATTGTTGCCTTTCCATTTTAAAATTAGAACTCCTTTATTTTGGCCATTGCTTCTGTGCACGCTTACTTAAACAATGACATCTAATTAGTAATTGGAGATTCTTTGTTTAATTTTTTATTAGGTAGGAAACAGAGAATGGTACGTTTCAGTGATGATGTGTGCTAGTAACTAATGTCAAATTTCCTTGGAAACTGGAATTCGGTTTAATACAGTGTGGGATGCACAAGTGTTTACGTTAATAGAGCTACTTTTCATTTGATGGATTCCTGAGAAAAACAACTGACCTCTCTCAAAACAGGCTGCGATGTTAACAGCAGGCAGGAATTGACGGGGTGGATTCTGGTCACTGTAGACTGGATTTTCAAGGTGTTTGTGTGGTCCTGTCCCTTTTCTGCCCTGCCTCATCCCCGCTGGCAAGGAAAGATCTCGGCTCCGTCCTCTGACCTTTCAGTGGTTCAGCCCCTGTTGGCATCCCTGCGCTCACTACTTTGTCCACTGTAATTCTGCACAACGCGTACACGGGGGAGACGATAGCTACGGGTGAGGGGTGCTGTCCTGGGGCTTGCCTGAGAAGATGCTGTAGGTAAGCAGAACCAGGACCCGGCGCAGGTATCCAACTGTTTGGGATCCTCAGGTCCTGTAGAATAAGCCTTTTCTCCCTCGTCGTTAGGCAGATGATATCTTCAATGCTTTTGGACTGTTTCAGAAAAGTAAAGGGTACATAAAAGTGTGAACCTGTCTCAGCTTGTTTGGTGCAGAAGATAAACATCAAGCTCACTCAAATGAAAGACGATGCTTTTTTCTTTTTCTCCTCAGATGTGTAAGTGCTCTCTTTGCACTTGGATTTTGCAGTAGATATTTTGCATTCCCAAATATGTATGTACCCACTTTAAGGTTTTTATAACAGGCTGCGTGAGCGGAGAGCTGAGCAGGACAGCGGTAGGACTGAGGTCAAGAATACAAGGCTGCGTAAAAGCCCCACGCTTTGTCAGAAGGTGAATATTTTTCTTACGCAGCAGCGATAACAGCAACCACAGAAGGCAAAATATTCGGGCGCCGTTCTGCTTTATTGACACCAGCGATTCCTAGGAGCATAAGCTGTGGAGCAGAAAGCAATTTCAGCATCTGTTTGAAATGCAGCGTACGGATCTGTTTGTCATGTGATCCATCTAACCGTCAAAACCCAGTCGGTGAATTTGTCTAGGCTGATGGCTTGTTTCCTCTGTGGAGAGGCGCTTCAAAGGCTGCCGTACAAGTGGTTGACATTCTTCTTCACGGAGACGTGGTTGTTCCAGGAGATCCATTAATGCAACGCTGCTTACAAGTTCTTCGGGAATTTAAGGGTCCGATTCTCTCATTTACACCAGCACGGAACCGGATAGGAATTGTAATGACTCCAGCTTTTGTAGTCTGCGTACACGTCCAGAAGAAGAATTAGTTCGATGGGTTTTGTGGAAATTAAGGTCAGAAAAGAATATTAGATCATCTGTGCTAATTATGAGTACATTAGATGACGCAAATTCTGAGTAGTAAACTAAACACACACTTTCAGTCCCTATGGGCTGAACTCTGTCACAAGTAAACGATGGGAGAGAAGAGAGCGTTAATTGCTGCGACTGCTTTGACAGGGCGTTGCTGAAGGTTCGCTTGAGCACAGTTCATGCTGCAGAGGAAGAGGGAAGGGGATTCCTTCCTTCCTTCCTGGACTTAATCTGATACTCGGGCTGATCCTGAGCATGGCGGGCACGATGCTCTGGGGTGCCTGAGAAGAGGCTACTGCAGAGGTCACCCCATGACGCTGTTGCTCTGTCATCTCTGTAGCTGTCTTGTAACCGCAGCTACCTGCGTTGTCCTTAGCCTCCTCTTGGCCAGATGAAACAAGCCCGGCGTCCTCAACTTGTTTTCGTAAGTCCTGTGCTGTACGCCCCAGTCACCTTGGTAGCTCTCTGCTGGGTTTTCGTTGGTTGGTTTGATGTTGTTCTTGGACAAGGGTGTCCCCCACCCGCCAGGTGCTGCCTCACCAGTGCCAAGTCGGGGCCAGCAATGACTTCTCTTGACCTGCTAGCTACATTCCTCCTAATGTAGCTCAGCGTGGGGTTTGCTTTATTAGAGTTGAGTGCACATGGCTGGCACACGTTCATCTTGATATCTGCTGAAACAAAACCCCTTCAGCAGGGTTGCTACTGAGCTGGTACATTCCCAGCTTGTCCTGGTGCAGCGGTTATTCTGCTGGAGGTGTGCAACTTCATATTTCTCTTTGTTGAACGTTGAGATTTCTGTTGGCCCAGTCCTCAAATTTTTCAAGGTCTCTTTTGGTTTAAGCTCTGCTGGTCACGTCTGCAAATCTGCTGGAGGAAAGGTGGTGTTATTCAAGTAATTGATGAAGTTTTTGGACAACACTAGCCCAAGTATCAACCCCTGGCCGCCGACTGGATGTTGAGCCGTTGATTACTGTCCTTTGAGCACAGTGGGCCAGATCGTTTTAAAGCCATCTACACACACATCTTTGATTGTAATGATTGCCTTCATATGTAGTTGCAAGTTTTTTAGAGATATGTTCAGAGTCTCCAAAAAAAACCCCAGAAATGTAAAATAGCTGACTTGGATTATGGGATCCAAGATCAGGAGCGACTGACATAATCATCCGGTTGTAACTGGAAACTGGCTGAAAAACTCTCCCAAAGCTTGGAGTGGAGCATTTTGGAAACACGTAACATTCACATAAAGACACAAAGCAATGGTGAGCCCATTGTTATTCCTAATAAATGTTCACAGTGTTTAATTGCTCTCCCTCTCCTTTTTAAGGAAGTCCCAAAAAAGAAGAGAAAACTACTTCTGGCAGGTTTGAAACAAGTGGAGACTTTGCAGGAGCTGTCTTTCAGGCAGGAGAACTGCAGGAAAGGAGCTCTGGCTTGCACCGACCAGGGTGGAGTGACAGGGCAGAGCCTGATGCTGGATAAATAGTGGGTGGGAAGCGGGATAAGGTCTGAAGCTGGCAACTACAGAAGGGTTGGGAAAGAAGGGGAGGAAATGAGAGCGGCTCCGAGATGAGTGCGGAACCGTGTGGGGCCCTTCTTCCCAGGGAGAAGGCAGACCGCCGCCGGCCGGTGCTTTCCACCAAACCAAATTTCATGCCCTAAGAGAGGAAGCACAGATGCAGGAGGATGAAGAGGAGAGGGGAGAAAGGTACGTGCTTTCACCCTTCTCCCTCCTGCATCCTCCTAGGGAGGGTAGCAGAGTCTAAGATTCAGGATTCTTGACAGGTCCTTCTGATGTACGCTTGGAAAGCTCTTCTGTGTTGGCTCGGCCTTTTATCTGCTGAGTCTTCAGATGCTTACGTTTTATCTACTTATGAATTTTATAGAACTCCAGAAAGCCTTTCAGCCCAATTTAATACGGAATAATAATAAAAAAAAAAGCGTGGTTTGATTTCAGACCGAGTCAGTCGGGCAACAGTTAGAAAAGTATAATGAGACTTGTAATTGGAATGCGTCTTAGACAATTAGTTTTTGTAAATGTGTATAATTTAGTCCAAAGTAAAGGGTCAGGAGGAACTTGCTGTGAAAGAGGTTAAGGAATAACATGTATAATTTCTAGGCCTTTTGATGCTAATGTCTGACACTGGTGAGGGGTCTGGAGAACAAGTCTGCTGAGGAGCGGCTGAGGGAACTGGGGTTGCTCAGCCTGGAGAAAAGGAGGCCGAGGGGAGACCTCATGGCTCTCTACAACCACCTGAAAGGAGGCTGTAGCGAGGTGGGGGTCGGTCTCTTCTCCCAAGTAACAAGCGATAGGACGAGAGGAAACGGCCTCAAGTTGTGCCAGGGGAGGTTTAGATTGGATATTGGGAAAAATTTCTTCCCTGAAAGGGTTGTCAAGCATTGGACCAGGCTGCCCAGGGAAGTGGTTGAGTCACCATCCCTGGAAGTATTTAAAAGACGTGTAGATGAGGCGCTTAGGGACATGGTTTAGTGGGCATGGGGGTGTTGGGTCGACAGTTGGACTCAATGATCTTAGGGGTCTTTTCCAACCTTAATGATTCTATGATTCTGTGACACAGCTGGAGAGCAGCATGTCCATCTTTTTGACGACAACAAAAATCCAACCTCCAGAAACCTGTAGGTGAGTCAGGGCTTCTGCTCTGACTTTGTCTCCCAGTATTCATTCCAAGAGCAGCCTTAACAAATCCATGGGAGATACTATAGCAGCAGTGATTTAGCAAATCCCTCATTAAAAAAAAAGAAAAAAAAGAAAAGCCAGTGTGCGAGGGAACGGAGACCTGCTCCGTGGGAGTCCATTCAGCTTTTGAGGCAACTCCTGAGAAATGGGAGTATTTTTAAGGAGCTGAGCTGTGCTTAGCGCGGTTGGATCCGATCTTATCCCGAACACACGATGTACATTCTTTACGCCGAAAGGGACACAGCGTCTTACCCGCGGGATTACGTAGCGGTAGTCGGGATGTTTTTCTTTCTGCAATCCTTTTGTCAGGAAAGGGGCAGCCGTTCAGCCTCAGAGGTCAGCCCAGGAAAAGGGTCTGCTTCACAGACATGTGTTACTCATTTGCTTGGCATTTTTGACACCGCTTATTACAACAGCGTGCAGCTGCTAGTTCTCAGTCTCTTGTTTTGGGGTAGCCATTGAATGGTAAGAGAGAAATGTCAAAACCTCTTACTGGAATCTTACAGCACCGCTTGCACATGTAGCGGGGTGTGCAGGGAATCCGTTCCCAAGACTTATCAGATCCTGCGTAATTATGGTTCGCCTTTATAGCTTTAGAAAAACAACTTCAGTGAGTCCAGAAGAATTGATCAGTGGTGCTTGTGACCGGCTGCACCTGGGTTTTACCATCATTCTCGGCCCGTTATTTATGGTTCACGGTCTGCACTGTGCGTGACCCAAGTTTTGTCTGCACAGATGCTGGGGCTAGGGATGTATTTTGCGGAAGAAGTCTGCGGAGGAGACTTGCAGCACGATGTAAGGATGGGTGCGGTATCAGTCAGCTACAACAAATGCAAACCCTGAAAGAGTAGGTTCTTATTTCTTGCATTTTGCTGTAATAACAGGAGCAGTCTAACCGTATGATTAACAGCGAGAGTCCAAAAGTAGCAGGCTAATAAAATACTGCGCCTTCAAAGAAAAGCCTCGGCTTCTTGCAATTACGAAGTCTGTGCACCGGATAGACGGAGCTTCTGACTCCAGTGTTATTTGTGACCTACTTGGAACTGAAATGTTTTAAGAAACTGTTTGTTCAATACTCAATTACTATTATTTTTTTTTAAATCATACCGCATTTGCGTTTAATATAATCCTCTGAACATGGACTAATAGATAAACATTCTCTACAGAAAATTTAATCGGTTCCTGTTGTCTTAATTCTTTCTGCTAGCAAGAACTTGAGGTGTTCCTTCTTTTTCCATTGCAAAAAAAACCCCACCCCAAAACGCCATAACCTTTTCTATCAGATACCTAATATTTTATGGAGCAATCACAAAGGATAGTAAATTGAGTAAAACATACTATCCTTGGCAGGATTTCCCTTATGACTAAATTCAATATGAACAAAGAGGACAAGGGCAAATAACTTCACTTATTCAGGTCATTTTTCATAAGAACCATAAAAGTTAGATAGAAAAGGCCTCTTAGATTATCTCCCCTCTCTTCCATCTTGCCAGCTCTGGGTTGTTCTCTACTGTAACCTTGTGAAATTTTACTTGTCCAACTGGAAGAAAGATAATTTGCCTGCTGCTGATTTTTTTTTTTTTTTTTTGAGTGGAAAAGGATGGATGGTTTTCTATCTGGGCTAGCAAACACTTCTTACGCTTCTACAAGGCTCATTTTTAATTTCTACAGCTGTCTCCTCTTCAGTAGTTTTATGTTCCTCTTTTTGAGCACTGTGATCTTATCGCGAGGCATGTTTCCTACACTTTGGCCTACGTTTTTAATTCCACCCCGTTATTCTAGTTGTTCAAGTATTGGAATAACCCTGAGGCTATCTGTAACAATTTCACCCCATTGTGTTTCTGCCCTTCAAGTGCTTGCCAGGATTAATGTACGAACAACAACAGATTGTTCTCCCTGTATAGTGGGAAATGTTTATAGTGCTCTTCAGATTAAAATAATTTTAAATCCTCTTAAAGATAGGGTTTTTTCCCCCCTAAGATAGCTACCAGGGAAGTATATATGACTTAAAAACCCCCAAAACAATACAACAAAGCCTCTTAGCAATGGTAAAAGAACATGAATAATTGGATAGAAGCTCGTCAGCGCAGCAGCTATGAAGCTTGTGCTGCATGGGTTTGTCGCAAACGTGTTTAACTCAACACGTGTTTTAATTGCTGTGCAGCTAACAAGCTTCTCGCATACGTGAAGACTGAATGGAATGTTTTCGACATTTGTTGCTCTAAATTACAGTTGTATCGGTAGCATCACCATGTCCAAAACAACACTAAAATTAATATGAGAGGTTGGAAAGAATTCGCTTATGACAAGTATATCTGCTTATCTGCTGGCTAAAAAAGTCGCTGAGCCCGTAATTTCTTCGATGATCACGGTGTTACGGTCGTGCGGAGGTACTGGTGAAATGACAGATCTCGTCTTGTTTCCAAAAAAAAAAAGTCTGGATTGTGACTATCGAGCAAATGGGGATGTGTCTCACGTTGCTGGGAAATAGGGAATCTGTATGGTTTGATGTAGTAAAATTGTTCGGCACAATTTTGGAGCCTACACCATGAGGTATGATCCTACACCAGCAGGTCCGGGGACCACGCACGTGGGTCGTCTTCATCTCTTCAGCACCTCAACTGTAAATTGCTAGGGGTTGAATTTTGGAGGGAGAATAAGGGGGAGGAAGGTGGCCAGCTCAGTCTGGGGGGAATTAGATGCCTTAATCTGTTAGCATCTTAAAAAAGTCCCAGCATGCATCCTTAGCATCTTAAAAAAAGTCTCAGCATCCTGCATTTGGACCTCTCTGGCCTCTGCCGGGTTCCTGCATGACTGTAGACCCTTGGGTACTGTTAGGAAAATCAAGCAAGTCTATAATCGATGAACGTGAGATGTATTGAATGTGACAGGGAAAACAACTGAAAATGAGGATACACAGAATGAACATTTGTGAAAGCAACAGAGGATTCTTGGAAGCTGGTTGCATATCTTAATGTAACTGATACGTTGGTGTTACGAAGGGAAGTAAACCTTTAGTATACAAGAACATGGCTTTTTTGGATGATGGATTTTTGTGATACGCGTATTTGGTTATATTTTAGTCCGAAAAATGATGCCTCTTGAGCTTGGGTCTCATGGTCGGACACGTAAGAAAACAATGTTTTATGCTGAACAAGATACATAATAGCCCTTCCTCTATCTCCGTATCTGCATATCATGTCTTGATGCCAGTCCTGGGCAGCCTACATCCCGGTCCCCACGCGGGAGCACAGAGCTGAGGGATGTTGTCGCTGCTCTCCGTGGCTCTGTGTTGTGAAGTCTGTCTGTCTTTCAAAATGGAAGAGGGGACCACGGTCTGTGGCAACACACAGTGATTTTTATTTAAAAATGCTCCCTTTTTTTGGAAGAGTGGTTTAACCGTGGGGTGGAATAAAACTATGACATCCTTTCTCTCCGTTCTCCATAAAATATACGTATGTAAGGGTGACCATGTACAGACTTGCAATAAATTAATTTTGTTTGCAAAAGCGCTGTAATTATACAGTTCTCCTGCCAGTTTGGCACAAGAAGACAAGTAAAATCTCAAGTGGAATGCCTTCCCCATGAAAAGTCTTTCTGTATGTTTTCTTTCTTTAGCTTGAACATAATAATCTGATTGGCAAACCTTCTTAAAAATGAATTGCATAGCTTATAGCGTGGAATGATTACCTATAGAGGAGTTACCGTTTTTGCGTACATGGGGGGAAAAGCAAACCGTGCTGCTAGGATCTGCTGGGTTGTCCTCTTCGGGAGACTGACGGGCTGCAGCGACCTGGAAGGCATCCAGCTGGTGTGTCTCCTCTTCTGGTGTGTCTCATTTCTTCGTCTTTTAACTCAATTCCTACTCTCGGTGGCAGCTGTTTAATTCTTCTGCCAAAGATAGTTTCGTGGGGGGGGGGGGAAAAACTGCAAAGGAAGGAATTGTTTAGAATGTTGGGTCTAAACATAGATGATGGTGGTGATCGCTGGTTCCATTTTTAGCCCGGCTTCCTAAAGAAATGAGGCTTACACAGCAGTGACATCTGTTAGTCTGCCGCTTCCTCGCAGATTTTGAGCTCGTGGGTCAACTTCAAGCAAATTTTGATTAAAAAATGAGTTTTCCACCAGGTTTTGACGTTTGGTGGATGGTGACATTTGGGGAAGGGCAGACTTTTGAGCTCAGCGGTGATCTCTCTTTGACAGCCTGACTGCAGGCACTGGCAGTGGGGCACGCGAGGGTCTTGCAAAGCAGGGGAGCAAGAGAGGTGGAGGGGAACTGGGTGCCTTGCTGGTGGGTGAGCTGTGAGACGACTGTCAGGGTAGAGAATAACAGTGATGGGAAAAGCAGGTTGCAGTAGTTCCCTGGCTCAAAGAGCGGCCTGTCCTGTGTCACTAGGTAGGCTCCCACTGGAAAGAGATGTCTTCTCCTGCTCTGTTGCCACCTCTCCTTGGGCTAGCATGAACATTTGTGGATCAGTACTACTTAGGAAACGTTTTTGGCTGTGTTATTTGGAGCTTAGATTAGCTTAAAGCAATTGTGAAAGTGAAGCCCAGCGAGGTGGCGATGGGGGAAGCCTGTTTGTGGTGCGAGTCATTCCTCCTGTCGCACAAAGCTGCTTTGACTTAACGAGCTTGGCTTTGGGAAGGATTAGTCCCGCTGGCTGCGCAAGCTGCGTGTGATCCAAGTGAGCGAGCAAGTGTTACCGGGAGGGGAGTAACAGACAGCCAATGCCAACCATGGTGATTGAGCAAAGGAGAGGAGTTGGTGAAGTCTAGCAGAGCTTATCAGCTTGAGTCCTCACGTTTTCTCTGCTGCTTGAGAATAGAATAGAATATTTCAGTTGGAAGGGACCTACAACGATCATCTGGTCCAACTGCCTGACCAATTCAGGGCTGACCAAAAGTTAAAGCATGTTGTTAAGGGCATTGCCCAAATGCCTCTTAAACACTGACAGACTTGGGGCATCGACCACCTCTCTAGGAAGCCTGTTGCAGTGTTTGAACACCCTCTCAGTAAAGAAATGCTTCCTAATGTCCAGTCTAAACCTCCCCTGGTGCAGCTTTGAA
>NW_008825211.1:782255-791905 GCF_000699105.1 Pygoscelis adeliae
TTCTTTACTGAAAGAGTGGTTAAACATTGGAACAGGCTGCCCAGGGAAGTGGTGGAGTCCCCATCCCTGGAAGTATTTAAAAGACGTGTAGATGAGGCGCTTAGGGACATGGTTTAGTGGGCCTGGTGGTGTTGGGTTGACGGTTGGACTCGATGATCTTGGAGGTCTCTTCCAACCTTAATGATTCTATGATTCTATGGTTCTATGATTCTATATTGAACAGAGCTGGCCCTAGAACTGAACCCCGAGGAACACCGCTGGCGACCGGTCGCCAGCCAGATGTAGCCCCTTTGTTCCACGCCATCCAGACTACGAATGTCTGCTAAACCGCGGCTGGTGAAGACCACGTTCTCCTGCTTCCACCCCCAGGCAGGCTTTGTGGACACGCGTTCCTGGTTCCACCGGCTGTGGGAAAGCAGCAAGGCTGTGACTTTGGAAGTCATAACCGGCCTGGAGAATAAGAGCTGTGGCACTAGTTTTAGAGAGGACTTTGCCCCTGTTTGGGATCTGGCAGATGTGCAGAAATGTTTTAAGGGCCTTTAAGACTTCTGTAATGGGGTGGTAAAATGCTACGACTGCAGAGTTCTTTAAGATGCCCTCCCACAGCCTACGGGGAGCTCCCGGCGGAGAGAAGTAAACTGATGACCTGGAAAAAGAAAATGAAGGAAGCAAGATTAGTCTGCCCAACAGGGAATGCTGTCGTGGGATTTATTTTGATTCCTGTGAAAGTACCAGTCTGAAAGACTTTATACAGTGAAATACTGTGTTTTATAGTTGGAGAGAAAAAACCTGTACTTTTGGGTTTTTTTGTTTGTTGGGTTTTTTTTTTTTGTTCCTGGGTGGGGAATCTGTGCGTGCTTTGGAGAGGCTGCTCTGGATGATATACTTTATTTAGCAACTGTCATGCCGGTTTGTACGATCTCTCGTGATAGAGCCTGTCCTGGGAAATGTCTGAAATCCAGAATCATGAAATATTTAGTGGACAGTTCACTGCTAATGGGCTCCAGATTTGCGCCAGTACCACAGGATCAGTAACAAAAGGCTCTGTGTACCAGTGCCAAGTTGCCTGAGACTGCTCTGATTTTTTAAAGTTTTATTTCAGGTTTTATCAAAAGCAAAATCTGAGTTCAGCAAGGCCGGGTTTAGCTGGTTAAAACCAGCAAAAGCTTGTTTTATTTTCCCTGCTTGAAGGAAACCTTGAATATGGTACGTGTAACATGCAGAAAATAGTTATTTTTTTTCAGCAGTAGATAAATTGATGTGAGAAAAAATACACAGTATTGATTTTTCTTTTCCTGTGGCTTTTGAGAGGTTGTTAATGCAGCAAGTACACAAGAGCACTCATATGTCTGTCTGCACAGTAATCTCTAATAAATTGACTTTTTTAAAAGCCATTTTTAGTCTGTAGTTTCAGTGACTTGATTTGTGGAGTAGATGATATCTCCTGGCACATAATTACTCATTTTTGGGTTGTGTAAAAGGTTGGAGGATAAATTTTGATGCATTATCTGTAGCACTAAACATCTCTCCTATTACTCATACAAGTTTTTCCTCTCTGTCTTCTTCCTTATTGTAGCTGAGTAGAGAGGTTTTTAGGGACCGGGTTTTTTCAGTGTTAAAATTTATAGCACAGACACTTTCTAGAGCTAATTCTTGCACATGATGACATGGCAATGGTCATGATCACGGCAAGGGCAATGATTGTATTCAGGAGACCGACTATTTCTTTCTCTTAGGGTCACCAACTGTGTAAACAGGTTAGTGACCGTAATGTACTGCGACCTTTTGTTTCCTGTTTTCTTTTGGGAAAGAAATAAAAACCTGCAGCAGGACACATGGCGATAATCGTATTAACGATAAAATGAAAGCAATTTGATAACATATAACAGAATTTGACATCCAAGGAGCTGTCAGTCTGGTGGTTGTAATGATCTGAGGATGCCAAGGAAGGCAATGGGTAGATGCTGACATGCAGAGCTGTAAGAGATGTTTGTCCATGGTTGAGTAATCGTGTGTGTTGGATGTCCAACAGAAGCACTTCTGAGACCGATGAATGGGTAGGCAGATGGCGACGCTTACAAATCACTGACTTTCAGGGACACTTTCTCTGTCTGTGTTGCTCTTTGTTCATGCTGTTCCGGGCCTCCAGTCAAAATTTTGGGGTCGTTAATATTTTCTTCCCATTATCCAGTGCAGGACTGCATTGTGTCCAATTTCTTATGGCCTTGCTGCACATATTCAGTATTACCTAGGATTTATTGTCCCAAGCCACTAACGTTTTTCTTCTTGCTATATTCTGTTCTTTCCATGTCTAAAGATTTGTAGGTTGCCAGAGTGGTACAGGGACCGCGTTGTCACTGGCTATGAAAAGAGATTGATAGTGATTATGTTGCTCTCTGGTGGTTTATTCCAAATGTCTCATCATCTTGATTCAGCTATCCCAGGTCTCATTATGGGGATGCTTCCTTAACATGGCTCCTCAGGCTAGGAAGATCCAAGTGAGGATTTTCACTTGGTCTCTGGTGTCTTCCTAACATACCACTTGTTCTTACCCAGTTTTCTAGTTTTTCATCTTGTGCTCTTCCTGTGGTGGTTCTCAAGAGCCTGCAAAATCACCGATCGTCACCTGGAAGCCTTTATGTGGAGAAAGGGAGCATGGTGTTTCCTGACGCAGAAGGTTGTTTGTCTTATCCAGATAGGAGGATGGTTGCCTTGAGCTTTCAAAGTCTTACAGGTCAACTTGAATTGGTAGAAACATGAAACATTGCCTGTGGTTACAGCTGAGCTCAGACCAGCTGAAGAAAGACGGGTGTCCTTCTTTTTTGTCGGGATCCTTTTTCTGTAGCTAACAGGAGAGTGGTAAATGTAAGTTGTGGAATCAGGCTCCCTCTCCTTCATGACACACACTACCACAAATGCTGCTTGTGATGCTATTGAGTTTGCCTGGTTTTTTCCTTTTGTGTCCTTGCATCAAGAAGGAACGAAAAAAATTTCTGTACTGAAAGAGTGGTTCAACATTGGACCAGGCTGCCCAGGGAAGTGGTGGAGTCCCCATCCCTGGAGGTATTTAAAAGACGTGTAGATGAGGCGCTGAGGGACATGGTTTAGTGGGCATGGGGGTGTTGGGTCGATGGTTGGACTCGATGATCTTAGAGGTCTTTTCCAACCTTAATGATTCTATGATTCTATGAAAGGCTCAGCCTGGGGTGCTGTGGCAACTTCAGATCACAGGCACCCTTTGGCAGGCAGAAAATATCTGAAGCTCAAGGCACCAAAGGTTTCAACAGCACGAGACATTGCTGTTGCAGAGAAAGAAGGAAAAACAGTTGCTATTCCAAACTTGTGCTACTTTGGGACTTCGGCTCTCAAGGCCACAAGCAGACCTTTTGCCATGTTAAATCATAGAATCACGAAGTTAGGTTGGAAAAGACCTTTAAGATCATCAAGTCCAACCGTTAACCTAACACTGCAGGTCCACCACTAAACCATGTCCCTAAGCGCCACCTCTACGTGTATTTAAATACCTCAAGGGATCCACCACTTCCCTGGGCAGCCTGTTCCAATGCTTGACAACCCTTTCGGTGAAGAAATTTGTCCCAATACCCAATCTAAACCTCCCCTGGCGCAACTTGAGGCAGTTTCCTCTCGTCCTGTCACTTCTAGTGTTATTGCATGGGATCATTTTCCTTCCACTAGCTGAGGGGCAAACAGTCTCTTTGTGAGTACCACTTGGACCTCACAAAGTCAGGAGACTCTGAGTTTCAGGGTCTCAGAATAGCTTGCAATTTACCTTCCCTATGCAATCAGCAACACACGTTACATTTTTATAAGGTGATGCCCTTTTTTGACCCAGCAATGCTTGCCGTGGGAGCTGCTGCGTGAAGAGTTCAGTGAGGATGGAGACTCTGTCACCACTGGTTTGTTCCAGTATTTTCACTTGGTTATGGGGCTCCTTTTTGAATTGTTGCCTGAAGATGAGACTAGCCGTGTTATGCAGGCATGTTATTTTACATACGTGTGGATGTGTGTATTCATACACCACCACCCAATGCAAACGGGACTGTTCTTTTTATACATTGTTATTCAGATTGACCTGAGAAATACATCAGAATTAATCCAAAATCTCATTGTCCCTTTACAACTTAAAATTGGAGGGTGCTTGACATCTGGAGAGAGCTGTGCCTCAGTTGTCCTTTTTCATGAAACAATGACGTTAATATTTTTCTGGCTTCTGATATTTTTTAATACGCTTTTCAAGAGGCCTTTTCTTGCTTTAACAGGCAAATGCATGATCCGTATGGCTTCTGTTTTCCTGCTGTCTTTACTTTTCCTATACTTTCCTTTATATCTCCCTTCAAGCCGTTGTTCTCACTCGACTGTTTCTATTCCTCTGTATTAAGGAACACCACTTTGTGTCTTCTTTCCCAGCTGTTGAAAATCTCAGTGTGCTGGGTGCAGTCTTTTGCAACACAGTGGAAAGGGCATTAGGTTTAACTTTCAGTATTGTGGGGTTTTTTTCAGGACCAACAGTCCACCAAAACAGTGGCAGTTTTGTGCGTGACTTTCTCCCCCTTAAACTGCTGTAGTAAGATGTACTTTGTATTTGGCTGAATCAAACCCAAACTGCAGAAGATGCTATGGTGCCAGAACAGCAAATGCTGATAGAAAACGTGGAAGCCAAAAAGCCTTTCCTTCTGGATTGAAGGGACGTTAATTCTGCTTGGAGCACGTGTTGTGAGATATAAAGTGAAATTAAGGACTTTTAATTCTTGCAAGTTCATGGTATTTCTTTTTTTTTTCTGGAAATGCTGATCTTTATTTTTCACTCTTTACGTACTGTTTAGAAGGTAATGGCTTCCACAGGAGGGACTTGTACATTTGTATGGTTGACTTTTTATTGCAGTAGGCTTTTAGTAGGCCAAGGAAGCACACATGGGGGGCTCTTAAAGCGGCCTATGAAATTATTTTGCTTAGCTTTGTTTCATCACTTCTTCGACAAATCTCGCTCTCTCCCCTCAGGTTGCAGCTTTCTAAGCTGTGCCAGCAAAAACAAAACAGTAATGCTCTGCCAGCACTGCTAACTTCAAATAAAGCACGGAGCGTATTTAATTTGCGTTTGTGCAGAGGCGCTTGTTGCAAACACCTCTTTTCTGGCCATAGTACTCCTGATAGTTCCTTGATTGCCGCTGGTAGGGGGATGACTGGCTCTGCGGACGATGAGAGCGCAGTGGATGTCATTTACTTAGATTTAGCAAGGTTTTCTACATCCTTGTAGCCGTACTGGGGAGTGGTGGACTACGAGATGGGTGGGTAACTGGTTGCAAAGGTCAGTGGTTTGGTGTAACCAGAGGGCTGGTTACGTGTGGCCTCCCTGAGGATTAACAGCGGGACCAACACCTTTTAACACCTTTCTCAACAGCTTGGTAGAAGGGATAGGATGCACCTTTTGTAAATTAATGGATGGAGCTGAATCGGGAGTCGTGCTTGTTGTGATCGTGGGCAGGGCTTCCCGTTCCGAAGGACTTTAACAAGGTGGAGAACAGGACTGATAGAAACCCGTGAAGCTCAGCAGAGGAGTCCTTCACCTGGGGTGGAATAATCCCATGCAAGAGGTTCCCTGGCACAGGAAGGGCAGTGAAATGCTGGCGGAGCCTCCAAGGCGGTTGTGAGCTGGAGTGCATGATGTTAGAAGAGGTGATGAGCTGGGTCTGCTCGATCTGGAGAAGGTTGCAGGGGGAACCTTATTACTGCCGTTACCTTCACTTACCCTGAGGGGAGGTTACAGGGAGGATGGTGCATGCTTCTCAGAGGTGGGTAGTGATAAGAGGCAACAGACGCAAGTTTGATTTAGGTTACACACGGAGGGGGAGGAAAAGCAACCCCAAATCCTGAACTATTGCCTGAGGAAACATGGGAATCCCCATTTAGGAAGGTTTCGATTAGAAAGCACATCTGCCAGGAATAGTTCCAGTATTGTTTTTGCCTTGAAACTGGGAGCGAGACCATGATTTATTCCGGTTCTGCCTTTCACATAACCAGCCTGTTGGACTTCCATGAAGAAAGTCCCACCACCCCCCTCTTTTTTTTAAAAAAAAAAAAAAAAAAAAAAAAGCCACCAAAAAACCCCATCAAAAAACATCCGGAAAACATGTTGCGTGCCTGCATTATTTGTACTTCTAGAACTGGATATCCTCTTGCAGTGTATCCGTATCTTCTCAGAGATGGGCACCAGTGTGTTCCAAGTCCTAGTTTGTTGGACACGCAAGCCTTGGATTCAACTTGAAAATCATCAGGGAAGTACGTGCTACACATTTTTGCTGCACACTGAAATACAAATAACCCTTTTTCACTCCCTCAAGAAACGTTAAAGTCTATTTGGAGGAATAAAAGTGCAGTGCAACATTTAGTCATAAATTGAAGATTTCCAACACCGTGTTGACTTAAAGCATATGTTAGTGAAACATGTCTCTGCTTTGCAGACAATTTTTGTACTTATGCTGTGGCAAGCACATTTAAAACAAGCATGGAAAATGTGCTGCCGGGAACAATCCAGCAGTGATGGTAGGGTCATTTAGATGACTTAATAGGTCCTTCTTTTTTTTTTTCCCCCCTAGCTATCTGTATTAAATCAATGATTCATATAAATTACGCCAAAGGGAGTTAATTGTTATTACATGGTATAAAAAGCTGCCAAACTAAGGGCAAAACTCTCATTGCAGTGCATGAAATAAAATGGAGTTGTGTTATGATTGCTGAAAGCATAAAATGGCCGAACCTTTCACCCCTACAACGGCATGAACTGGAACTGCCGCGATAGCGGCGGGAGCGAAGAAATTTTTGAAGCAAAGGTTTGGAGGTTGTAGCATGTTTGGAGGCTTTGGCACATTTGGTGGTTCTCCAGAACACACAACAAAAATTGAATGTGAAATACCCAGCTGAAGGAGAATACTGTACTTTTCCGTTGCTCAGATCTGCAGAGGAATTTAGGAATTTAACTTCATTGGTTGAGTGGGAGTTGAGCTCCTAAATATCTTTGAGGGATTAGGCTGCAGCCTATGTAATATGGTTTATTTCTTATCTCTAAAAGAGGGGCACTGCTACTGTTCTCTCTTGCAGAAATGTTATGAAGAAAAATGCTTCAGATATTTTTTTTTTTTGTGGTCAGATACTGTGAAGATGAGGCTATGTAAGTATCTTAATTAGATAGCTATGGGCAGAATAATAGGCTTGGCTCAGAATATGTTCTCCAGGCACATTTTCAGGGCTGTTTGAAGATGAATGGTAGCTTCTCTGGGAGAGGGTACATCAAGGGCGCTTGAGCAGAAGACGATAAGCTTTGGTGCTGGTCATTGCATGCTATTGCTTTGGAATATTTCTCACTGTAGTCAATGAAGAGAAAAAAAAAATATCCGTCACATATTGCTTAATTTCAGTATGGACTTTGCACAAAATTTGACGTAGCTCTTTCCTAGGGAAGTTGCTTTTTAAATGGAAGAAGGTAATATAATGAGAAGAAAATGTGAGAGTGGAAACACTGGCTGTTGTGTAAAGGAGAATGGGTAAAAAAATGCATTTTTAGGAATTGTTTGGAGGAAAGTCTGGATTTTTTTGTGCAAGGAAAAGTAGTCTTCAAAGTAGGAGTCAGCATGGCAAAAAACAGGAGCAGGTGGAAGGTGTAGGGCAGAGAGGGGGCCTGGGGCAGGACTGGGGTGGAGATGATGGCATGGCAGAGCTGCTGAGAGCAACCTGGAGTAATTTTGAATGAGTACATGTATTTATTAGAGTTGATGGGGAAGTTCAAGAGTACCATGACACACTAGAAACTTAGGAGATGGCATTACTGAAAATGGGGAAACTCCACACTCTCTAGTTACTAAATAATTAACAACGGATAATTTCTGGTCTGCTCAGTGACCTGACCTGATTGCAAGAAATGAAATGTGCGGGGTAAGGATTAGAGTGCCATTAGGCATGGTCTTTGCTATAATTGGCCAGTAGTGGAAGAGTAGGTGATTAAAGTCCTTTGCAAAAGCTGTTACAGGGCTGGAAGAAAGCTTTTTATTTTTCTCTAATATTAGCAAGAGTTTTTTTTTATCCACCTGCAGTATTCAAGAAGGTGCAGTACTCGAGTGTGGGGGGTCCCCTACGATCTCTTCAAGAACTGGTAGACATTGCTCTCAATTTTGACTAGCTTTTTCACTGGCATTGCTACTGTAATATCTGCATCTCTCTGCGTGGCAAAGGGAAACAAGTAAAGAAAAAATAAGTCTACGGTGACAGAAATTGCTAATGACTTCCAAAGGAAGGAGAGATTGGGACTCCTTTAAACAAGTGCTTAATAGACCCTAGTGAAAGAAATGCTGACTTAACTCGTTTTTAATTGCTTTTAAGCTTATTTAAAAGTGTGTTTGTTATTGAAAAGATAAGTAATTAAAGTCCTTGAAAAATTGTGGTGAACTTTGGAAACACCTTTACAGAAAAGCAGTTATTCACCTTAAAATTATTTTTATTGCTACCTAATCTGTATGAATAGCTCAATTAATTACTTGATTAAGTGTAGTTCAGTGCAGGGATGCTGCTCAGATATGTCAACATGTGTATGCTTTGGGTATGACTGGAGACAAAAGATCTGATAAATAGTCAATTGTTGCTTTAGGAAACTTCATGGATAAGTAAAAAAAAAAAAAAGACTTTTGTGAAATCACTTTTTTTGACCAGAACTCCTTCTCCGAAGACATACAGCAGAACTGGTTGCAGTTTCTAGAGACAAAAAGGTTGCTAGCAAAATCATTTGGTCAAGACATAGCTTATACTGATAAACCAAGGATTTCATCAATGTAGCTTAGCTGTTTTTTCAAATGGAAGTAACTACAGCAAGAAGTCTCTTTGTTAATACGACAAGCTGCAAATTGATTTTGTTGTCATGTTTTTGTTGTCATGAGGACAGTGGAGAAAAGATCCACCTCTGCCTTGTGTAGCTATATTGGCAAAGCATCATGAAGAGATCAAAGCGTATTCTTAACCTGTAATTTTGTTTTGGAGTTTGACTACAAGCCGTTAGTTGGCTTTACAGGACAAAGTATGGATAAAACCATCAGAAGTGGTGAGAGAGGTGTGTGCAGGTCTTGTTCTATTGTTTTATCTCACTGTCCCTAAATAGAGTATTCTGCTTGACAAATAAATGTCTTATTTTGGAAAGCATGTCTGTCTGTGGTGGAAATATCTGCTTTTTTCCCAAGAGACAAGCCTCCACTGGGAGACTTCATCCAACATCCTTTGGGCATGTTAAAGGAGCATGAATGAAAACGAGATTCTAAAACCCAATCATAGAATGGTTTGGGTTGGAAAGGGCCTTCAAAGATCATCTAGTCCAACCCTCAAGCCATGGGCAGGGACATCTTTCACTAGATCAGGTTGCTAGATCAGGAGATTTCAAGGATGGAGATTGCGCCTCCTCTCTGGGCACCCCTTCCACTGCTGCTAAACCCCCAGTATGAACTTGTTTCTACCTTAGAATCATAGAATCATTAAGGTTGGAAGAGACCTCCAAGGTCATCGAGTCCAACCGTCAACCCAACACCACCATGCCCACTAAACCATGTCCCTAAGCGCCTCATCTACCCGTCTTTTAAATACCTCCAGGGATGGTG
>NW_008825211.1:792411-808596 GCF_000699105.1 Pygoscelis adeliae
TTTCCAGCCCCTCTTCCCCAAGCCTGTAGCGCTGCGTGGGGTTGTTGTGGCCGAAGTGCAGGACCCAGCACTTGGGACCTTATACCCGGCTGGAATTCTCCTTGCTGCCACTTGTCCCTGTTGCCTCACTGTGCACCTCTAAGAGTCTGGCTTCGTCTTCTCTGTAGGTACTTGCAGGTACCAAGGAGGACCCCCAAAGCCGCCCCTTCTCCAAGCTGAACAAACGCACCTCCTGCAGCCTTTCCTCATGTGCTCTGGCCACCTGGCCATCTCGATGGCCCTCCGTTGGACTCTCTCTTGTATTGGGGACCCCAGTACTCCTGGTTTCCAAGAGCTAGTATTTCAGATGAAGCTTCAAAAGTACCAAACCAAGGGGAAAAATAGCTTCCCATGCTGTAAAAGCCAGGATGTGGTTGGCCTTCACTGTTGCAAGGGCATGCTGACTCAGGGGCCAGTTCTTGTCTGCTAGGAGCCCAGGTCCTGTCCTGCAGAGCTGCTCCCCACTGCATGCTCTTGCATGGGATTACTCCATTTTTGCTGAACCTCCATGAGTTTCCTGTTAGCCCATTTCTCCAGCTTTACAAGATCCCTCCAAATGTTAACAATTCCTCTAGTTTATCCTTAATTTGATACACTTTGTGAACTTAATAAAAATGTTTTCTATCCTGTCTACAAAGTTGTTGAGAAAGCTGTTGAAAGGTATTGGTCCCACTATCATCCCTGAAGGATGCCACATGCAACCAGCCACCGGCTGGACTTTGAGCCACGGACAACCACCTTTTCAGCCTGACAGGCCAGCCGATTTCCCATGCAATTGTAGCCAAACCAGGGAGCTGTGAAGGGAATGGGTAGATTACAAGGATATAATGGTGGGAGATCATGTGGAAAACCTTGCTAAAGTCGAGGTAAGTGCCGCCCACTGCGCTCTCATCATACGCAGAGCTGGTCATCCCCCTGCCAGAGGCAGGGGGTGATTGCTGTCATCCTTCAAATTTGATATCGAAAGGCCTTGCACTGATATTGGCCACCTTCCTCAGCATCCTTGGATGTGTCCTGGGGACTTCTGTGTCCCCGGCTTATTTAATTAATCCTTAATTTAGTCTTCTATCCTCTATTGAGGGTAGAACCTGTCTCCCCAAACTCTGCTACTAGGCAGCTTATTGAGCCTAATTATTCTGATAGAGTTTGGAGATTTAAGAAAAACCTTCTTCAAAGGCGGACTGTATTAATTGAAGTAGATGAATAAACTAGACTAGAACATAATGCCATTTTCTATTCTAAACATAATAAAGTGAAAATCAAGAATGAGTGCATTTGTCTCCAGTGTGTATTTTTCTGGATTACAAAAGGTAACGTGGTGTATAGCAACATTTCTTTGTAAACTGGCACGTTTGAAAGACTGGCCTTATAAGAATTAGTCTTTTTTAAATATGAAAGCAAACCAGATCTCACTCTGTTTGTTTAAGTCTCTCTTATCTGCTGATGTGAGTTCAGATTACAGTGGCTGACTTAAAGTACCTTGAATCCACCCATCCTGCAGCTGTGTCAGCTCCCAGCTCTGCACCTGAATCCTCTCTGGCGCTGAAATGCAGAGCTCAACACCAGCAGGGAGCTGAGCCGCACAGGCAAAACGCTGCTGATGCTTCGGTAGCAGTTGTCCTTTTACCAATCTTTGGCTCTAAAAGCAACCCCTCCAGTTTCCCAGTGGATTAGACTTTTTTTTTAATCAGTAACTGGCGAGTAAGTAAAAATGGGGATGGGATTTGCTGCTTTTCCTAATCTCGCTCTGCCCTTCTAGCCTTGATACAGCATCCTTCAAGCAGGACAGTAATTCTGACAATATAGTGGAAGAAATGGTGTAAAAGGGAGGTGTGGCCAGGGGTGGTACTCAGCCGATGAATACCGACGTTAGTCACTTGTCTTTCTTGCAAGCCGAGACAACAGGATGTTCCCGGAGGAAGGATGATGCCCAACTTTGCCAGTTTTAATGACTTCCGCACTTTTCTTACATCTCTAGTTCACGCTTATATCCTGTGTGTAAAAAAAAAAAGGTGGCTCTGTATGAGATTTAATACTCGAGTTTAAAGAACCCTTTAGTTTTAGAAACTGGTTGCACGCAACGTTGAGATGTTGAGTCGTGTATCTTGACGTTGAGTTTTCATGGATGTGCATGACGTTGCTAGCGAATCGTGTGTGCGTGCTCCTGTGCTGGCGGGGAAGCATGCTGCTTCCAGTCCCTTCTCACCCTCTTCCTTCAAAAACTCTCTCTCCCCTCTAGACTGACCAAAGTCATCGCTGGTGATCCCCAACCCGCTTCCACCAGCTGGACAGGACAAGTGTCAGGGATGGGTCTTTGCTTGCCCAGCTCTTGGCGGGAGCAAGCTCGGGAGGTGCACCGGTCCTGGCAGCCTTTCTCTCCTGAGCACCGCCAACGTGCTGCGGCGTTTGGGGGGGACCAGGGGTGAATTTCTGCTTGTGCTGTCCTTTTCGCTCGGTGCGAAATTCTCTTGGCTGCGTCTTGTATTTTCTTCCTTCGGGGGGAAGCATTTTTCTTGGGAGTTTCACTCCTCCGCTGCTGCCTGTTCCCATTGCTGGGCTCCCTTAACTGTGCCGGTACAACTATCTGAAGGGCCATATGGTGAACCAGATCAGTGAGCAGCAAAAAAAGTTTATTTTTAACCCAGATCAGTTCACTAATCTGGTTCACTGTACAGCTCCGTAGCAGTCGTGTTGGTACAAAGGCAACTGGCAATTTTTGAGGGGAGGAAAGACGGGAAGGCGCTTCCAGCCAGTAATGTCCCTGCGGTTTCCTGCCATGTTTTCTGCCTTCCAAAATTATTTCTTTCCATGCCTGTATTTCCTGCTAGGTATTTTCACAGATGTTTTGACTTCCAATTCCTCCAGGTGGACCTCATCTGATATTTTTTTTGCCAATACCTCTGGTTTCTCTGGGTTTGTTTTGGTTTTTGTTTTTTTTTTTAATGTGCCCTGAGAAGAACTGAACTCGGCTCCGTTCTGGATAATCTGTGTATATTCGTTAACATTTTTCCCTCTTCTTCCTTAATTTAGGTACTAAATGCGTTAGGCTCTATGACAAATGTCTCTGGAATCCTCTCTATGGTATCTCCTTGCTCCCAACTCAATACCACACCTTTTATTATTGCCTTTAAGTTATAGTCCTTTAATTATATTCACTGTGTGAGTAAAGGTGTCTGAATTCACTTTCAGAATGAAGCACTGTCAGCGCTTTTCCTAATGTCCAAATAGATCGTCTGCCATGTTCTCATCAATCCCTCTTTTGTAATGCTGTGAAGGCTTGTGTTAGAATGTTTTTCTCAGACTTTATTTTATTTCGATAGAGGTAAAGGTCAAACAAGGCTGCTACTGCTGTAAGGTTTACTTTTATTTTTAAGACAACGGCTGCATATATTTTTTTAATACTGAAACTTTCCTATGTTTCCTTTTGAAGGTTGAGCGCTGCCACTAACGCAGTAAATAGTTTCCTTCAATTAATATTAATCTTACATAATTAAACTGTTTTCTTTTGCCTACAAAGTCATTTGTGACTTAGAAACCTCTAAGTGTTTTAGAGTATATAAATTGCACAAGAGAGAATAACTAATCCAGAATCAATACTTCAAGAACCGGTTTTGAAAAATTGATGAAAACAGGAGGTAAATAACTTCAACATCTACTTTTGAATAATTTTTCCTGCTGGAATTAGAAACGTGTTTGTTATAAGGATAAGCCCGATGTACGAGGCTACGCAAGCTCAATGTCAGCCCTCCCTGCTGCCCCGAGGGACGTTCATTCTTTAATCTCAGTCAATTTAATTTTATTTATTGGCGCCCAGAAGATCCCTTTCCATTTTGCTGGGTTGGGATACTTAGAGGGTTAAACACAAAATGTTGTGGAATAGGATTTAAAGGAAGCTGCCTTGCTCCAGTCAAGCATCATTAGACCTTGTCCAGTTGGATTTTAGCTCCTAACGTTTTTCTCTTCCTTCAAAAATCCCAGTCTCGGTGAATGTCCTGATGGATGGCCATGCAATTCAAGGGACTCAAGCGGTACGGAAGGTTTTTGAGACGGAAAATTGGCTCATGAGGAAAGTTTTGCAGTGCTGTCCAACTGAATAAAGTTATTTTCTCAGTGGAGAACGCTGTATTTTTACTCTCCAGCATGTCAGACGCTTAGTGAATGTTTTTGTCTTCATTTGATAAGTAGTTGTGGAGTGTATTTTTAAATGAATTATGCTAACACTATTTTATCATAACAATCTGCAATCTACCAACACAGTTTTTTTAATCACCACCTTCTAATTAATTCTTAATCTATTTTATAATCCGTGTACCCAGCTCCTACCACTGGAGACCAGTTTTATAGAAAGAAGAACAGAAGTAATGGATAAAAGAGGGGAATTATAGAAGAATAATTGTAATAAGATCACCATAATGGTGTAGGTACTAAAACAAAAGCAGCCAAGTAAATTTTGGTCATAGGAGGGGAGGATAGAATTAAAATGAAAAATATTGTTTCGCTGCTTGAAATACCACATGTAGTTGATGAAGATATTAGGGAACGAGTTTTCTTACTAAGTAGCTGCAGTAACATTTCTTATGAGGAAATGTTAAGGGATTTAAGCTTTTTCACACCAAGAAGAAAGTGGGAGGGGAGGGAGGACTTCATTAGGGAGCAGGCTGCAGGAACCCTGTTAGGTTCTTTGCTCAACTTGATAGAGGTAAATCGCTTTGAAAGCTAGAGCACGTAATCTAATAATTAGGAAATCAAAAGTTAATGGGAAGTTTGCGCAAAACGTATTCTACGTGAATGAATGAATTTATTCAGCAAGTTGGGGCAGCTTTGGCTCTAGAAAAGGAGTTGACAAGGGTTGGTAGGAAGTCAAACGTAGTAAGCAGGAGCTGGAAGAGTCTTGACTCTCAACCGAGATGGTTTTCCACTTGCAGTTGCAAAAATCTGGTGTACAAGCAAAGGCGGCAAAAATCTGTGAGGGTAGAAGAGAGAAGGTTTAGCAACATCCCGTATCTCTGAAACACCTCACCGCTGAGAAACAAGCACCTCCCAAACCCAGTAAGGCATCCAGGTACTTTCTTCGTACGTCTCAGCTGGTCAAAGTACCTTCTTCACACATCTCAGCTGTTCGTGGCTGGCAGTGCCCCTGCCCGTAGAGGGGAGGGCCTGGTGGGTGAGTGGATGAGGACGGTTCCAGCATCTCTTCCAGACCCTCTAATATCCAGATCATAACTTTAAAATAAAAAGAGCAGTAATACTTTCCAAACATGAAAGACTTTTCTAGCTAGTGAATATTTCTCCTTTTCTTCTTTCCATATTTCATTTCAGGAAAAAAAACTGTGTAATTTTTTCAGGCAGTCCTACCTATGGTAACGTCGCCAGCTCAATAACCGGGGGAGCTGGTGCTCTACCTTTGCTAAAGGAGGTGGGTTCCAGCTTTCCGTCAGTGTTTGCCTTGCCTCCGCTTGCTGTTCTGAGCATTTGGCTTCCCGTGGTGCCGAGGGATGATGGCGATACCTCCGTCAGCTCTGAAACTGAGCCTGCGAGAGAACGCCGGGGTGGCAGGAGTGGGAAAAGGAAACCTGCCTCTTTCGGGGAAGGCAGGGTTGTTTTTTCTGTGTTCGTGAAGTCTTTGCTCCCTTTTCTTTCTTGGTTCTTTTAATAGGCGGAGCAATAAGACCGGTTTAGACCTAGAGACAACTAGGAGAAAAAGAATATTAACACTGACGAGGAGACCCCTCTTCTTCCCCAGTGGTCTTCCCCAGGGAAGCAGTAATAATAGTGACTTGATAGGGACTTGTGTGCTGGATAACTGCTCCTTTTGATTTCTAGATGCTTCATATGAAAGCTCCAGCTAGCTCTTCAGGGAGTGGCACATAGTTTCTTCAGATGTGTACTGAAGGACTTTTAACACGTTGCCCAGCATTTTTAGATGGGTAATTAAAAATGCCGTCTTACAATTTAAATGTCCACCCTAGACACATTGTATGCCTGCTGGTCTTCGGCACTAAAATGAGTTTATTCCCTTTGCTTGCTTTTTTTTGTTGTTAATCTACAGAGAGGCAAGCTTTTCTCTTCCCTTTCTACCTGCTCCTGTCCTGCACGGAGGTGACTTCTGCAGATTTATTCAGCTTTCCGCAAGAGGCTGAGGTTTCTCCAGCTGCTGCTCCTCTTCCGCTGGTTTCAGAGGAGCAAGGTTTGCTGGTAGAGCGGCACCAGCACGCTGTACAGGGGGGCTTTCATGGCATCGTGGGGTTAATCCCAGATCACACTCTCGATGAACGTGGTTGTGCCAGCAGAACTTCCCAATGTTGTGCTATTTCCCCAAATTTTCCAAATTAATACCTCCTCCCATGTCATGTTTTCCCTCTTTAAATTCTATTTTTCCTCATTCTCTGATGAATGCCTTTGTACTTCTACTCGAAGGCCTTGATTGGGACTGACTGCATTTCTGCAAATACGTCTAAATTTTGCGTGTGTATGGCATCGCTGTGGTTAGAGAACGTGGCGGTCTAGGGCTCCAGACGGGGGTACAGCACGAGAGCAGAGCGACACAGCTTCCGTTACATTCACGTCTTGCACCTTCTCATGCACTGAAGTTAAGAGGAAGATCCACGTGAAGCTAGGTTTCTTTTGTGTTCGTACTCATTCGAACGATTTCTCTTGAATTCTGACCGTTTGCTACCGGTTTTTTGAATGGTGAAGGGGGGCAGTGATGTGTGCGTGTAGGCGGATGGATAGCCTCCATCTCTGAGCAGCTCGTCACAGCTTCTCTCTCTGCAGTAGCAGCATCCAGTTATTACGAACCTAATCGTTTTGACTTCTGGTCGAGAAAAAACAGAAAAAGGACCAAACCTCCCCCTCCCCGCAAAGGGTGATTCTACTGAGTGTCTGCGTGGCAGCACAATACAAGAAGGTATTGATGCTGTTGCAGCTAAAGAAAAATCCCACCGACAAGGTTAATGGGAGGTGGGTACAGTACTTCTCTCTGTCTCCTTAGCAGCTAGAAACGAACAAAAAGGTGAACTTTCTGATAATCCCGCGGCATTAAAGGTTGCTGCAATACTGTCCTCCTGCTAAATCGAGGTAGGGCCTGGAAACCCCCATGTATTCCGCACACGCAGCGGTGTTGGACACAGACGGGGAACCTTTAGTATTTGCTAAGCAGAGCTTACCGACTTCCTTGGTTGTACAAGTGTAATGATGTAAAAATGTTCCAAAACTTGGACTTGAAGCCAATTTAGCTGTCCAACCGGCTCCGCTAAATGAAATAGTAATGGCAAAGGCATCAAGATGCGAGGTGTAAAAGCAGTGGAAAGAAGGATCGCTGATCCCATGGTTGATGCTGAGCCTGGTGTAGCTGGCAAGGCGTGCTTTTCACGAAATTGCTGAAGGGTGGGAGGAAGGCTTGGGGGAGGTGGTTTTCTCCCCCGTTTGCCTGCACCCAGATTATTTTCTGCTTCTTTCTTGCCACAAAAGGAGTCATTTGTTTAATTTTACAAAATGTTACTGAAGCTGTTGGAACTGAAACTGCAGCCCACGTCTTCTTGATAAATGACTGTGTGTATTCCTGGAAGGAAGTTAAAATGGGGCTGTGTTATATTTGGTACCTCCCGAAGCACTGAGGCTACTTTGAGTACAGAATGTGCTCAAAGAGAGACTAATTTGCCACTGCAGAGCTCGATGTGATGAGATTTGTCAAGTCGTCGTTTCTGCTGGAATTCGCTTACGCTTTCCTCTCTCTCCTAAAGATGTTTGCTTATATATTTTAGAGTTATGTCTTTGAACTGGGGGACCATAAAGGCAAGTCAAAAAGCCTAAACCCAGGATTAAATTCCAGGCAACGATTACGCCTATTAGAAGGTGGCAATACAGAAGCCAAGCACCCGTGCAGCAGGTGGAAATATTACTGAGCCGTTTCCCTGAGTGCGCTCACGCTCTTGGTAGCCACAGTGTTGGCATTATCCGGACGTTTAAGCACCAGCAGGGTGGGTTTCGACTTCTCTCCAGGGGTGCCGCCTCCGATGGTATGGTGGTGGTTTCCTGAAGTAGGCGATTCCGGGAACTTCAGGAAAAATGAAGATTTATTTATTTATTTATTCATTTTCTTTTTTTTTTCTCCCCGTTCATTTCCGATTTCACGCTGTTTCATTTGCTGGGCTTGAAGGGCCTCTTGGTGTCATGCTGCAGGGAAAGGTGGGATGGATCGGCACTCCCAAAGAAACTCTCAGTTGTTTTACTGGATTCAACGTTGTCTGCGTCCTGTTTTCTCCCCGAGAGTGTTTCTTGAGCGAATGTAAACAAATACTGGGTCAGTGGTTGGAAGCAATGAAAAAATACTTAATGTGAACCTTTTGGTACTGGGTTGATTAAAATAAACAACTGTTATAAGGAGCACTGGTCCTGGTTTGTGAACAGGGGGTTTTCTGTTCCTCTGTATAATGCATAAAGCATGTGGGGCTGCTTGAGAGCCTTTTCTGTGTGCTGTGCTTTATTTTGAGGTATTTCATTTTCAGTTCTCTGAGCTTTTGTGTCAGCTGGGAAGGGAGGGTGTAGGAGTAACGCGTAAAACTTTGGCCTCTTTAGTCCCAAATCCTGGCAAATAGCTGGTTAACAGGTATTTAAATGAAAGCTTGAACTTTCTTTTCTCCCTTTTGAAAGCTGAGAAGACCCTAGTTCTGATTTTATCCGCTCCTGATGCTGTTTGTTTCTAGTTTCTATGCAGTTCTTCAGCAGAGCGTAGACAAAGCATAGTTGATATAGACTTTGTGCAAGACCCACCACGTGAGTATTCCACCCGAAGTCATTGAGCTGTAGCGTATAGCTGCGGAAAGATTTCGTGTCTTGGTTTGAAGGTGCAAATGTTGAATTTCTGCTGTCTTTCTCCCTGTACCTATGGTGACGGAAAAATGTATCCTTGGTATTTTTAGGGGACGGCAAATTGGGATATTTATTTGTAAGAGAGGTGTGCTAAGTACGCGTATCTCTTTGTTTAACGACAGCGGGAAGGAAACGTGAGTGGCAGACCATTCACATCACGCTGCCTTTTTTGCGACTGCTGGTCTTGTAGCCAGCTCCCGTATCCCTTCCCTCTCCTCCTCTTATCCTGCATCTCCGTTGCTCCTCCTTTTTTGACTGCATTTCTTACATGTACCCGTTCCTCCTTTTGCTCCGATGGAGATAAAGACCACTCTCTGCTAGAAAGAGTCATGTTTTCTGTCCGACGGGTTTGCCCGCAGAGCCTCACGGGTCTCTCTCTCTCTCTCTGTTGGTTGCTGCTGCAGAGCTGTGGAATGCTGTGAAGACTCACTGCCCTGCAGCCGTAGGCAGACTCCTCTCCGGATTATCTCCATCCGAAGGAAGCTCGTATCCAAGAGGTATCAATTCATGTTTTACCTGTGCCCTCGAACTGTAACGCTTGAGTTTAGATACTCCTCCAAACACCTTTTTCCCTACTCCCTCCACAGACAGAAAAGCTTTGGATGCCACGGAGATTGCAAGTATTGATTAAAAAGTGTTGGTGTTTGGTATGGGTTGGACTCTTGTTTATATTAAATGAACTTTGGTACAGAATTGCATTCCGTTTTAAACTAAGCAAGTAATTTCTGGGTCAAGAAATTTGAAGTATTTAAAAGACGTGGAAGTATTTAAAAGACGTGTAGATGAGGCGCTGAGGGACATGGTTTAGTGGGCCTGGGGGTGTTGGGTCGATGGTTGGACTCGATGGTCTTAGAGGTCTTTTCCAACCTTAATGATTCTGTTCTGTTCTATTCTGTTCTAAGAAATGCATAAGCTGAAGCTCCAGCAACACTAAGTCTAGCGTATTTTATTGTGTTGATTTATAACGTTAATAAACCTAAGATAATCAGCAGACTGGCGTAGAAAAGACAGTAGGTATGTGCCGCTCCTGTAAAGAATTGTGAGAGTTAGGGTTGTTTTAGTATTTATTAGTCTTAATATCTTCTTAGTAAATAATTTATTTTTGTTTTATATTAAAAAGAAGGCAGAAAGTACTTCTTGTGTTCGCTAGCTGGGTCAAAACCGGTGGGTTGGCAAAGGCACGATTCCTGGTATAAATTTCTGTCATTTGCCTGTAGACAGGCAAATTATTTTCTAATAGTTTATGTTGCAGCCTTTCATAAAAGAAAGCTAGAAACATTTTTTAAAAATATAAACTTTGCAGTGTAATGTGGCCTGTAAATTGGTTGGGGCAGGTTCTGTCTTAACTATTTATTTTTGTATATGGTGCCTAGCGTTATGAAACCTGAACAGGTCAAGCCCTCTAGGCATTTATATATAAGATATAAGAATTTTCTTATATATATAAGAAAACCAAATATGTTATAACAGTGGTATAACATGATATACAGCTAGCTGTTAAATATGAACATATCACTTCAGGAATTCCCTGTGCTGCACACGGTTACGGGCTGGAAAGTATGCCGGGCAAATGCCACTGTATGCCTGCCCTGTGCTTAAATTTTCCCCTAGGTAGTCAGTCACGCTTGGTTGTTGCTGCAGAGAAGACACTGGGATAGCTGGAGCGTCAGTCTGACCCAATCCAGCTGTTCTTGTGCAGGAGTATAGAAAAAAAAGGGTTGACCCCCCTCCTTTTTATATATTTTGCTGCTTGCTTAGTAACATGAACTTTAAATGTCAGCTGCCAGGATACCCACTGAGTGTTCTGCTCCCACTCAAGTCAGATTTGCTGAAAACCAGATACAGACAGACAACAAAGTGCTGATGGGTGCTCTCTGCTCTTGGATCCACTGCGCTGCACCGGGATCGAACATTTAGGCATGCTGTCACCCTTATCCTCCCAATATTTTAGCACGCAGAAGCGCTCCAGCCCTGCTTTGGGAAAAACCTGCCCTGATTAGCTGCCTGCTCTTTGGGTACGGACAGAACCAGACTCTTGTTTCTTCCTCATCCCACCCTCAGCAACTCAATCTGTCTGGGGTGGGATGGGACAGAACGTGCCGAGCATTTCAGAAAAGCTTTGTTTTGTCCTTGCTTGTGCCAATCTTGAAGGAACATCGATAGGCCCCTTTCCATCTCCCTCTTCCCCTTTTTGTTGAATATCATGCTGGAAAAAAGGATAAAGGAAAAAAAGAAGGGGACTTTGATGCTGCTCCTGTCCCCTTTTTCTGCACGCTGCCCTGCATATCTCCAAGTTGAAGCAACAGTAGGAGACACAGTTGGGGCTATGCTGCTTTTTCTGGGCCTGAGAAACAGAGGTCCAGGGCTGCAGAAGGAAGAGGGGCAAAGCCAAGGGTGCGCGTTTGATGGGTTGTGAGGTAGGGAGAAGGCAGAGGTGGGGGCTGAGTTGCTCAGACTGCAGAAGTGGGACTGGCATTGATGGCATCTGGAAGACAAGATGTTTTTTCAAAGGAGTATGTGTTGTTAAGTGTTGGCTTTGCGTGAGAAAGAGAGCTGCTGGTCCGTAGGGGCTCCTGGTCCAATTCGGCTCCAGATTAAGAAACTTAAGTTTAAGCTTTGTGTGTGCTAGGTGTCTGAGCTCCCAGCCTGGTCCCTGGAGATCTCGAGGGTGGAATTGATGGAGCCTGGGGAGATTTGGCTGACTAGCTGCCGGTTGTCCTCTTCAAGCTGATCGGAGTTGCTTTCCAGGCTGTGACTGCCCTGCTTGGGATGTCCACCAGCCACTTCAGACATTCACTTTTGTGTGCCTTTATCTTGGATTGAACCTCCCCCTTTTAGACTCGTGATGGTAAACAGTGTTCAGAAATCGAAAGGCGGAAGAAATGGAGTTAAACTCTTGAATATGTGTGTGCCCGACCTCTTAAATTAGTTTACTTAGGTTAGGTTATTTCCTGCTCGGGAAGTACCTCACTGCCCCAAATCCTAAGTGGAATTCCAGCAATTAAATAGTTAATCACTGTGTGTGTGTGTGTGTGTGCGTAAAAACCATGCATATCTAAAAATACCTCTCTTATCTGTGTAATGGTTTGGTTTGATGTAAATATTTTTAAATGTGCTTTTACATTAGGTTGGTTTTTATACAGTGTGTGTGAATGGAATTTGGCGTGTGGTTAACTGGGCCTGGACTTTATGTATTTGTTCCATTCACCTCAACGTTTCTGAACTCATATGGAAAATTTCTGATCTTTAGTCTCCTGAGGATTTATGCCAGTTTGGTGGGGTCCGTTTGGTGCTGTTCATTGGGCTGGGAATGCAACAAATCCAGAGATGAAGTGAAGCATCTTGCCAGCAGGTGATGGATACTTCTCTGCTGTTGGGACATGACTACCTCACTTAGTGATTTTCTTTTCTGCAGCATGAACAAATCCTTTGTTCGCAGATCTTAAGTTTTCTTGAATTGCCAGCTCTGTTTTGGAGAATAAATTTCCTTTCGGAGAACATCTGATATGGAAGGTGATTTGTAGCCAACCAAGTTATGTATTGCATCCAGCTCTGGGGTCCTCAGTGCAGGAAAGACACGGACCTGTTGGAGCGGGTCCAGAGGAGGGCCACAAAAATGATCAGGGGGCTGGAACACCTCTGCTATGAGGAAAGGCTGAGAGAGTTGGGGTTGTTCAGCCTGGAGAAGAGAAGGCTTTGGGGAGATCTTACTGCGGCTTTTCAATATGTGAAGGGGGCTTCTAAGAAAGACAGAGGGAGACTTTTCACCAGGGTCTGTAGTGACAGGACAAGGGGCAACAGTTTCAAACCGAAGGATGGTAGGTTTAGATTGGACGTCAGGAAGAAGTGTTTTATGCTGAGGGTGGTGAGACACTGGCGCAGGTTGCCCAGAGAAGCTGTGGATGCCCCATGATTGGAAGTGTTCAAGGTGAGGTTGGACGGGGCTGTGAGCAACCTGATCTAGTTGAAGATGTCCCTGCCCATGGCAGGGGGGGCGGACTAGATGATCTTCGAAGGTCCCTTTCAACCCAAACCATTCTGTGATCCTATGTAGGTCCCAGGATCCTTATAAGACATCATAGGATTATTTGACGAGTGCAGGGAGATCCTTTTCCCTTGTTTCTGGTGGAGTCTAATGATGGTGATACCAAGGACAGTGGTTCATGTTCCCTCCTTGTTCCCTTCTTTCCTTTGGGTCATGTTTAGAGGAGGAAATACATCATATTAGAACATTGCTGATGTTTTAAAATATAGCCTTCCATCCAATCTGAACATGTTGTGGGTTTTTGGTGTGTGTGTTTGCTTGTGCTCCGTGACACAGCTGTGTCTGTGAACACGCCTCTGAGTTAGGAGCACGCTGCTCCTCTGCACCACTTGGCAAGTGTGGGCAGAAGTGTGGCTGTAGCTACACTGTAGTAGCGTATAAGCAGATGGAGCATAAATTGGGGTTCAAGAATATTGCTTATTGCTTCAGAGCTCTTTATTGGGGAGGAGATACTTGAGGCTTACATCCTAAGAGCTGAAGCTAATAGCTGGTGAGAGAACGGCTGAGGCTCTTAGCTTGAGGTTGCTGGTTTTCTGATTCAGATGGTGGCCTTGAGGGAGGACAAAGCTTGCTGTTGTCTCTGGGGTGTAATGGGTTTGATTGTGAGGGCAGGTCAGAGGACCGGTGTTTTCCACCGTAACCACATCACTGAATCTGCGCTGAGCGTGTGACATGCTTGGGCATTTCCTGAGGCTCCTACAGCGAGCGGGAACGGCTGCCTCGAGAGCAGAACCCTCCACTGTGTTTCTTCTGCTCTTGTTGCTCTTGGTTTTACCCAGCAACCTCTTGCCACCTATTGGAAGAAGCAGGAAAGTGGACATTCTTGGTCCATGGTGGGGAATGTAGGTACTCTTCTTTCCCTTAAGCTTTATCTCCTTCATCTTTACACACAGCCTGAGAGTCATGGAGCAGCAAGGCTCTCTTAGACGTACCTCAGCTGAGACTGGTCCAAGTCCCACAAGGTGTCAGATTTTGGTTGGATTCCCTTCCATCCCTCTCTCCCATGCCAGTCACAAATATTACAGCTTTGGGAAGGCTTTGGGATCTGTAATTACTTTGCCCATCCTTGCTTAATGGGAATTTTCACTTCCTGAGAAGTTTTTTATTCCTTTGTGAACACTACTGCAATGCTGGATGTGTCAGTGAAAGGAAACGCCCTCCGTGATGTACCTAAATACGCGGTAACATATCACATAGGGAACCTTCTTCCCTGCATAAGTGATGAATTTACAAAGATTAATGACCCAGCGTTTCACCCTAAGTAGCACTCGTGTAAATGCTTCTCTTAGTCAGGTCTACTCCCTTAAAAAAAAACCCTTTTAATGTTTTTGCCTCGGTATATCACGGCTGTCAGAGTCACCAGCTAATCACACAGGCATGAACTGTGACTGCGGGTCCCCAAGCTGGGCTGTCTCACTTCCCGTACCCACTTCAGCCCTCCAGGTGAAACCTGCGGTGTCCTTTGCCTGTCTGTGGTGCGTGGTGGGTGCTGTGCCACAGGGATGCATTGTAATCGAGTGTCGGGTTAGGAACATCAGCCTGACCATCCCACGATGATTAGTTTGGGCTGTAGAGGAACTATTTTATCGACAAAGCGGCTTCGTGATTCTTTATGGCTGAATACTGCTGACATACAGTAATTGTTAGAGGAGTGAGACTTCGTTAGGAAGATGACATTTCCCATAACAAGGAAAAAAAATCAACTGTCAAAAACTGATTTAAAAACAAAGGAAGGTTTTACTAAGATTTATGGACATACACAGCAGAGAGGATCTCGGACACCAGACTTTTCAAGATGCTCCGGACTGACTTTCTACTTTTGATCTATGAGTTTACGTGTGTATTAAAGTGTGCCGTAGATACTGCCCTGAGGTATGGGGAGAGCACACCAAAATACGTTTTGTCTGTCTTCTCAGCCAGAAAGACGCAGTTAGAGTCTCTTTTCTTTCTCTGAGTCTAGGATGTGAGTTGTATCTACATCTCTTCCTAAAAAAATAGGTATGTATCTTGAAAGCTTTGTGGCCTTGACTTCTTTTTGGACTGAGATTGACCATGTGGGTATCTTTTTGTAGCCCTGTGATGGCCGCTTCACTTAGAGGCCAGACTGGTGCCTGGCAGACAAAGCGAAGGTCTCAGTCGGCCGCTTCATGGAGAGCAAGGTGGATTTTGGAAACAACACAAGAAAGGAGATCTGTGTTTCCTGATGAGGGGAAAAAACAAAACCCGAATGAGAACTCTTCAAATGATGCCTCGAAACGAGCGCAGCATGCTACAGAGAAGCTGCTGAAGTGGGCGATGGTGGGAGATCTCCTTGAGGACTGATTTTCTATCCCTGCTGAAGAAGTGCAGTAGCGTGCTCAGTTCTTGCAGTCTCTGCGGCTGAGATGAGATTGTAGGGGAACATCCAGTACGTTACACCTTTCTGTAGCGCCTTCCCGCAGCGTTTGCTCCACATTTCTGCTCTCACAAAAGCCGTGCTGGAAGCAGTGGCCTTTCCTTCAGATGTATAATTTACCGCCTCTTCCCGGTGTGCCAGCCTTGTTTGTATTGATAAATGAATGTTCTCTGTGTACAGCCTGCAGATAATTCTGCTCGTCGAGTACAATGCTGCTAAATATACCTGTTTCTGATTAAGTGCGTTTGAATTTGTGAGTTTGGTTAATAAGCTACACCTTTCACAGATTCTTTTGTTAACTCGTAAAAGCTGCGTGTTCTGATTTATAGTGCCAAAAGGGGTAAACTGACATTAAAAGCATTAATTAGTCTTGGTTGACTGCACAAAGAATAGAGTTGGTGTGAGCCAGCTTTTGATTTAGTCCTTTGTGGGCCTTTGATTTTTGCCTAAGCTTGTTAAAGGGTCTGTATCTCTGGCTTTTTCGTGCTAGATTGTATAATTAGAGTTTAGCGTGAAATACAGTGATTGGGCTTGAAGAGCAAGAGCCCCGTACGATTATAAGCAATAAAGTTGTAAAGCTATTGGCCAGAGCTTTACGTATATTTTAATAGAGAAATGTTCTTTTTAACATGTGAATGTGATAACTGGGTATTGTTAGATTTGCGGTAACGATATCCAGAGGATTTGTTGTAAGCTGTGGGCACCCTTGGTAAACCTCGGAAAGGATATGTTCTCAAGAGCCTTGGATTTGCCCGTTGTGCAGTAATTCAGCAGCACGTGAACGTAATGGCAGTTTTGTAAACTGCATCGCAGGCAGCACTGATGTTTTTTCTTT
>NW_008825211.1:808628-809615 GCF_000699105.1 Pygoscelis adeliae
AAAAAAACCCCAGACCTTGCAGCATCGCCTGGGTTTTATACTTGGAATTCCTACATTATAACATTTATGAGTGTATTTCAGTATATGGTAGTTTCTGTAGTACCCAATTCTAGCCATCAAAAGTTCCTCCACACAAAAGTTTGAAAATTAATTGAAATGCAAATCATCGGCGAGGTTTTTTTCCTAAATAGACCTGCCATAATCATGCTTGACTGCAAAAAAAGAATACCATTGGTATCATTTTGATAATTGCCTCTGGTCTGTTTGTGAATTAAGATTTCCATCTGTCCGTATAAAGTTTCCTTCTGTCTTAGATATATATCGCGTTAACTGCTCTATAAAAAGAATGCTGGACTGGGTTTCCACCCAAACTTGCTAATGCCTGTGACCAAGGAGCCGACAGTTGCCCCGTGCGGTACCTCCACTACTGCCTTCATTTCCTTTCTGTGGTAGTACGTATTTGTTGTAACAGTTGGCTGTGGGCACGTGTGATGTTGCTAACGGTGACCCGCTGTAGAAATGGTTTTTTTAAGCATGCAAATATCCGGCTGACCCAGAAGATTTTGAGTCAGATGAGGGAGAATGGTGGAATACCTCTGAAGCTCCTCGGCTTAACAAAAAGCCTCCTTTGGTTTCCTGAATATTTTATATGTGTATAATGACATACTGATGTCTTCTGTTGTAATTTGTTTGCGCGGTGAAGTTGTCTGCCGTTCTTTGTAGGCCAGTTCAAGGTTTGGCAGCTTTGAAAACGTAATGGTGTATGCTTTTCCCTCCTCTCACCATTAACTATGTCAGTAGAAACCCAATAGAATCATAGAATCATAGAATCATTAAGGTTGGAAGAGACCTCCAAGATCATCGAGTCCAACCGTCAACCCAACACCCCCAGGCCCACTAAACCATGTCCCTCAGCGCCTCATCTACACGTCTTTTAAATACCTCCAGGGATGGGGACTCCACCACTTCCCTGGGCAGCCTGTTCCA
>NW_008825211.1:809666-815980 GCF_000699105.1 Pygoscelis adeliae
CAACTTGAGGCCGTTTCCTCTCGTCCTTTCGCCAGTTACTTGGGAGAAGAGACCGACACCCACCTCGCTATGACCTCCTTTCAGGTGGTTGTAGAGAGCCATGAGGTCTCCCCTCAGCCTCCTTTTCTCCAGGCTGAACAACCCCAGCTCCCTCAGCCGCTCCTCATAAGACTTGTTCTCCAAATAGCAACTGGAGACCTTCTCCGCAGGTAGATGTTAATGATGGCTTTATTAGAGGGTGCCACGGGTCGCTGCTGGAGAGAGCCTCCCAGCTTCTGCTGGGGTTAGGACACAGCGAGAGCTGTCGTCTCTCTCCAGATACCCTCGTGCTCGGCTCCTAAACCTATGGTGTACCCTTCACAGCGTGTCCACCTGCAACCTTCGGCCCCATGGCCAAAAGCTTCCGGGCTATGGACTAGCGCATGCCCACACTTGGCTGTCAAGGTGCTGCCTTTTTCCAACCCTATGGAAAATTCCCTTCTGTTTTAAATCACCGAGTCTTGATAAGTGAAGGTGGAAAGGGACCTCTGGTTTTTGGCATTTTAGCAAAGTCGTAAGGCAATGCTAGGATGGGTTTGGGGATTTTTTTATCATCTTCCTCTTGTTCAGAGTCCTTGCTTGAATCCATTCATGAATGGAAATGGAAATGAAAATAGAAAGCCATTGCAAAGAATTGTGATTATCATTCTGCCTGGTCCAACAAAGGGTTGGGGTTAGGCACAAACCTGTATTATTTGTTAAATGACAGGTTAGGATTGGTTTTGGGTTTTTTTTTTTTTTGACAAGTTGCAATTTAAAAATCAGACAGCTGTACAAACCGTTAAATCGCTGAACATTTAACCAAGCGTCAAATTTTGGGTACCCAGTACTACATCACGGGTTTCCAGGTTCTTTATGGAGATAACGTAACGAAGCCGACGACGCATGTGGGTCCCCAGAAGCTCTGTCTGCATCGCCGCGTCCTCTGCAGCGGGACGATGGTTTGCACCTCTCAGTGAGACGAACGATGAGAGCTGCTACGAAAGTTTCCGCGTGTGCTTGGGTGGGATTTTTGTGTTTGCTCAGAGATGGATGCAAAAAGAAGCATTTTCAGAAGAGGATGTTGCAATTAAAATAAAAAGCGTGGCCTGCCCAAGTACATACCTGTGTTAGTGCTGGCAAGTGCATGTGCTGCTTCACCACCAAATTAGTCTTTGTTTCTGAAGGATTTTTGCGAGCACTTGCCGGCTGAGTATCATCCTCTCGCTCATTATCATCATTGTTCCCTCTTGCTTGGGCTTTTTCTTTCATAATGTAAACAATTTCTAATGGTTCCTTCCTTCTCTGCTATCAAATAACGGCAAAAGAGAAAATCACTAATATCTGAAGACTTGTTTTTCATGAGGCAGGCTGAGTTTTATAATAAAAACGATTGCTCCTTGCCTGCTCAGTTAGACATTAATGATAATTTGTCATCTCTGCAATATTTGCTCTTCAGAAGGAGTTTAAAGCATATGCTTCTGCTTCAGATATTAAGTTTGCTCACGATTATTAGTGTAAGACAAGGCCTGTGATATGCTATGGGGACAGTCCAGGCGAAATTTCCCCTTTCCTGGGAAGCTTGTAATCTAGAGCAGAAGAGGTGAGCTAGGAATTTGGGCTCATTTTATTTGAGTTTGGGGAAAAGCCAGTCTTTAACAGGGATGGGGGGAACACCTTAAGCCAGAAGAGGACTGTGCAGGCAGGGCAGGTAGAGGACACGGGTGGAAGAACGGCAAGGAGGTCCTAGGATTGAGTCTTGGCAGGAAGATGCTTTTATTTTCATGAGCCTTGTAAACATTGCTAACCTAATTTCTTCAAATATATTACGGAGCTAGGTGGTAGGGAAGGCAGAGCAATTCCGCGGGGAGTTTAGTTTTAGATTCATTTAGAATCGGGGGTTAGACTTAAAACAATAATTAGGATTTAACCATTTCTTTCCAAAACCTGGTATCCTAGAGAAATCGGGCTTATGCCTTAAGCTCTCTGTGTGAGCATTTCCATTCTGCAAACTTTGGAAGTCTGATAAGGGAAGGAGAAGTCTCGGAGATGGTTAAATTCTTCTAGGTCTCATGAAAATACTGCAAGTTAAAGGAAGACGACTTTTTGTAAGTGGGTAAAGTGGCAACGTGTATTCACACAGAAGGTGCCAGAAAATCTACAGTGATCTGATAAATGCTGTATCATGGGAGAAGCTTTGTTTTGAGTTTCCACTTGACCAAAGTCAATCGACGTGAGAAACAACTCCATGGGGAACCAATGTTCAAGGAGCTCCTTGTTTTCTATTTTCTTTGGGTTTTTTTTTGTGTCATTGAATCAATTCATCATATACCTCAAGCTTTTTTCTCTAGGGAAAAAGGTAAAAGAATATTTTGAGCGATGAGGTAAGATTATGAGAGTCAGGAGTGGGGTAGTTGCATGTAATTTCAGAAGTGTTATATCTATTCAAAATATACTCTTCAAGAAACCTTAAAATAGGTATTTACTCGTTCCTTTCCTGCAAAAACCCAAACTGAGACCTGCTGCTTGGCAATTTGTCCAGTTGTCTTCAGGAAAGGGCAGTGGAAACAGAATTTCCAGAATTGTGTTTAAGGGGTTTAATTAGACTGGTGAAGGGATTAGGGGGGACTGGAGGCAGGATTAGGAAGCTGTTGTAACAGGTCTCAGACAACCTAGAGAGGGGGGAACTCTCTCTGCCTCGCTTTCATTTTTGGTTGGGGTTTATTTACTTATTTATTTGAATTAAAACCATTTGGAAAAATGTGGTAGTGCATTTATACCCTAGAAGAAATCCTATGCATGTGTTTGAATGGCTAAATACAGAAAATGAGACATCTGGGAATCCAGCTGTGCGCCTCGAGAGGTGATGGTGGTTGTGGAGGACTTCGGAGTATTGAACTGTAAACGTCCTCTGCATGTTCAGGGAAATGGAAACTGCCTTTAAACTGCATTTTTAGCAAAACTTGGTTCCTAACAGCAACACAGACAGATCTAAAATGACAAATATCTGTAGCAGCACGGAGATATTTAAGAGCTGGTTCTTCCCTCACTTACCTGTCAGTTTGTTTAGGCTCCCAAGTTTGTTTCTCCTGCTGCAGCTTGATAACATCGTTAGCGCTTGGAGCAGGGTAAAGAATGCGGCTCTCGATCCCGTGCAGTCGCTGTTGATGCTCCTGCCTGGAGAAGCAGCAAAATGCTTCGGGCTCGAGCTCAGGTTCTGACAGGTAAAAACATTTCCATTTGCTTGGAAGAGCTGTATGCCCTTCTGTCTTCCCCGAACGCATCTGAGTCCTTGGGGCAGTGAGTTGCCGGCGTCTGCCTTGTTTGGTGGACAGATTTTTGGGTGGGAATGAAAGCCTTTGAGCTTCTGTGTTGTTTTTCGCTCTCAGTCAGCGCATCCTTAGAAATAAGACCAGCGTGTTGGGACCACCGGTGCGCAGGGCATCGTACCGTGTGCCGGTACAGCCAGGAAAGTGTGAGCCCATCATCTCTTTGCAGCCGCAGCCCGGGGATGGTTATTCACAGCTGCCACGAATGTTTCGGTCTTTGACTTGCCATCATTTTTGTTTTCCTTCCCCACTTGAAGGAATTGGTTCTTTCCAGTATGAGAAGCATTAAATTGACTCATCTACTTTGTTTGCTGAAGTAGCACTTTGAAGTGAATCTTTGAAGTTTCTCATATGATCTGGGATTCGATTAGACCACTTTTACCCAGCAATCTCATAGCAGGGATTTTATTTGGGAGAATCTCACTAGCTATTTCAGTCCAACAAGTATAAGCAGCCCTTCCTTCAATTTTAAGGCTATTACCTGCTCAGATAGCGCAGTAATTGAGGGAGTGGAATCGTACCAATGCCTAATAAAAACAAGTTCAAGCTACAGTGGAATCGATTCAAATGCAGGAGGAGAGGCCCTCTTTCTTGAAAACTTTATATAACAGTCCACTCTGTCCTTCTTTTAGAGATCTGTGCTTATATTGCTGTTTTCAAGTTGAGATGTTGAATAACCTAATAACGTCAGGTATGCAAAATATTTAGCTGGTTTTTTTAAATACATATATATTTTTTTAATATCAGGGGAAGGAAGGAAGGAGAAGGCACCTTTTAGTTCTGCCATTTTTGATCCTAACTCGCACAGTTTTCAACGTTCACTTTTAATACTTGACGTGTGCTTGAGCATGCAGACGTTATGGGGTCATCCGTGGTATCAGCAGAATCTCGCTGGTCAGCTTTTTGAAGCATGTCTCTAGCGTTAAGTCTCAAACTGGAAAGGTAATCCCCTCTGGAGTCTTGACCTACTCTCAAAATTACTTTCTCCTGCTCTTTTGAGCCTTTGGGTTCTATTCCAATGTTTTTTTCCTCTTCATCAAGACGGCTTGCTTAATTGCTGTGACTGCTAGGCAGAAATCTTACTCTCCTGTCTTACAGACCTCCTTTTCTTCAGTTCCTTCATAATAAAGTAGTTTCTGGAACAGGGCCAGGCCTTTAGCCCAAAGTGTCTTCTAGCTTTCGTATCAAACGAGGAACAGCACAGCCAGAGTTCTGTCCTAATCCCTCTTCCCAAAGACAAAGACGTTGGCACTGTCTAGACACTGGTGTTCCAAAGATTTTATTCACTTTTTCCCATGTGTTAATTCAAGGCTGAGGGTTCCCTCTTTCTCCTTTTCATCCCACATAATAGTCCCCAAAGCCTCCCAATCTACCATAGCTCGACGGATGAAATCCCGCGTTCAGTTTGGGACAGAAGCGTACAATTTGTGGTGGTCTGTGCCCCTTTGGAGCAGAGTCAATGAGACAAGATGTGGTGAGTTCTGGCTGGTGGTCCTCGTGGTGTACGGACGAAGCATTGGTCATTTAAAATACCTTTCTTTTCATATCGAAGCTGCATTCAGTCAGAAGATCTTACACAACAGCTGCCAGCTGTTCTTAACCTTTTATACTTCTTTTATGGCTTACTTAATGCAACAGCCTTTCCTCGGGTCCACGTTGTACAGCTTTTCAGTGGGGGAGTGGATCCTTACAAGCTACAGATTTTGAGTAGGAAAAGCTAACAACTTAGCTGGTTTCCCAGTCCTTTGAAATTTTCCTTCTACTGATGGTAGGTTTGACCTTTTTTTTTTTCTTTGGAAGTGTTCTGCTGGGAAGTGTAGCTAATGAGAGATCATTAGGATCCTATTTACCTTTGGATGTGATTGAGTTACGTAATGAAGAGGAGGTCAGGTACAAAAACGTTGGGAAAGCTGAAGACAAATTGGTAGAGGAGCAAAAGCTGCCTTAAGAATGTTGTCACAAATTCTTTTTGCCCAATGTTCTCCCTCATTTTGGAGATGGGTTCCTTACGCGTATTTATTTTCCATTTTTCGTGTTAAAGTGTGGAAATAGTGGTCTCCAACCAAAACAGCCGACGCATTCTCTTGCAGATGTGAAAGGCTTTTCCCAGGTTGTCAACCTCCCCGAGGAAGTATGCGTTGGATCTGTGAAGGTGCTGGCCGTACTCAGCCCCACACTGAGACCCATGGCTGGCATGAATCTGCAAATAAGTGAGATGCTGCTCTGAGAGGAAGCAATGTAAATAGGTGAATTAGAAGTTTAGAGGCTGCAGTTAGACGTAGTAAAAATGTAAATGGGAGAAAACCAAACAAACTTGAGGCCGTCTTAGCACTGCAGTGTGTGCCTTTTGGCTGTCTGTCAGTCTTTCTGGATGTCACAGCTGGGGACAAGGAGGAACGTTGTGTTTTGTGTCTCGTCTACAGCCGAGTGTGCAACTTCTAGTTAAAAATAAAAGGCAGCTTAATGTCAAGATTGCAAGTTCAAAAAGCATACCGGGGCTGCACATCATGAACCGCACTTTCATTTTGTTCTATATACATGGGGGGGCCTTAGCAGCAATATTTCTGTCTGGCTTTCTCTCTAAAAACACCATTCAATTTGTGAAAGGTGCCTTGGTCTGAGGGCGAGGGCAATTCTGGGGGAATTGATTTCTTGTAACTTTAGCCACCTAAAAGGGAAGCACCTCGTTTCTCGTCGGGGCTCCTCTCACAGTTCATGGGCGCACATAGACATCTGCAGCAAATGGTCATCCCACCTGCTATGGACAGTTAGAATCATAGAATCATAGAATCATTAAGGTTGGAAGAGACCTCCAAGATCATCGAGTCCAACCGTCAACCCAACACCCCCAGGCCCACTAAACCATGTCCCTCAGCGCCTCATCTACCCATCTTTTAAATACTTCCAGGGATGGGGACTCCACCACTTCCCTGGGCAGCCTGTTCCAATGTTTAACTACTCTTTCAG
>NW_008825211.1:816195-825016 GCF_000699105.1 Pygoscelis adeliae
GAGGGGCCCAAAACTGAACACAGTATTCGAGGTGCGGCCTCACCAGGGCCGAGTACAGGGGCACGATCACTTCCCTACTCCTGCTGGCCACACTATTTCTGATACAGGCCAGGATGCCGTTGGCCTTCTTGGCCGCCTGGGCACACTGCCGGCTCATGTTCAGCTGGCTGTCGACCAGCACCCCCAGGTCCTTTTCCGCCATGCAGTTTTCCAGCCACTCTTCCCCAAAAGTTGTCTTAAAATGGGGTGAATTTCCCTTTAAAGTTTCTTCCAATTGATGATGGAGGACATCTGGACCACTAACATAGCTTAGCTACCAAAAATGTAAATGGAGATAGTTATGGAAGATAAGCGGTACCCCGCGAGCTTTGCCTACGTTGGTGGCTACTATTGGATATACACATGTGCTTATGTAAGAGATTTAATTAAAATTAGTCTTCTTTATGAGAACCTAAACCAAGTATTGTAGATCAAATGATCTATCAAGGAATTGTACATTGGCTTTGAACCTGTTTTGAGTGGCCAATATCCTATTTCTCTTTTCTTAAAGGGGGCGCTGAGGGGACTTAGATCTTGCTCGAGGAGGGAAAGCTGATCATAAAAATAACTTCAGTGCACTATCCTCCACACGCTGTACAAGACAGATCTATTACTGCAGCGTGAGCTGCAGTCTTGTTTCTGAAGGGACTTCAAAATAGGGATTTTGGAAACGATCATGGCAGCCCTCTACGTTCGCCAGGATGCTATTGCCTTGTCTACGGGCAGGTCAGGTTTGAAAGGTATTTCTTCAGCAACAATGCCTGGAAAAGAACTGAAAAATTTGCTATTCATCACAAGTCAACAATAAAATGGTTTGTCAATGGACTGCGAGGGTTGTTTCACAGGTACTGCTTGAGGATTATTTTTGTCAGTTCATTAAAGGTTTTGATGGGGATTTATAAGCTGATAGCTTTGGTTGCCCTGGTGGACTTGGTTTTGGGTTACTAAATACTTTGCATTTAATGTTCAAATAACGTGGGGTTTCAGAATCGGTAGCCAATTCTCCTGTTGATTTAAAAAGGATTATAGGCAGAAAGCTTACAGACTACGGAAAGTAATTGAGTGTAATGATGTTGTATAGGAAGACCACTGCAGCTTATTTACCATCACTTGCTTCCTTCGATGCCTCCCCTCCATTTAGCGGTCTCTCCGGCCGGATTGATAACGCTGGCATGTCACTGGAGCATCCTCGGACTCCCTTCCCCCAGCTGCCGGCGTGGAGGAATGGCGAGTTCTTCTCGTCAGCCAGCCTGCTCGTTGCCTTCCAGAGCGTCTCGCTGTAATTCGGTTATGAATCATTGCTTTATTTGTCATGTCAAGCTCCAGCAGGATGGTTTAAAGTGCTTTTAGTCGGCAGTAATTTGAGGCGCTCTGCCAAACCGTTCCGTTGTTGTCAGAGCCGGCGGTGGCTGCAGCTGATACGATGATAAAACACGTCCTGACTGCAGATTATTGCCGCGGTGGCAGGAAGGCTGTTCATTTTTACGTGTGGCAGGCAATAAGAGCTAATTAACAAGCGTATTAATTTGTTGGGTTTATCCCTGGGGATTACGGAGTGGGTGTAGGTATTCGAAACTGTTAATGTATATATTCTACTGTCTTTTATATTTTTAAAAATTCATTTTCCTGAGTGTTATTTTACGCCGAAAGTGTATCAGCAGAATATGGGTCTCTGTAGTGCAATCAGAATATTTTCCACACAAGAGGAAATGTGTATTAAATTTTTCTCCTCAAACAGAAATACAACTTGCTTTAAGGAAAAAAAAAAAATCCTTTTGCTACCTTAAAATAATTTGTTGGGGAAAAAAATTACTTTTTTTGTAGGAAGGTTTTGTGTCTGCAGGATCCCAGCTGAATGCCACGTAGGAATCGGCTGGTGCTAATGTTGATTTAAAAAAAAAAAATCAGAATTGCTTGGGCACAAGAGGTTATCAGTCAAATATTGATTAGAGAAACTGTTCTGATGTGCTGCCTTTAATACCCCACCGAGGGGTGCAGATGGGCGATAGTATGAGTAGTGTGGGCGACAGTAAAATCATTACTTTTCTCCTGAGCATTCAACTAAATTTATAGTAGGAATATCTGTGTTGCTAAAATGAGAGAGGAAAAGATTATCCATACACATATGTTGTTCTTGCTCTCATCCCCCAGCTCCAGACCTCGCCGCCGGTGCAAGGAGAGCGTTGCAGGATGCCTCGCGGCTCTGCCTTCGACTATATGTATTTTTTAAAGAGTTCCTCCTCCTTTCTGCTCCTTTGAGTCTGCTTTTCCCTTTGAAAGCCAGACGCGTAGCTGAACCTTCAGTTCTCATTATCGTTGTCATCTTTTGTGTCCATCTTTCTGTATTTTCTTTCGATCCCACCTGTGAAATAGGCGTGGTTTTAAAACAGAAAACCCGGACGCCAGGTTTCTGATCGGGTGTTTGTATCACTCTGCCGTGGCTCGCAAATGAGTGTCGGCCTCAGAATGGACACAAACGGGTTCACTGGCTCTTAAATGTTTTTGCAGGATGATAAATTCAAAGCAGGGGGAATTAAAATGTAAAGGTAATGCCTCTGAGAAAAGGTGTCTCGCATCTGGAAGAATCGGTGTCTTGCTGGAGCTGAGCTCCAGGCAATTTTATGAGAACCAAATTGGAGCTTCAAATGCTGCCGTCCTCTCATATTAGGTTTTTGCCAGTAGTGCAACCCCCTCAAAATAACAAACCGAAGCACCTCACGTTCAGTATTTATACTTGGGAATCCTCGGTATGGGACGATGTTACGCGGTTGGGTTTTTCTGTGAGGCTGTTTTCCTGCCTCCCGAAGCTGAGTATGCTGGGAGCCCCGGGAGTTGTCATCTCACGCTGAGGAATAAAGCACGGCTATGAAAACCTTCAGACTTAGTATCTTCAGGAAAGAAGAACGATAAGGGAGGAAATGTGCCTTTTCTCGGTCAGGGTTAGGGTGCTGCCCAGACTAACTGGGCAGTAACATCTGAAGGGGGCAAACCTGCTCTTGGAGGTCCCCTTCCTGTCCTCCGTTCCTCCCCAAGCTCTTCGAGGCAACGACAGGTTTCACGCGGTGACAGATTTAATGCCAAAATGCTGTTAATTTCTGAAAAAACGGAGTGCGGCATTTAATGCATTTTTTTTAATCAGTCCTTCATCCGGCCGTTTGACTGTTATTGCGTGGATACAAAAATTGCAGCATTCAATGGCAGATTCAAGAAGCCCCATCGCAAGCGATTTTGGAATAACCTGCTTCTAGGAGATCCTCTTAATACATTTTATTTGATGTTTATAAGTCCCGATACTTTAGGTTTTTCACCTTTAAAACATGTGCGTGTATGTGTATGTGAATTCATTTTAAGCTTCAAATCTCTTCTTGAACCACACTAAGCTTTTGCGCACAGTGTTTAGTAGTGAGTTTTGCAAACCTTGAGTAAATTGCAATTGAATTTTACTTCTTCGCTCTCTTATCCCTTGTTCCTGTAGTGTATGGTGGGGGGAACAGTGGCATTTAATTTCATTTCTCATATTGTCTTTTTTTAAGATACCACTTTCATGCATGGTGTTTTTCTCTTGAATTTAAACCGATGCAAACCTTTGTTTCTTTACCGGGGTAAATTTTTCCTAGCATCCAATTCACCTCATCAGCCACCTGAAGTGGAAAAGGAGAGAAGGGAAGGGGGAAATGTGGGTGCGTCGGGGGTACGTTATGCAGCTTCTCGGGTTGGTGTCGTTTGGCTTCTTTGTGCTCCCTTCCATGTTCTTCATCCAGTCCTTCTTGTCACCATTGCTTAATATCTTCATATTTTCATAAGCCTTTTGTGAAATTATTAAAAAAAAAATAATTGAGCCCTTTATATTTGTTGTCAGCTGCCAGTGCAACCCAGTATTATGTAGGAGGATTATTGCCTGAGTGTTTGAGAGGCTGCCTGAACACTTGACTTTGAAAGCAGCTTGCGCTCAGAGGTGCAAGGGGGTGGAAGGACAATGCGATACAGTGCCGTTCGGCTTTCAAGGGAATTCTCCCTGCCGTGCACGTCACTGTCCTGCCCCGATTGCCCCCAAATATCCACCTTTCGTGAGCGCCTTGGATGTTCGGGTGTCTAGTCGAGCAGCAGTGTGGTGCGTACACTAGTGTGCTCAGTTTGCAGAGATTTTGGAAGATGCTGCTACCCAAGTCGTTCCTGCATAGCTGAAGTCCTCATGATATATGAGCGGGATATATTGTTTTATTCAGTATACACACATACTACCTTGCATCTCTCAGCAGATGATTCCACTGGCTGCACTCCTGTCAGGGCTCTCTGAATCTCCCAACTTAATTGGGAGAATATTATGATATTCTGAATGAACATCGTATGTATGAATATTCATACTATTATGAATAATTCCATCTCTGCAAACATTACCTTATCTCTTTCGCTTTCCTTTCCAGTTGTAGCGCTGTGCACGAAATACTGCTGGTCCTTGCAAAGGGTCTCGGAGCACCTTCCTCTTACCCTTTTGGGAGCCTGAAAATCCAATGTTTAATACTAGGCTGTTTCCTATAGCTTAGCTGCTCTCTAATCCATGACGGTCCCTTTTCCTCTTATCCTGTAACTTTAGGTTTTTAATAGTGACTTGCTAGGGCGTTTGTTAATAGCTTTTTGAGGTCGTGTCCCCCCCCAGTTATGGACTCTTTAGTCGTTACTGCATAGCCACAATCGAAGGATTTTGTCTGAGTTATTTTGCTTCCCGTGCTGCGTCTGTTTATCTGAGTGCGGTAGGGCAATGCATCATTACAGTGATGCCGGTTTGCTTCATGTGAAATAATTGGGTAATTCCATGTAATCCTTAATACACTTATTAGAGATAAGTACAAGTCTTCTGCTGTTATGTAATGAGCGATTTGAGTATGATAGTGTATTTTTGTAAACATCATGGACGGGTCATTCTAAGTTCTTCCTGAATTGTCAAGTGAACGATCTTTGGTTTTATTGACTTTAGTATGTATTTGCTTTTTCTTCCATCTTGTATTTCTCTAGTAGCAATCTGGAGATGCCTAATCTTTCTATACTTGAAAAATAATACAGGCGGAGTAGATTTGTAATTGGTATATGCGCTTTCTAGGTTGTTTGTAGTATTTTGTCTGTTTATGCTGTTCTTGGTTTGGATTTTTACTCACTTGCTTCCCATAATTTTGTTATCTGATGAGCCTTCTCCTCCCTGCTATCCTCTTCTCCTCCCATTGGAGGTTCTGTTACATCGCCTCAGGTAGATGACAGGCAGAGTCTATTGTCTTTAATTTTCTCACCTTTTGTCTTAAGGCTCTTGCATACTATTATCCTTATTTTAAAATCCTCCTGTAAACAAATGCATTAAATTTCCGCGTCTCTGTGCTCATTTGTGGTTGAAAACATTGGCTTCCATGACATTGTGACTGTTGGTACTTAGTGACCACAACTGTTGGTATTTTCAGATCCGGTCTTGTTATTTGTGTGGTTTTGGACATCACATAAAAGTAGCCTCAATTCTTAAATGCAATAGAAGTAGCTATTTCAAGAAAAAATGCGGAAGTAACTGAGAAATTGCTTCTTTGAACTCTGCTGTGACAGTTGACACCATTCATCTCCTCTCGTGTCAACCAGCTGGATATCGCCAGACCTTGAGCAGTTCCTTTTCCCGTAACTGGTTCATGGCATTCAAGAATAAATGCTGTTCTTCTGTGCTGCAGTGTCTACTTACATAGGGACACCAGAAAATAGACAGACTCTCTAACACTTTGAAGACCAGTGAGATGGAGAACCGATCACGGGATCTCTTCTTGTTGTTGTGTTGTCCATCGTGAAGTCCACACGCTGGTTAGTCTTTCTCCCACGTCGCCTCCATGAGACAACGAATACGCAGCCTTTGGAGGTGTGTGGTCGGCAGCAGTTTGCAGTCTGCTTGGTCCGGGTAGGCATAGTTCAGTGATCAGACCTTTGGAAAGATGAAAAACAGAGAGCAAAGGCAGAGCCAGCGTGCTTAGAAGTGAAACGGCCCAGGAAACGATGTGCTGCAGGGCGGCCTTTCCCGGCTGTGACGATCGCCTCCGGTACACCAGATCCCATAGGCAGGGCTCAGCAGATGGAAACTCAGCCAGGTGTCAGGAGTCATGGCTTTCAGAGACATGGAAAGGAAAAAAATAAATAAAAAATATATTTAAAAAAAAAAGTAGTTTTGAAATGGGAGTATTTTAAAATGGAGTGATTTTATACTGCGTCGCACCCAAAAAGCCCACGTGCACGAGCACTGAATTGTGGAGATCAGAAATCTACTCATAAGGTGCTTCTGAAAAGAGGGTAATTGAGCAGATATTTAAGATATAACAAGACAAGTTATGTCATAAAAATGTAACCGTGTCACTCCAAGCAGAAGGTCCTTGGAAACAGCTTCAATTGCAATTTTTCCCTGTCCCAAATAAGCTTTCATTATTGGCAGTGAAGATCTGAAGTGCTGTTTGTTAGCAGAATTTACGGATGACTGACAGCATGCTCAGTCCTCTGAGCATTTGATAATGCTGTTAAAGACAGTTCTTGCTATTGAAAAATATATAAGAAATCCAGAAAAAAACCCAGGGAGCATACAATATTCTCCGGTTAGGAACAGCACACGTGGCTTTTCATGGTGGTTTGTTGGATTCTGGGGTATAGGAGAAGGGCCATCTTTCAGAGGCATTTCAATGAGAGCCAGAACATTTTATTTTTTTCCTTTTCCTACTCATCCGGAAACACTTAGAAATGAGCAATTCCACCTATTTGTCTTGCTGATGGTTGTTTTCTTCTAGTATAAGGAAATAGTTTCCACTTATATGAGACCATTATCTCGTACGGATGTGGAGCAGATTTCCATCCGCTGCTCTTGGCTAGAGAGGAAGTAGTGAAAGAAACCTGGGGGAAGTTGGGGAAAGAAAAGGAGAATTTTAGTTAACTTAAACCACTGAACTGTGTGCCCTGACTTTGCCTGAAAATTCCTCATTTTTGGGGCAACAGTGATGAGAATAACTAAGGAAAGCGCTGTGCCAGGTCTCGCTGATGGTGGTAGGTGAGTGCTGCTGTACTAACATTTTTGCTTTAGGCCAGCGACGTCTCTTAGTGCCAATAAAACGCTGAGCTGCGGGATGTCGTAATGCCTTCTGTAAATCTAGCAGTGTTATTTTTTTAATTTTTTTATTATTATTAACAGAAGTATCTTGGGGAAAGAGGTCTTTCCGTCAGACTGGTTATACAAAGAGATAATGCTGGTACGGAGCATCAGGTACACCAAACCTAGAAATGTATCTATCCTTGCTATTACTGAACTTGGAAAAGATTCAGTGATTTGGGTGGTCTACAGCTGTTTGTAGATGCCTATGTCTTTCTACCACTTTAAAAAAAAATAAAAGTTGCAAAATATGTAGGCAAAACATTATTTTCCCTTAAGTATCATGTTTTCATAAGCCCCACTAAGTGATGGTCCATTGGCAGCGTTAAGACTAATCTAATGACTCAAAGCTACCGACGCAATTAGAACATATGAAGGAGCAGTTTTTAAAAATGATGCTAGCTAGGTGTCTAGCTATTTAAGTAGCACATGTATATATTAAAAAAAAATATAAAAAAATTAGTAGAATGCCTTTGGGGGCTCCCTTTTCCCCAGAACTGTTAAATCCCTCTCCTGGAACAGCTCCCAGCTCTTTCACCTGTGGTTCAGATAACCTTCGAAAAAGGGAACTGTCAGATCAGATTTTCTTTCTGCTGGACCCTGTTAATAACTAGAAACCCCCTGGAATTTCTTGGTACCGACCTGCAAGATGTGCTTCTGGTACAGGGAGCCAGCAAACTCTAGCCTTGGACAGCTGGAATAGTGAAAAAGGCAGAGTAAATATGTTCTTGAAATTACATTTTAAAATTGGTTTAGGCAGTTTTCGTCTTTAACTCATTTTGCAGTTAAAACCTAATTCTGAATAGTTAAATTCAGGTTAAAGAATCCATTTTTCTTCTAGTTCTGCATTAAATGAGTTGCCAGAACTTCCCTGGTGGTAATGGGTTAGGTAGGAAGCATTCTCTGAGGCGGCATCGCTACACTGCAGACTTTGTTTACACATGTAGCCTATAGTAGTATTTTTAAAACATATATTGCATGGAATGAAGTTACTGTCTTCCAGAAAAAATTAATTACCCCTCCCCCAACTGGACCTATCTATGGTTAAACTGTGGGCAGTTTAGGATGGCAAAAGTAGGATTCATGCTTTTTTGAAAAATGCGTGCTTGCCAGACTCTCATCTGAATTGTAAATAGCAGCTTTGGGTTTGAAATTAGCCATGGGCTTACAGTCCCGTTCTACAGAGGAGTAAACGAAAGCTGGATTTGGGTAGTGTTGTCTGTTTTTCTGGTCGTTTGTATGAAATGGGCAACTACTGAACATAAAAATGCCAGCTTAAAATTCCTTCATGTGTTTTGTGTTGCTGGAAATTCAGATTGTACTCGTTGATTTAAAATTGGACATTGAAATCATATGTTGGCAGCGGTTGAAAAGTACTGTGTTTACTTGTCATCAGAACTGGTTTCATCCTGGAAAACATCGACTACTTATTTTGCTCAAACCGCTGTCTAATACTTCTGAAGTAGGGGGGTTCTTGCAGCCTGGGTGGGGGCTTGTCGTGGTTTAACCTCAGTCGGCAACTAAGCACCACGCAGCCGCTCGCTCACTCCCCCCCCACCCGGTGGGATGGGGGAGAGAATTGGAAAAGCACAAGTGAGAAAAACTCGTGGGTTGAGATAAAAACAGTTTAAT
>NW_008825211.1:825387-829918 GCF_000699105.1 Pygoscelis adeliae
CCATGGAGTCCAACCGTCAACCCAACACCACCATGCCCACTAAACCATGTCCCTCAGCGCCTCATCTACCCGTCTTTTAAATACCTCCAGGGATGGTGACTCCACCACTTCCCTGGGCAGCCTGTCCCAATGTTTAACCACTCTTTCAGTAAAGAAATTTTTCCTTACATCCAACCTAAACCTCCCCTGGTGCAACTTGAGGCCATTTCCTCTCGTCCTTTCGCCAGTTACTTGGGAGAAGAAGTAACTTTTGTTCCCATCCTAAATCCAAAACACAGCACTGTACCAGCTACTAGGAAGGAAATTAACTCTATCCCTGCCGAAACCAGGACAGGGCTGCAGCACTGGGGGGGATCACTTTGGGGCTATCCCAAACTGACATCTCGATGAAGCACAAAGAAACATTCTACTGCCCAGGATGATGTCTTGGACGTAACGTGGAAATTTTAGGTAATAGGGATCAGGCAGAGTAAATTCCAACAAAGCCGTGACAACCCCAAGTCCTTTCTCAAATTATAGCTGATTTCTGAAATTGGGAGCTCGACAATGATGCTCTTGGCTGAATTTGCCTTCGGATTATATTATCTTAATTTAGTATGTGTTTTGTTCTTGGTTTTCTACTCTGAACCAAGATGACTATGAAGAGAACAAGAAATTAATTGTATAACCGTTGTATTAATATTGTGCATGGAGTCGCTGTCCTCAGAGATGCTAAAACTCTGGCTGGATAGCCCACGAGCAACCCAACACAGCTTTGAAGTTGTCCCTGCTTGGAGCCGGAGGTTGGAGAAAATCCCCGCTGGAGGTCCCTTCCAACCTAAATTATCCTGTGATTTTGTGATCCCAACAGAATTATTCACTAAGCTCCTGTCGATCGCTTCCCAGCAAACCGGTTGGAGACAGAGACAGCGGGGATTCGCGCCCAGGACCTCTATTGACTGTGACATTGAACGCGTGTGTCCACGTCTGATGGACAGGGATGGACAGGCACCTTGGCTCTTGGGTTGCAGATTGGATTTATACCAGCAATTACATTTTTATACGTGAAAACGTGATCCATATCTTTCTTCAGTCCTCAGCCGGGGTTGCTGCGCAGTGCTGCTGTTCAGTGGCATCCCTGTTCAGTCCCGAAGGCATTTTAGGAGCGGAATCTTTATCCGTATGCGGAAAAGCTTTGGGATTTTGAATAAAAAAGGGAAAAGAAATGGACGCACTCAGCACAAAAATACTCCTGTCTTTTCTGCAATGATTAAATATCTTTGAAAGGTCCCTTCCAACCCAAACCAGTCTATGATTCTGTGATCCTATTAATGAGGAATAATCAACTCTGCTGTTAATGATGAAATACCACGGTAGCTGAATAGGTGCAATCAGTTTGGCAATCTTAGAGATTGCTGCCCGAATAGTTTCATCTCTTTATTACAGGTCGTCTGAAAGCAGTTAATCTGGAGTAATTTAGTTGTGATATGACCTGGCTAGTCTCAAAACGACACTTTTAAAGAAGTTTCCAAATAGAGCCATCTGTTTTCTTACACTCTAATTGCTCATTCAGCCCAAACAGCTCAGCAGATCTAAGGAAACCAGTTAGCAGGGAGGGCCAAGTGCTGATGTGCTGAAGCTATCTCGATATGAATTAAAACTCCTTGTCAGGAGCACAAACCCAGAGCCGTAGAGTACTTGTCTTTATTTTTTTTTTTTTTCCCATACTTCCCTACTTGTCTGGTTGTGCTTCTGTTCGCCTGTTCTGCTCCACAGATGAGGCTGGTGAGTTCTATCATCTCTCCTGCTTGGTAAGAAGTGACCTTTAAATTGCTTTTCCTGCAGCTTTCCGGGCACTGCGAGCCTTCTCTGAAATGATTTTGTGAAGCCTCAGTTCTTAAGGCTTTCCAATTCTGCCTTAGGACGCACTTCTATTACAGAGATTGGAAGAAAAGTGCTTCTCAAAGGGCAAAACCTCCATGCTAGGCTGTGTTTTCTAATCTTACTGAAGTTTCAATTGCTGCTCCTTCCGTGTCCCTCTTTAGACGACAGGTTGCAAGGAGAGGCACCACCTGAGATAGGAGCCCCGTGCACGCAGTCATTCCCCGAAGCACGTGTTTTTCCAGCGCGTAGGACTGTGCAATCCCCAAGCCAGCGTGAGCTTGCTCTGTCCACGCTCAGAGCCGACCGAAAGCACGCCGATGCCTTTAGTGCAGCCCTGGGAGCAAGCGCCGTGGTTGGATCGGGCACTGTACCAGCGACATTCGTGCGGCTTTGAGTGGTTTGAGCATAAGCAGAGCAGCTTCACGTCTCTCTGCAACTTTCTGTCTAGAGACAGGCACTGTCCCAGCTCTGTTGCTTCCTCCTTCCTTTGAGCGGCTTGCTGTGGAGTCCTTCGCCAGCTATAAACTATTTCGGCTGTCGGCAGGCCCTGCTGTTACTGCAAACAAGGAGGGGGAGTAAAAGCTCTCTGCATTTCATGTGTGCATGCCCCGAAGCAGGGGAGGGAAGGAGAGGGTGCAGCGGGCGGCTCCAGGGTCAGCTGGCCCTCCCAATTGCACCAGGGTCACTTCTTAGACCCCGTCTGCTTTATGGGGCACAAACTAGCCCTAGGGCTATTGCTCCTTGCTGTGCAGTGTTTGTTCTTTCTTTCTTCTGGGAACAAAGTTCATTGCTATTTTTATCCGTATTGTGTAGTGTTTAGTGGAGTTTTGGGTGCTGTAAGAAGCGATCAATAATACTTGTTGACTGACCTCTGAACAAGGCTTCCTATTGCTCACAGAAAAACAAACGTTGTGAGCAACTTGCTAAAAGCAGCTCTAATTCAGCAGAAACCCTCGGGGAGAACTGCAGCAGAAGCTGCTATTGATTCTGAAGGGCATCTCTCCTTGCTTGGTGAAAAAGGAGATACCGAGTGGAACAAGGCTGGCATGTGTCCACAGGGTGGGTTCCTGTTGATACGCTTCCTAGAATGACATCTCATGCTTTCGGAGACTTCTTTTGGTGGAGATGTTGACAGTTGGGGTAGAAATATAACTAGACTACCTAATCCGTGCCTTATTGGGTGAGAGCTCAGTAGCAGCGTGGGTGTGAAGTTTAACTTGAGCAAAAGTGGCTAAAGGGAAAAAGATCACTTGGGATATTGTTGTGACTGTGTTTTAGTGAACGCCCTCCTCTACTGCCTAAGGAACTTGGGTTGTAAACCACTCTAAAAATATTCTTTGATGCAACCTCTTCTTTGGAAATCGGTTGCTCAGGTTTGCAGGCATCTAGCCATACTTTGTTCTTAGAATCGTAGAATGGTTTGGGTTGGAAGGGACCTCTAAAGGCCATCTAGTCCAACCCCCCTGCCGTGGGCAGGGACATCTTCAACTCGATCAGGTTGCTCACAGCCCCATCCAGCCTGACCTGGAATGTTTCCAGGGATGGGGCATCCACCACCTCTCTGGGCAACCTGGGCCAGTGTTTCACCACCCTCAGCGTAAAACATTTCTTCCTTAGATCTAGTCTGAATCTTCCCTCTTTTAGTTTAAAGCCATTCCCCCTTGTCCTGTCACAACAGGCCCTGCTAAAAAGTCTGTCCCCATCTTTCTTATCAGCCCCCTTTAAGTACTGAAAGGCTGCAGGAAGGTCTCCCCAGAGCCTTCTCTTCTCCAGGCTGAGAAGAGCCGCCTTCTTCCATCTGTTATGACTGGGAAGATGTCTATCCTTGCACTTAAGTGCCGTTAGTATGGACGTTGGGATACCATAGTGGCAGGCATGGCAGTATATATACCCTCCTGACATATTTGAAGGTTGCATACCTACAAAATCATGAGTAGCGTGGCGAAGGCAAGCAATCAGTCCTTACTTGCTGTCTCTTCGGTACAAGAACTAGGGGATGTTGGGTGAAACTGGCAGCAGGCTTGTTAGAAAAGAGTTGGTTCTTTGCATATGTGTAGTTCAGCAGTTGAACTCATAGCCCCAGAGTGGTGCGGAGGGTAAGAGCTTGCACTGGTTCAGAAGTGTCTGGAAGACTTCATAGAAAAGGTCTTCAAGGGCTGCTGGGTCCTTCTTTCTCAGGGAATCTGTGAACAGCAATTTGCTAGAGTTGAGGACCATTCTGTGAGGGAGCAGCACAGCACGCTTGCCCTTTCCACGTGTCCTTACATGCCTGGCCTCTGTCGGAGGTAGGATACTGGTTTAAGTGGACTTTTGGTGTCTCCTTTTTTCGGCCTGACCCTTAGGGTTTTATGTGTTCCTGTCTTCCCTGCCCTGGGATTTGTCACGAGTAGGCACGGTTGTTCTTCAAGCTCTCAGTGCATCATCAAAGATGCTTAACCCCTTTGCTTCGGGCTGGCCTAGTAAAATGCCTGATTTCCATGTCCTTCCAAACCTCTGCCTGGCTGGTACTGGATGGGAAGAGCAGCGAGCACTTGGTGCTGCACTCACCGAGATCACTGCAATTACCATTTCATTCTTAATAAGCAGTAACCAGGCCCTACTCCCGGATGGATTTGGCTTAGGATACCATTTCTGAGCAGCCTCAGCCCTTGTTACGAGCTCCTCCAGG
>NW_008825211.1:829930-851303 GCF_000699105.1 Pygoscelis adeliae
TGAATGGCCGTGGACACCTGGTTTGGATGCCTGAAAAATCTCAAGCCTTGAGCATGAGATTTGAGCTGCGCCCTGCTTCCGTACCGCAAAGCTGCCTGCCTGCGTCCTGTGTAACATTTGAAAGGTCAGACGTGGACCGAAATCCAGAGCCTGAGAGTTCAGACTGAAACGGAGTCAGAGCTACTGCTGCTGCCTGATACAGCCCATTCGCCTGTCCTGGAGAATTAGTGGCATCCTCTGCAGTGGTTTTTTGGTTTTTTTTTCCAAACCTCATTCCACCGCTATGAAATTGTAACGGTGTCAAACAGAAAACAGTAAAGACACATTATTTGTATCTCCTGCTCTCAGTGTCCGCTTTCTGGACTCATCATCTTTCCTGCAGCTCAGGCTGTAGCCGCTGGGAGCCCAGGTCCATTTTATTTTCGGCTGTCTCTTTTCTTTCAGCACAATCTCAGGCTCTAAACCCGAGGATTTCATATTTTCACCTGAACAAAGGGAAAGTGGAGGTGTTTCCTGAAAAATGATGTGAAACACATCTCCTCCCAAGCTCCCCAAATGCAGGAGTCATCGAGACATTTTCTAATGGGTACAACTTTGGGATGGGGAAGACAGGGACGGCAAGTCAGTGGTCCAGAGTGATTGTGCTCGGATGGGGTTAAGCAAGGTTCCTGCAGCTGTCTGTATAATCCCTTTTGCCGTCTCTCTTTCTTTCCTGGAGGCAAGTTAAGGAGCTGTGGGTTGGACAAGGCATTCTCTGGTAGAAGGATATAGAAGATGGGTTGCAGGGACAAGGTCTGCCCCCTTGTCACCTGCGCTAGCTCCCACGAGCTGACAGATGCATCTGAACCCAGCAGGAACTGCTGATGCCTCCACGGCTGCCCGAGATCTCTCTGTTTGCTGCAGGAGAGAGCGAGCTCGTTTTGCCGAGTCTTCTTCATCGCCCCTCTGCTTCTGCTGGGCTCCCACGTGTTGCAGGTAAAACGATGACTAATATTGCGCTGCTGTGTCCCTGGCTGTCCGGATGCAGCCACAGCTGCTGAGACTCTTAAAGCAAGGAGTGGGAAATGGGGTTATTTTCTTCCCAGTTTAAAAGATGAATAATTTTGTCTCCTTGTTGCTTAAGGGTTGCCATTGCCAGTTCATATTCCAGGTATGGTAAACGAGAGATTCTCTCTGCACCCCCCTGGTGATGCTAACTGTGTCTGTGCAGTGGAAGGAGTTGGAAGGGGTCCACAGAGCTGGTTTCATCGCTTGACGAGTGATCGACCGCTTTCTGGATCTCGAGATTCTCCAGGAATGTGTGGGGCTGGGAGAAATCCTGGCCACCTGGAAAACTCCAGCCCTCCTTGTTTGGCCTCCTTGGCCAAGATAGTTTAGTCGTCGTTCCCATAATCCTGCTTACCCTCAGGAGAAGTACTTTGCCCTTGAACAGAGGTCACTCTAGAAACTCTTCCATAGTATCCCTTTTTCATTCCCAAACTGCTCATATGCAATTTCAGGAGGTGAGGGAGGTTTTTACAGGGTGTTTGCCAGCTACAAGCCTTGAAGCATCCGTTAATACCACTGGTACAAAACCCCGCAGAGCCTTGGCTGGGACTCTGTGGAGCTCCAGGTCTGTTGGCAGCTCAGGTGGGGGTACGTCCGTAAGGAATTGCTGTGGCACCTTGTACCATTCCATGTGCTCTTAATATCTCCTGAAAAAAGCTTCCCTATCTCAGAATCAGAGGTACCTCTGGGAACTGAGCTCAGATCTCTTAGGACATAATTTGGTATTTTAAGCATAAATCTTCCTTTTTCTCTATCTTTTCTGATAGAGGTGGAACTTGTATCTCAGAAGGAGATACCTGACTGTAGGTTTTATAGCAAGGCTGTTTGGCTGTTAACGTGCATGTTATTACCTTCAGCTGACCAACTCTTCTGTAAATAGGACAGCGGCAGGTAATCCTATTTGTCACGTCTGTTAGCTCAAAGCCTGCGCGAGGGAGGTGACACTTCTCCTTTCGGCTGGACAGGGGTTGCAGGACGTGTTTGTACCCACGGGGAAGAAATTGTAATGTTTGTGTTTGCTTATTCCAAATTACTCAGTTTCAGATCTGCTCGCTAACAGGCTAATGGTGGTGCTCCATCATGGTGATAGGCTGGAAGAGGACTCTGTAAGGTGCTATTTATCCTTTGGACCACGGAAATAATTTCCTTGGTTGTCCTTTGACCAAGCCGTCCCTCTGTTTACCTCCTTCTACTGCCTCCCCTCCTCAGTCTTTTCACACGTAAGCCCTTTGCAGCCTATCTTTGCCCTGTGTGTTGTTTCTCACTCTGTAGGAGAGGCTGCTCTCCACCTCCAGTTGTCCTTTGGTGGCAGCTCTCCTCCTCCTCCTTCACCGTTTGGTTTCGTCAAGCTGATGCTGCCCTGATGGCCAAGAAGAGCTGCCTGTAGACACCTGCATGACTGCTACCTTTGCTCCTCAGATGTATCTCCTCCGCTGTGATACTGCCGGTGCACAATGATTAGTGCAGGTTGCGTTCCCTTGTTTTATACTCGACTGCTGTCTCCCGTAAAGCTGGTAGGTGGTTTGTGTGTGACAGAGGTCACAGCAGTCCGGTCCTGGGGTGGAGAGCACTCTGCTAATGCAAACTTGAATAAGTGCGATTTACTTTGCTTTTCATGCCTCATTTAATAATCAGTGCAAGTCCACAGATTAGCAAGTAAAAAGTTACTGTTCACAGCATTGGAACCAAATGAAAAACATTCATGAGCTTATAGCAAAACTCTCCGAAGGAAATCACTGAGATCTGCTTTGAAAATTACAGAAACTTGGCTACTCCTAACGGGGTAGTTTATTTTGGGAGACAGATTAAAAGCCACGCTGGTTATGGGACGTGATGTATTTCAGGGCAACGCTGAGTGAAGAGCTAGCACTTCTTGTTGTCCTCCTACTGAATCCAAGCCCGTAAATGTCTTTGTAGTATCTGTGGGTGAAATATCTGCTCTTGGCACAGTACTGCTGATCCAGCCAGCCAAAAGATACTGAAGATTGGAGCTGGAGAAATGATTCTTTGTTCTGAAAGTCCACGGATCCATAATGATTCATCTTCCGCTTGTTTGCAACTTAGGGAGCAGAACAAGCCCTGACTGTCGCTGACGGTGAGCGTGGGTGAGCTGCCGAGGCGCAGGCAATTGCGTTCCCTTGCTTCACTTGCGGGGAGGCTTTCCTCGGCCTCCCCGCTGAACAGATTCAATAGGTTTTTAGAGGCTCGAAGGGCTTGCTTAATGCATCTACCCTGGCTTTCTCTCAACCAGACTGTGGGACTTCATGCAGTAGTGTCTCCATCAGGTAAACTAGTGCATGTGCTTCAGAGAGATCTGTACTCTTGATTTATTGCGTATGTTTTCCTCAATAAAGGATTCATGAATCCTGAACATGAGCTGGCAGTGTGCCCAGGCGGCCAAGAAGGCCAACGGCATCCTGGCCTGTATCAGAAATGGTGTGGCCAGCAGGAGTAGGGAAGTGATCGTGCCCCTGTACTCGGCACTGGTGCGGCCGCACCTCGAATACTGTGTTCAGTTTTGGGCCCCTCACTACAAGAAGGACGTCGAGGGGCTGGAGCGTGTCCAGAGAAGGGCAACGAGGCTGGTGAGGGGTCTGGAGAACAAGTCTGCTGAGGAGCGGCTGAGGGAACTGGGGTTGTTTATCCTGGAGAAAAGGAGGCTGAGGGGAGACCTCATGGCTCTCTACAACCACCTGAAAGGAGGTTGTAGCGAGGGGGGGGTCGGTCTCTTCTCCCAAGTAACAAGCGATGGGACGAGAGGAAACGGCCTCAAGTTGCGCCAGGGGAGGTTTAGGTTGGATGTGAGGAAAAATTTCTTTACTGAAAGAGTGGTTAAACATTGGAACAGGCTGCCCAGGGAAGTGGTGGAGTCCCCATCCCTGGAGGTATTTAAAAGACGGGTAGATGAGGCGCTGAGGGACATGGTTTAGTGGGCCTGGTGGTGTTGGGTCGACGGTTGGACTCGATGATCTTAGAGGTCTTTTCCAACCTTAATGATTCTATGATTCATGCCATAATTAAAGTAGCCCCAACACCCGAACTGTATGGAGAAGCTTTGGATTGAATTGAATCCTCTGGTAGTTGGTGTCTTTGGACTGATCGGTGATGCGTCTTTCAGGAAATTATACAGACCCATGTGAAGTCTCCAACCTATGTCAGGATATGTAAGATATGTAGGGCATGGACCAGCAGATCACCTCATGAACCAAATCCTCTCAGAATCACCTCAGCTGGTCAGGAGGGAGCTAAACCCACCCCGGCTGCAGCACAACTTCCAGGCCTCTCTTGGGAAGCGGGACGCGGGGGTAGACATCAGGTTAACAAAACTAAAACAGAATAACATGTAAAATTGCTGAGAGTCTGATGTTGAGAAAGAAGCCATGTGTAGCCCTAATTAACAGCCAAATAATTGAGTGATTTGCCAAAGTCGTGCAGGATACAAAGCGTGATGTGTAATGGGGAACGCGCAGTGAAAGAGGTTTGCAGGAAATTGTCTGAGGTGGTGGGCTGTTTCACGGCAGCCTCTGCTTGCTGAAAGGGCCACCCCTGTAGGGCAGAGGCTGCTGAAGCAGCTGTGAACCCCATCTTTTGGGGAATATTGAGAGTTCCCAAACCTTTCCTGCGCTGCGCATACTTTCTCAGTCTCATTACCCCTGGGAAAGTAAAACACCAGGGTTTGTGCTGCATTCATCTGAAGCCTTTGTTTTTTGAAAAAACACTGAACAGCCTTAAAAAAAGACCCTCAGGATGCTTTTTCTTTTCTAGGGAAAGCACGTGTTAAATACTGGATTACAAGATTGGAAATAGAGTCGTATTTTTATGTGGCTCTTTTGTAATTCCAGGATTATGTTTAACAAAGATCCTCTTCAGCTACACCAGTGTTTCGTTAGCTTTGGATGCTAGTGACCCCAGAGCTTTTCCTACCGCGTTCAACTCTCTGAGATGAAGTCTTTCTCTCTATATTCAAGATGGAATTTCCTTTTTCTCCTTCTTAGTATTTTGTTAACCTATTTTAGGAATGATTCTTCTGGATTTATACCAAATATAGCTGCTGTGACTCAGCCTCCTCTGTTCCTGGGTTTGGGCTTGGAGATCCGCGTGCTGCTTTTGCATTTTGTAGCACTTCCCTCCGCCTCTGTAATTTCCCCCTCTTCATTTCCAATCCAGTCCTCTTGCGTTCCTCAAGTAGCGTTCTTCAGTTTAAATGGCTTTCCTATTGATCCCAGGAATTTTAAGATTGTCACAATATTTTATAAATCAGCATCAGAAGAAGAATTCAGTACAGGAGATTCACCGTACCCAGTTGGCCGTTAGACCATCATGAAGCCCTCACCTGACACTTTAATAATACAAATGATAGATCTGGAACTTAAGTGTGTTATTTTGATTGTCCTCGAGCTCTAGGGAGACTCTCCTCCTCCACGTAGCACCTATGGAGGAAAGTTCATCATGAGCTACGTGCACGGACTGTCATCTGTTGAAGTCCATCATGATGCTTGTGAAGGTTGCTGTCTCAACTGTGGTCCACACTGCAGGAAGGAAACTCCATCGGGGTTGAATGTTATTTTGCGATTTATATGCGCTTATGTTATGTATGCCAAGCCACTCCCCATCATTTATCAGCAGTCCTGGTTAACGGGGGAGGTCCCGGACGACTGGAGGCTGGCCAATGTGACGCCCATCTACAAGAAGGGCCGGAAGGAGGATCCGGGGAACTACAGGCCTGTCAGCCTGACCTCGGTGCCGGGGAAGATTATGGAGTGGTTCATCTTGATGGCGCTCACAAGGCATGTGCAGGACAACCAGGGCATCAGGCCCAGCCAGCACGGGTTCATGAGAGGCAGGTCCTGCTTGACCAACCTGATCTCCTTCTATGACCAGGTGACCCGCCTAGTGGACAAGGGAAAGGCTGTGGATGTGGTCTGCCTGGACTTCAGTAAGGCCTTTGACACCGTCTCCCACAGCATTCTCCTGGAGAAGCTGGCGGCTCACGGCTTAGACAGGTGTACTCTGCGCTGGGTCAAAAACTGGCTGGACGGCCGGGCCCAGAGAGTTGTGGTAAATGGAGTTAAATCCAGCTGGCGGCCGGTCACGAGCGGTGTTCCCCAGGGCTCAGTATTGGGGCCAGTTCTGTTTAATATCTTTATCAATGATCTGGATGAGGGGATCGAGTGCACCCTCAGTAAGTTTGCAGACGACACCAAGTTGGGCGGCAGTGTTGATCTGCTCGAGGGTAGGAAGGCTCTGCAGAGGGACCTGGACAGGCTGGATCGATGGGCCCAGGCCAACTGTATGAGCTTCAACAAGGCCAAGTGCCGGGTCCTGCACTTCGGCCACAACAACCCCATGCAGCGCTACAGGCTTGGGGAAGAGTGGCTGGAAAGCTGCCCAGTGGAAAAGGACCTGGGGGTGCTGGTCGACAGCCGGCTGAACATGAGCCGACAGTGTGCCCAGGCGGCCAAGAAGGCCAACGGCATCCTGGCCTGTATCAGAAATAGTGTGGCCAGCAGGAGCAGGGAAGTGATAGTGCCCCTGTACTCAGCACTGGTGCGGCCGCACCTCGAATACTGTGTTCAGTTTTGGGCCCCTCACTACAAGAAGGATGTTGAGATGTTGGAACGTGTCCAGAGAAGGGCAACGAGGCTGGTGAGGGGTCTGGAGAACAAGCCTTATGAGGAGCGGCTGAGGGAGCTGGGGTTGTTTAGCCTGGAGAAAAGGAGGCTGAGGGGAGACCTCATTGCTCTCTACAACTACCTGAAAGGAGGTTGTAGCGAGGTGGGTGTCGGTCTCTTCTCCCAAGTAACTGGCGAAAGGACGAGAGGAAATGGCCTCAAGTTGCGCCAGGGGAGGTTTAGATTGGATGTAAGGAAAAATTTCTTTACTGAAAGAGTAGTTAAACATTGGAACAGGCTGCCCAGGGAAGTGGTTGAGTCACCATCCCTGGAAGTAGCATGGTGGTGTTGGGTTGACGGTTGGACTCGATGATCTTAGAGGTCTTTTCCAACCTTAACGATTCTATGATTCGATGTTGAAGGCAGGGTAAATTTAATGGTGAGCAGTGGCTGACCTACAGGCCTTGAAGCTATGAAGCGCTCTTCGTGTCACACAGAGTTGGGGCAGGATCGTGGCAGTTTTCTCTCGCTGCATGGCAGCTGTGGCTCAGAATTGGTGCGTGGTTTGACTGTATGTGTGCTCTCCCGTTAATGGCCAGTAACAGGGCAATTACTGCCTGTTGTGGACATGAATGTCCATTTACTATGATCTAGACTGAAATCATTAACTCATTTCACACCAATTATTCAGTAGCCATGAGATGGAGACGAGCAGGCAGGACACAACGTGGTGCGGAAGGATGGAGAAGCATGGGAAGCTGACTTTGTCAATGATGTCAACTCAGATGTGCAAGATGGTACAGGGGCTGATGAGTATTTTTGCTTACCTCTTAATTTGCCAATAACTGGCAGCACAGACTTAGCAGTTCTCTCTCATGTTCAGTTTTCTATTTTTCCCCTCCAATGTCTGCAGAAGATTTTCAAAATCAGATGGCAACAGTGAATTGCAAATCAGGAGGATTAGCATTTGTGTCAAACACACTCCAGCAGAAGGAGATCACAAGTCCTGGGTCAGCCGATAGCAAGAGCTCAGGAGCGTAGCTGTGGAGCGGGTGCTGCTGGAGGGGATGAGAAGGAGCAGAGTTCAGTGACGTTGGCCACCCGATATTCTGCTCTGGCCCTTCTACAGGGCTGCCTTGACAGATGTTTTGCCTCTGCCAAGATTTTGTGTTCTCCTACGGAAACGCTTGAAGGTTTCACCTCTCTCTGCAGGATATAATCCTGCCAAAAATGTCACTTCTGTTCTTCGGCATCGTACCTTTCTTTCTCCTTCAGCCAATCACAAGTATTTTGCATCAGATAAAAAAAAAACAGTAGAGGTGCAGGCACATGGCTTCATCTTTTTACGGATGCTTTCTGTGCAGGCTGCTCTGAACAAAGAAGGGATGTGAGACCAGCGAGCATCAATGGCAGCGTCGCCGAGAGGTGAAAAAGGCCCTACTCATCCATGCGGTGCGCTGGTCGAAAATACCTGCGGTTTTGTATGCGCTCAGCGTGGTGTCATGTTAATTTGAAAACTAATAGCGCTAGCTGGGGGAAACCTGGGCTTCCTCTGCAAAGGGCTTAAATGCCGAAGGTACACATTCGCTTAATTGCTTGCCTGTGGCAAACAGATCGCCTAAGGGTGAAATTAAAGTGCCACTGTGAGAAAGCTTTCTAATTACATTTCCGTAGCCTTCAGCCACATTAGGAGGAAAAGTCTGGCACTACTGTGCTGATATCTAAATCTAGGCACGGTTGCTTTATTATTTCCGTAGAGAACGGAGGGTTGTGAAGTGCGTCTTCCTCTCCGTGTGTCGTGAGTCTTCCTCTGAAATTGGACTGGGAGCATTTTGCACGCTGAGGGATGCTGGTGGGGGAAGCGTGGCCCCAGTAATGCAGGGACCCCTGCGCCCCGGGAAATTTATATTGAGATACTTTATGGGGTGTCATTCACTGTGCTCTGACTTCTCAACACATGCACCCTTCTGTTTAAATGCATTTGTATATGGAAAGAAATTGAAATAGAATATATATATATTTAAATATATTTATATAATGTGAATTGAAAAGGAATAACCAGGTTATTTTACCGTTATTGAAAGAAGTCTATTTGGGGAAAAAAAAAAGAAAGAAAGAAAGAAAGGGGAGGACCTCGGGGAAGTGTCTTGCCGTGTAACGCTCGTTCTTTATGAAGTGTATATTCCCAGGCTCTCCAGATCGTAGGGGTCACGATTGCTCTCACAATTTGCCCTCCTCTTCTTTCCGTCAAGGACATTTTTTTCCCCCCGTGTTGCCTGGCAATTCATGCGAAGATCGCTTAGGTCCTGCCCTGTGCTCTGCGTCTGTTTTCTGTGCCGGTCACATTGTCGAGCATCTTAGGACTGGTCTTCCAGAGGATGCACATCCAGCCTGGTTTCTGTCTTACTTAACGGGGTGTGCCGCCCACTGGGCTGCAGGGGATTTTAATACGCTTACTATACGTATGATTCTTCCTAGATCCCAGTTCCTTATTAGCTCTCCAGACATCGTTCTTCCTTGCTGTTGGAATTGTCTCTCACAACTGAATTAATTGCTGAACTGAAACCAGGAACTCGTTTTCTGTTGTTTTTTTAAGAAAAAAACCACGCCACCCAATATTTCACAAAACACTGCCTGGGAATATTGAGCTTATTTTCCAAGGATGTAAATACAAACCTGTGAATTCATTAAAAACTAGAGTTAATCTTACCAAAATTAGTCCCCTGCCAGGCTGTGTTTTTCATCACAGGTAATATCAATTTGGGCATTGTCAGAGCAGAGAAAAATTTGGAGGAAAGAAATCTCTCGAGTAGGTGGTGTGCACCTGTTGTATGATGGATCGAGTTCATTTAAGACGCGCTTTGAATTGTTACGGAGAATGATGGCAAAAGGGTTATTACGTACAGAGATGATGCTTATCAGCATGAAAATAAATGTGTCACAAATTGGTTGCAAATCAAAGGCCTGATTTTTTTCTTTTTCAGAATGCATAAATAAGGGGTGTGCATCTGTAAATCATGTAATCGCTGTCTAACGTATGCTAGGATCTTTGCAGAATATACAAAAGACTTTGCTCTGTAGGGTCGATAATGTGAAGCTATGAGGCTACAGGCATCTCTGTGTGCTTAACCCCGGGTGGGGAACGCGCCTGAGCCAACGTGAGCATGCCGACACCTAAGTGTGTTGCAAAATAGCTGCAGCACTGAATTCTAAGAATAATTAAATTATCGGTCACAGGTAATGCCTCCCTGACTATCTATTTGGACAGGCACAAGCGCTTGATTTGGTGTTGGCTTTGGTACGAGGCAGCAGCAAGTGTCTGTTTTGGTGTCTTACTTCCGTTACGTTATTTATGGTGTGAAGACGTAGGTAGATGTTAAAGTTTAATTTCAGTGTATTCTGGAGAAGGCCGTTACCCAAAGCTTGTATGTTCTGTCTTCAATTAAACTTTTGCCTTTGTACCTATAATAATACTGAAATGATATTAAAAAAGCAGAAAGCTCAGGCAAGCTGACAGTTAAACAGATTTTGTAGACACAATCCAAGCTGTGGTGGCAGCATGTGTGTAAGATTTGGGGTAACCTGCTGGCTGGAGATGACACTTAAAAACCAGAAATTCACTGAATCGCTTAAATTGCACAACTGATTTCTTATGATAGGGATTAACGTGAAATTAAGCCATTTTGTGGCAAATTGAAACCTTTAGACTTTTCTTTGTCAGCGCGGGAGTCATAGCATCAAAGGGACACTGATTGATGGGAAATGGGATTTTTATCACCGCTACGTTGAAAAGCATCGTAGCTCTCGGTGTGGAGGCTCTGGCATCCTTCAGACCAAAGCAAACGTGAATGACAGATTAGTGAATTAAACGAACCATATCATTGCTGGATGCCCTCTTGAGTTTTAATGTTGTGTAATATCCTTCGACAAGTGAGCGTGTTAACTTTTTCGGTGTTGCTTTTATCGAAAATATTGGTAGTTGCCGCTGGAAATCCTGCTTCGCTCTTGGACACCGAGAGCGTTGTCTCGTGTTGGGTTCGCAGGAGTATCACACTGTTAATATTTTAAACAAAACACCGGGATTTTTTTTTTTCCCTTAAGCACGGATGCTGAAGCCCTGGTTGTTCAAATGGCTCCACGTATCCTTGACCTTAACGTGCAGGAGAAATCAATCTGAGGTGAATAGAAACGTTCACGTGTGAAGACCAATATTTGCTTAGCTGCTTCAGAGTAAACATTTCCAAGAGACCTCAGAGGCTTTTTTAGTTGTTTTTCAATGTCAGCATACACCGTTATTTTAAGGAAGAAGTGAATGACTGCTCTGCTTTTAGTTTCTGCTGTGACATCCAATCCCCAAACTGGCCTGTATCCCCCCCCCCCCCCCCCCCGCCGCAGCAACATAGGGGGGGGGGGGGGGCGCGCCCCCCCCCCCCCCCCCGCCCCGGATGGAAAACAAGAAAGCAAAGCTGGGTTGTCTGGCCAGCCTGAATCTTCGGCTGGGGATTTAAGCAATTCTCTTTTGCTGATATAAACTGCAAGCCGTAAGCTCCTTCAAAATTCATTGAATCTCTTCCCACTCTTTAGTTTAGGAAGGAAAGTCCGGAAACCTATGAAAAGTGTTAATTGTTGACTTGCTGTGGCCTTTCAGCCCTTTTCTTTGTGTGTGCTGCAAAAGCATTCCTGGTTTTGGCCTCCTGGGCTGGGTTATATTCACTGGAAACCTGAATGAGTGCTTAGGTGAATAAAAGCACTGCAGAATCCTCTGTAACGGCAGGCTGAAAAATTCTTGGCTTTTACAGTGATTATGAAACGAATATGCTAATTGACTGCATATTGCATGCATTATAGCGTCGTATCGTACATTCACAGATTGTGGTCTCCTGTATCTTGTATAGTGTCTGCTACTAAGCTTCGGTAATTCTTGTATTGAATGTTTAACTTGTGTTTGAGACAGAGTACAGCTTTATAAACACATGTAGCCTTCATTTAAAGATTTCAAGTGATTGATCATGGTCATCTGATGCAAACTTTCTCTTACACCGGTTACATGTTGTTTTACCACGTATTTTTGCAGCATCCACCCATAGAGGCTTGGGCTCAGAGTCTATACTACTACTACTCAGAGGCTACTCCTCGAAGAAATACCGAGGAGTAAAGAATTCAGATCTGGCGCAAGTTGGATAGGGACTAGAGCAGCAGGGCATATGTGCAGAAGGAGGTATGCATTCATGATAGGGAGGGAGGATGCTGAAGGTCGGCTCCTTCACCCACCCGCAGCCGCCCAGGAGCGTGGCACGGTTTGGTCATGGAGGGTTTGGGCAGCTGGTGAGATGTGTGGGACACTGTGATCGGGCAGCGATCCCCACCAGCCCTGCTTAACCTTCAGCCAACGCGGCGCAAAGGTTTTGTGGGCAAGGGGAGGGGAGAAAGCTGTGGACCACCCGGTCTCCCACTCCACTTTGATGTTTGAGAGCTGAAGGTGATTAAGTAAGTCTTTAGGATTTAAATCAACTAATTAATTTCATATTTTCAGTTTGAATCATCTTTATTTTGACGGCTTGTAATAATAATTGCTACACCACTGCCTTTGGGGGTGCATCCCTCTTTTTTTTTTTGTTTTTTGTTTTTTGTTAGCCCAGACTGTCCCGTATTCCCTTAGGAAGTAAAAACCCTGCCTGAGCTCTGCCTACGATTGTTGTGGATATAATATTTTCTTAACTTGAGTTCTGTTTGTTCGTCACTGGGCAGCTTTCACCTGAAAAAGCCAACAGGGTTCTTGTGCTCATTTTTCAAGTGGCACCACTTTCGCAACATACACTAGCCAGGTATTGGTGGTCTTCAGTAGCATCAGGCACACCAGGTCCGGCATAAATCTAGGGTCTGTTGTTGTTCTCCTTCCATGTAGATTGATTTCCAAATGGAGGGAACGAATGCCAGCGTCTGCCTGTCCTATGGGTAGGAAAGACTTTCAGTCTTCTGGGCTCGTTAATACGGTACCTCTTGCCAACACGAAATTACAAAAAGAGGATGATAAACAGACCTCTTGCCAAAGCTCCCTTTCCGCTGACAGATTTAGCCTGTGCTCTCCTTTGTCTTCCCTGGTACAGCTTTGTTTTAGAACAAAGATTGCAAAATATTTAAGGAAGAAGGGACTATTACGGAGGATTGATCCCCTCCATTTGCACTGTTAATCTTCGTTTTTGCCAGTCTCTATACCCCATCTTTGTCCGTGCATCAGCACGACCTGCCAGGGGGGTGGGACTGGAGCCAGAGGAACGGCTCCATCGTCCTCCTGCCACTGAACCCTGCGTTGGGTTTCCAGTCTTGACCGGAGAACAAAGCCTGCGACCAGAAAACAGGACCCGGGAGGAGATCGTTAGAGGAACAACCATGGCTGGAAGTCGTAAATCACACAGTCAAAGTCTGCAGCGCAGTGGATTTGAACGCTGACCAAATAAAGCCGGGAGGATTCTGACCCATATATTATTAAAAGGACATCTCTCCCCTCATCTGATTTTAATTCCAGGAATATTGTATTTCTGGTGTGTCAACTTCATACGGTGTAATCCACTCAGAAACAAATTTAGATCTTTATCCTGTTGCAGTGCGCGGGAAGGAGCGATGTTTTCAATATTCAGGATATGGTTGGAAAGTGATTCTCCCATACTGAGGGGAGCAATTACAAAAATTGAAGGAAGGTAATTAGTGGTAGCGGTTGGAAATTTTGGAGCAAAACAAATTAAAGCATGTCTTTGAGGATAATGTGACTTTTTCTGGTATCGAGATTTTTCTGTTAGAAATTGGTTAATACAGTTTAGTTTGACCCATTGGAAAAGAAAATAAAATGTGATACTGTAGCCTGAAATGAAAACAAGACTTCAGGCAGCCGGTGTGATTTGCATACGCCATCCGCACGCGACTGCGTCCTCAGCTCGCTGTAACAGTGTCGCCTTCAACTTTTTTTCCAGCCTGGTATTTCTCTAGCTGACCACATCCCATTTTTTCAATTATGCTTTAAACCCTTTGAGATGGGAGCCTCCATCTCCAAAACATGCTCAAGCACTTGAGTCTTCTCTATTGAAAACAATATACCGATGGCAGCAAGTCTGACGCTCAGGAGCCAAATCTTGGTCCCGGCACTTTGGTCTTGCTTACCTCGAGCCCATCATCTCACTGCTCTCCTGCAGGCTTCTCAGCATCTGGAAGACAAAGCTGCAGTGGTGATGGATTATTTAATATTTTTAAAGAGCTTGGAAGAGGGGAAGCTTATATTTATTAGTAACATAAATTGTCTTTTTATGAATATTATTTTTGTGTCTGGTTTTTATGTCTGACTGCTGAAGCGTAGCTTCTCTTAGGAGAAGGAGCAATGGTTGACTGTGAGAAAGGTCTGAAGCAGCCCGAGAAGTCTCAGATAAGAAAGATAACTTGGAATATTATTTTGGTTTTTTTTATAGTGACCGGGTGATGTTGTAGGATAGGTGTTCATAATCCAGGGAAATTTTCTAACCAAAGCCTCAATAATTTTATGGTCAGTCAAATTCTGCAGTGAGATGATAAAAAATGTCAGTTAGACACTGTTTAGCGCTTGCTTAGCATCATAGCTGATGTGGTAAGTAAATTTTCATGGTCCTGTGAGGCATGTTAACATTGTCTGTTCGACTGATACGCTACAGTATAGATATCCACCAATGGCAAAGTGTGAATGCTACCCTATCCCCCCCCACCCCTCCAAGGTTTCTGGTGTCCTACCAAGTGCCAAGAAAACTTGTGAGTGGAGGCCATTAGGAAAGGCCAAAGTCTTTGAAAAGCGATTACGTCTGACACCAAGAAAGTTACAGCCTGAGACTGTGGAGGAGGGAGGTAGAGGTCTGAGAAATGAGTTGCAGCACAAACTATTTTGAGCCGGAGATGAAATGCTGGTTGGAAGGACGTCTGGAGCCCTCCGGTCCAACCTTGTGCTCGTAGTGGGGCTTTCTCCAGCACCAGGTTGGGTCAACCATGGCCTTGCTTAGACCAGTCCTGAAAACCTCCAGCAAATCTGTGGTCAACCTGGTCCGGTAAGGCAGCACCCACCTAGTCAAAAGGCTTTTGACTAATGGCCAACCTGAATCTCCCAAGCCATCGTTTGTGGAAGGAAGGGAGCAGAGAGAAGAGCCTTCAAACTGCGTGTCATGGGAAGTCTTTTCAGCAAAACACAATGAAGTAGGATTGCAAAGATAAAAGAATCGAGATAATCAGCCGGAGGAGGATGTGGCTCAGTCGGAGAGCAGAACAAGAGCACTAAATACAAGAGTACAGCAGGGTTCATTTCAAAAGAAACAGTCAGCAAGGCTTCAAGTTAAAGAAATTAATAGGAACAGATCAAGGAAGTCGTTTGAGAACTACGGAGAACGGGTTTGGACGTGCGGGGACAGATATGTTGGATATTTTAAAAAAATACATTTATTTATTGGCTACCTGCTGGTGAAACCCACCAGTCTTGCAGATTTAAAGCAAGGAATTTACAGCACAGAATTCATCTGCATACAGACGTTTCCTTCTCTGGAAACAAGCTAATATAACATCAGCTGTGCTAGCATCATTTTTTTTTTTCTCATTGCCGAAGTTTCTTGTAGGGGAACCGATTTCTTATTTACTGAGGCCCATAAGGGTGTTTTTATAAGCTCTGCCTAATTCAAATAATATGAAATACCGATATTTTGCCACGCCTGTTCAGGTTTACCGAGCAACTGCCTGTTCTCACCAAGTGCCATAGCTGGCTGTAGTGAGCCCGTCTTCCTTGTCTGTCTCTTGCTTTCTCAGGCTAGGACAAGGATTTCCTTTACCATTTGTTTAATATGCCATCTAGCCGAATTGAATAATCAAATTTTTTGGATCCTCTGGCTTTTAAGTAGATCATAAAGTTCAGCAAACGAAAGGTCAAGATTTTTCCTGCCTCAGCATTTATTTTTGGGCAGTCTGAGATCAGCAAATTCCAAAGTCAAGAACTGCTTTGTGCTTTTAAATTAGCCATTTAATTTTTCATACAATGAAGACACAAGGGCTTTTTCCGTTATAGATGTCAAACTTTTCTCAAATGAAAGGCGTGTGGGTTTATTTAGTTATTTGTCTGAGAGGAGGCAATAGGTGCTGGGAATGTGGCTCCTTATGAGCTTGGCTAGGGTCCAGAGGAGGGCCACAAAGACGATCAGGGGGCTGGAGCACCTTCCCTATGAGGACAGGCTTGAGAGATTTGGGGTTGTGCAGCCTGGAGAAAACGCGGCTCCGGGGAGACCTTATAGCGGCCTTCCAGTACTTAAAGGGGGACTACAGGAAAGATGGGGAGGGACTCTTTATCAAGGAATGCAGGGATAAGATGAGGGGTAATGGCTTTAAGCTGAAAGAGGGTAGATTTAGATTAGATATTAGGAAGAAATTCTTTACTGTGAGGGTGGTGAGACACTGGCACAGGTTGTCCAGAGAAGTTGTGGATGCCCCATCCCTGGAAGTGTTCAAGGCCAGGCTGGACGGGGCTCTGAGCAACCTGATCTAGTGGAAGGTGTCCCTGCCCGTGGCAGGGGGGCTGGATCTAGATGATCTTTAAGGTCCCTTCCAACCCAAACCGTTCTGTGATTCTGTGGCTCCCAGCTAGCCCATGCCACCCTCGTGTGTCGCCCCAGTGAAGAGATGGGTGCTACTGCCCTGGTTTGGAGGTGGATCTGTATGAGAGATGCTATAGGACTGTAAAGTATCCAGCTCGTTTTTGTTTTCCCTTTGCTGGCCTTTGAGATTGGATGGGTCAAGTGCTATATGGAAATCCCTTGCTCCGCAGCATTTCCAGTTGTTTTAATTCTTTCCCTCCATCAGGGTCAGCTTCAGCTGAACAGCTGGGGTTTCATCTGGTGGGAACCGTACCGCTGGTCCGTGGTGGTCATTAACATCTTACCGTTCCTGTCTCTGCTCTCCTGTGGATGTAGTCCTAGCTGGTAACATTTCTGTGACAGGGGACAGCGGCTCATTGCCGAACCCCCGGGACTCCTCGGAGCAGCCGGACACAAACGCACTTGCCTTTGCGATTGCTGAATTGGTGTGACACGAAGTATCTACGAAGAATATACATCGTCAACGTAATTAATGAGTAATGCAATTCAGTCACGTTCAGAACCTCATGATAGACCATACACAAATGACGTTGTGTTAATCACCAGCTGCATTAGCTGTACTGCTGACTTCAACGCCATCCGTGTTCATACAGCGAACGTCTTGATTGCATCGGGTAATGACTACGCTTCAAATATTTTCCTATCATGCTTTTTATGTATTCTCTCAAAGTTGCAATCTCTTGAATGGAGGGAATATTCTTTAAACTAGCTCTTCTAATTCAAAACTTGACTGGAGAGTAAAACCGTGCAGCGTATCTTTCCTCTGAAGATGGTCCGTGCATGGAGGACGCTGATGCTGTCTGCGAGCCTTTACCCCCTTGAGGGATGCAGACGTGCCATCCCAAATCTGGTTCGCATCAGCAAAGGCATGCCTGCGTGCCGTAACGTCGACTGCCAAAGCGTTCCTGAACCACTGCTTCACTGCACATTTTCATTTCCACTGGAAATGCTCCCAGAAAAAAAGGGTCCAGGAGATGACTGAGAGCGAGCGAGCCTGAAGTCAAATGTGCGCTTCAAATGTGGAAGCACTTTTTGGAATAGCAAACGTTTTCTCAGGATAGAAGAAAAGCTTCTTGCCTAGCTCTTGCTGCTAGCTGCCACTTCATGGGTGCTTTATCAGTAAAAATAGCAATATGAAAATCAATAGATGTATCGGTAGGATGGTTGGAGGACGAGGATGACCCTTCTGCTCCGCTGCATGAGTTTATGAAGCAGGGCGCTGCGGGTTTTGGGGAGCTGGAGTTCGCAGTGCAGATTTTAAAGTTATCCAGGTAAAACAAGGCTGGAGCAGAGCTGAAATTTTCTTTGAAAGTGAAAAGTGGGGAGAACTGCAGGAAAAAAGCAATAATCAGGCTCCGGAATGATGCCCTAGATCGATTTGTATAAACGTCAAGGTATAGCTGCAGTATAGTGGAAGAGAGAACAGTGAACATATTGTACACACAAGACCTACCATTAATAATTTACTGCTAATTGAAGCCCTAAACTTTTTGTGGAGTCTGGCCTTTCTTTGGTTTCCCTCTTTAAATTGATTTTTTTTTTTAAAGTGCATTTTATTTTATAAATAGAAGTTTAATCAAAATCGTGTCAACTTTGACCTGATTCTTTTATAATGTCTTTAACAGGTTAAATATTTTGCTTCACATAAGATGTGTTCAATCAACTTTTAGTTACGGCATAACTAAAAAAAGGAGTAAGCTAAAAAGGAGGTGTTAAATGTGGAAAACCGCATCATGTTAGGAATCTCCGAGCTCGTGCATACTGTCACAGCAGAGTTTTTTGGTGGGACGTAGCCTGGTAGCTTGCCTAAATTAGCCTTTGGCAGATGAATTGGAAGTTAGTTTAATTATCGTTTGGTGGATCCCAAGTGAGGGTCAAGCTTGAAATGACTTAACTGAAAAATTGTCACAAAATTATTGGAATTTGAAGGCAGTGTAAGGTCCGGAGGTCTTTCCATGTGCAAGGAGGCTTTGCTGGAATACTATTAGCACGCGATCTGTATAAAATGAATTTAAAGAGGTGATGTGCAGATCAAGGAAGAAACGTATCTCTTTGCTTTGCCTTTTTTCTTTGTTCACTCTCTCTCGTGTTTGGTTCTGTGCCGCCTTATGTGAAATAAATAATTTTTGGTACAGATACGCAAATGCTCAGAGGAGAAAACCACTCTCTTTCCAAAGAAAAGCTTAAGGAATGGGTCTCTCAAAAGCACTTACATCCCAGTTTCACGAAAGACGAAGGCAAATCACAACCTAAGCGGTATGGGAAGTTAAAGGGTAAGTCACCTTGACACAAGGACTGACATGAAACAAGACGGAGAAGAATCTGTCAGTTTGCATTATTTACTATTTTCTTTACATTTGTATTTAAGTTTAGATCTACTATTTAATATTTTTGCGAACCTGAAAGATGCGCGTGTCAGTGTCACTCTTTTAAGAAGCCTGTAAAATATATTTATTTCTCTGTTTATAAACATTTTATTCTTAGTCTGAAAAGAAAATGAAAAATAACTTCTTAAAATTCCTGAATCTTGCATGCAGGTTTATTCTTTTCTTTTAGGATTTTTCAAATCTCCCTCAATGTCGTCTTTCTTTTCCTCTGCCTCTGTACGGTAGAAGTGGGAAATACCTATATTTCTGTATATCAGAGTGGGAGAGGCGTATAAGATGCCAGATCCACCAATGTGTGCATAGAAGTACTCGCGTAAAAACTTGTTTATGTGTAAAAATTACTGATGGCCACCAGTATTTGCGGGCTCAAAGCCTGAACGACTTTGGGAAGCAGTGAAGCTGGTCGCGGCGCTTTCAAAGGCACAGAATGAACTAACGATAGAGAAAAACAACAGGGTAAGATGTTCCCGTTGTCTCGTGTCCGTAGTAGTTTGAAGGTGGTGGTGATACCTGTGCTGGTTTTCGAGTGCTTTGGGCCCTCCCGTGGGAAGAGGATGAAGTAGGCGATGTCCCAGGGTGTCACCAGGGATGGGGGACAGCGTCCTCTCCCTTGGCAGCAGCAGGAGAGCGCGATGCAGAGCCCGAAGCCCAGCTCTGGTCCAGCGAGGCGAGGGCGCCCGCGCGTAGCTCTGCAGCCACTTCACAGCACGGCCGGTTCCAGCTCAGCATTCACGGCACAAGCATTTTCATTTCCCTTCTCGTGCTGCTTGGAAATCCCCCGTGCAAGCTCCATCTGACTGGCGCGTTGGCCTGCTGATGGCGTGGTGGCCGGCCGTCGACTGGCCTCTCTTGTATTTCTGTTTACCCTTCACCTGAAGTAATTTCCTAGTGTGATGGAAGCATGCCGTGCACTTCCACAGGAAAGATAAAATAGATGAAAATGTAACCAGGTTACAGCCAGAAAGTATCCCGAGACTGTTTGCTAGCAGCTTATTCCCATGGTTCCTGTTGGAGTTACTCCTTCAGCTCCTTGCTGGAGTCTCGGCAGATTCTAAGCAACTGAGCATCGCCGTCGTGGGGATTAGGAAGCGGTGGAAGCTCCGTGCAATAGAGCAATACTCGTGTTTGTCGGTTTATAATTAATTTCTATTAGTCTTTTTGTTGTGTATTCATGGCCACGAGCAAGTGCTGCGAGTTATTGTGGCGAAGGAGGTTTAATTTTGCTAATCCTGTTTTATTCCCATTTTAGTGTAGCTTTTTGAATGCCACAATGCGGTGCCTGTAATGAAATTAAAATGCATTTTTGAACGGCATTGTCTTGCAGAAGCTATTGGAAGCTCATCTGAATGTGCTTTAATACTAGATGCTGAAAAGAAAGACAATCATCCATCTGAAATGCCGTTCACATGGACTCTTTCATGCTGGCTGGAAATAACACCCTGCATACCAAGCAGGGAGGAAGCACAAGCCTCTTCCTCACAATACACTCAAACCCCTAACGTGATTACAATCTTTTTATCTTGGCTAAAAAGCATTTTCTTTCATCCTTCTCAATAAGAGTCTTTCTTTTTACCGTTTGGGCCGACACCTAATGCAAGGCAGACATATGCAGCGATTTTCACCAAATTATGATTTATTTGTACTCTTTACACCCAGAAAAGTGCGAATGAAATGATGACTGCGTTGAACAAGGCACTTTATAAATGCAACCATGACTCCATCCTTGTCCGGGAGCTTACAGTGGGACAGGCAAGGCAAATAAGGAGCGAGAGGCGGGGACGGTCACAGAGGTAAGGTGCCCTGACCCAGGCACGAGCAGCTCTGGGAGGGGGATTCGGGTCTGCTGAGCCCCAGGAAATTTGGTGCCTTTTTGTTTGATTTTGCTGCTGAGGGGAGTCCAGGCTTGTCAGGTCCGGCTGTCACTGTGCGGCCCTGGGTGGAGGAACACACATTCAACTGGAAGACGGAGGGAAGAGGTTGGTTTTCGGGCAAGTCGGGTCCTTGAGCTTGGCTCACAGGAACTGGTGCTGCTGCAGAGGAGGATGCTTGGTGGTTTTTGCTTTTCCTTTTGTCATTCCTGGGGAAGAGGGACCCTCAAAAACTCTATTTCTTGGGCAGGAAGGCTCAGCTAGGTAGGAGGCTGGCTCTGTGTGTATGAGAAGCAGAATGCAGGGTTGGAGTAAGATGGACCCATGATTTCCTAGCTCCGTTGCAGAACATCCTCAACTTACAGATCATCTGAAATGGCCAACACAAAGAGCCATGCGCCCGCGCTTGACTGATGGATAGGATGTGGCTTTTTGCAGCCATTCGGTATTGCTGCAGGGATCTCCCAGCGGCCCCCCGTGCAAAGAGCACCATTCGGCACCATGGGCACATTTGTTGAGAGCGTAGTCCAATGTCAGGCATCGTGCTGTTGGTTGGGTGGCCAGGCACCTAAAACGGAGCCTGGATATTGGCTTTTCTCCTGGGAACACGAGGATGGCTGGATGGGCTCAGATCAAAGGTCCTCGCAGCCTAAAAGCCTGTCTGGAAGGGTGTCTGGGGGAGAGGAGGAATTGGAAGGCTTTCCAAATCCAGCCATCCCAGCAGCGAGGGACATGGCGAGGCAAGCAAAGCAGCCAACCACCCTTTTTGCTTGTGTTGAACCTACAACAAAATTATTTCTTCTCATGCCTCCACT
>NW_008825211.1:851332-885969 GCF_000699105.1 Pygoscelis adeliae
TGCCTCTCCACCTTCTCCAGGTCATTTGTGATTTATTTTTTTATAGATGTCTGTCACATTCCCCGTCCTACCGGGCATTTCTTGTCTGGACTTGAAGAGTCCTGTTAGTGATTTAACAGTTAATTATGGCCAGGAAATGTCTGCAACTCTATGACATGTCTCTCCTCCTTTTTCTCTCTGGGCCTATTTGTGGCATCTATTACTTAAAGCATCATGTACGAGTAGTAACCCTTAGGCTACGTATATTACTGGTGTTTTAATTCAGAACAGAACTGCTCTTTGAAGGTGACTCCCACCGACCGCATTGTAGTTTCCGTGTGCAAAGTAGTTTCGGTGTGCGTGGACCAGATTTCCTTCAGAAGCTTCACTCCAGTTGCCCATCACACGTCCTCCAACCTCTCGCGGGACATACAGGTCCATACCGATGATGGATGTATCAGTAAAGGACGTGCCGGTGATGTCCTTTAGACAACTTCGAACCGTGTGTCAGGTTGGGCACCAGACTAAAAACCAGACTAAATCCAGTTCAAAGGAAACCCTCAAAGCGCAGAGGGTGTAGCCATAGGAGCCTCAGCCCAAAATGCTTCGATTGCCTGGTCGTGTCTGATGGCACCAAAGTGTTCGTAATGTAGAAATGTCTTTGGATTTTTATAGTGCTTTTCCTTGTCAGAATATTTTACGGCCATTAAAAGTTCAAAACACCTTCTTGCCTTATTGCCACTATTGACGTGGAATCTTCGTTGCAGGGTGATGATGGAATCGAATTGCAAAAAAAAAAAGTCACTGATGGCGACATTTGGGTAAACAGGAGGAGGTTTTGGCTTCCTGGCTTGTGTTTAGAGTGGCAGTAGACATTCCTCAGGCGTTGTGCTGTGCTGGCACCTCTGGGCAGCACATTCCCCCACCTTGTTACTGTCAAACCATCTCCTTTCAGACGCTTTCAACTTACTGAAAAAGTACCTGCTCAGGTGAAACGTGTCCTACGTGCTTTGGACAAGGAAAGGCTTTTCATTTTGGTGCCTTGCATACGATGATTTCTTCAGAGAAATTACGTGTGATAGAAATGTGGTGGTTGGGCTTAAATCAACATTGTTTTTCACTAGAGAAAAGAAAATAGTTTTTGTGAGTATAGATGGATTTTGAGGTTCATCTTCCTATGAAGAAGTCATATTTCTTAAAGCAGTCGTAGGCAGGTGTCATACAGCGTATGCAGACACGTAATGTGTTTGTTTGTCCACGGTTTGAGGTATACGTATGAGTGCGTCCTGTGTCTGGCGCATCCTGCGCTGAAATAGCCTCCTGTGTTGATTGGGATCCGTATGGCAGCCCAAAAGCCAGGCTTTTGGATGGACATTTACAGAAGCTGGTGTTCACCATCTCAGAGACAGATGACGTTCGGTTTTCTCTTGTAAATGAGAACTCAAGCCAGAAGGCAAACACCCGCTTGCCAGGGGCAGGTTCGCCGAGACTCGGAGCACTGCCTGGGGACACGAGGACCAAATGGCCATAAAACCCTTACGCTTGAATGTAAATCCCCAGCTGTAATGTCTCATGGACGGAAAGTTTTCCACTGATTTTCCTGTTGATCTTCTTAAGAGCTCCATCGTGTGTTACTGAAGCCGCTGGCGTAAATACGTGTCTCTGTGTAGCTTTCTCTTCCAGCTCACTTTATAACCGTGATTTTCTTTGCTTTGAGAATTGCTCCTTCTGTGCTAACTTGGGGGTGGAGGGAAGGCTAATTAATTAAGCAGTAATTGTTGTCAAGTCAATTGGTGCTAACATTTAACATTTGACTTGTTTACTATCCTGAGGTAAAGCGGAAGGAGTTAATGATCTAACAAATTGTGCATCCATCAAGAGAGACTTGTTTGGAAAGAACGGTTTTGTTTATGAACTGTAAAATAATACATTTTTAAAAACCCACATTTTGAAGCAATATCGTTGAGATTCTTGTGTGAAATTGTCACTAGATAGCTGTGGAGACAAATGCGTCGCCTAATAAAGCTTAATGACTGATTTTCCCATTAATCAGAATTGAGAATGTGCTTCATTAAGATAATTAACTGAGCCAGTTGCTTAACTGACAGTTAGTAGACACAAATTCCCAAGTTACTTGCTTTCCTCTAAATAAAACTCACAAGAAGCTAACGCAGCACTGCTTCATCATCTTTATTGGAGAGAGAAACAGAAAGGCTGTTAAAATCTCATTGCCCGTCTGGGACAGCGGTGGGATGCGGTGGGTGGCACTGGGTGCCCGGCGCAGCCTTGCACCGGCCCCAAGCCTTGGGCTCGAGGTTATTGTAGTCAGCTCAAGCTGAAAGCTCGCAAATAACTCGCCGCTCTCCATCTCACCAGCAGCAAATGGTCTTCTATCTGCTAATTTCTGAAAGGTCAGGTCTTCGTTGTGGTTGTTTTTGTCACCCAAGAACTATTAGCGCCTCCAAGGGGGTGAATTCCTTGTCAGAATTTGTGGCTTCATTGCAAGCTAGAAGTGGGGTCATGAGTCCTGAGCCCCCCTGAAGGCAGGGATGTGGCAGATTAATTTGCTCCGGGTACATTTGTAGGCAGAATATGCAGCGCTGAAGAAGTTAGGGGAATTAACTGAGAGATCCAAAACTTGAATTATTAAATATGCTATCTGGTTGTAATGTCTAGTTGTAAATCCTTTCCTTCGCAGCTCTCTGTGTCTTGAATTATAACACGATAACGCTATCACATAGCAGAAGACTCTTTGCACAGAAGTCGACTCTGGAGCTAACGTAAGGCAGTCGTCTCAACTCTGCTTTTCTTTTGTCCTCAGAGTTCCCGGTCTTCCACCATGAACCCTGTTTACAGCCCCGTCCAACCTGGGGCTCCCTACGGAAACCCGAAGAACATGGCGTATACAGGTAGGACCGGTGTTCAGTGGCTCTTTCGTGAACGTCCGTATTCGGTGGTGAGAGCAGATGATCATTAATGAGTGGTTAATCCCTTAACGAAGGGAGAAAGAGTTCCCATCAGAGAGCCAGACGGGAACATGACTTGCAGCAAAAACTCTTCAGCGAAGCCAATGCAGTAAGGTTAGTGAGAAGAAACGGATCTGAATTCATAGGAAGAGGATGCCCTGGAAATCCTAAAGAAAATGATCAAAAGGGGGTTTCTTTAGACAAACGAAACACGCAAGAAGTTGCTGGGGGAGTCAGCTGGGAGGTGGAGGGCTTGCCTCCGGAGCTGAACTGAGCGACTTGGGTGCACGTGGCGGAATAATCCTGCCGTAGAAACGAGGATCCCCCAAGCGAGAGCCCGTTATTTGGAGAACATGCGGTTATTGTTATAGGTGGTGATTTAAGCTACGTTATTGACTGATTTTTTTGTTTTCAAGTTCCGCTTTGGTTGGGTTAACAAGCAAGTCTGATGTCTGTTTGAAGTCCATCTTTAGAACCGAGTTGTCTAAAAATGTCATCTTTAATGCTTGAAAAAGGCACTGGAATATGTTTACCATAATTATGTAACTAGTGGGGAACTAAAGTGTACTGATATGGACAGAATTTAGCTCAGAGAGAAACAGTGCTTTGGAAAAAGAAAACCTCAGCTTAGGGGCATCCGTGGTTTTCCCCGTGGATTATGTTTACCAGCAGTTGCTGTATAGTTGATCTTGTTGATCTCGTGTAAGCACCTTACAAAATCAGCCTTGGAAGACACCGTTTTCTAACGTTTTGTTGAATATAATTAGCTATTAAGTGTCATATTGTGTTAAGACTCCCTTCTTTATATTTGCATTGCCAGTTGTGTATGTTGACTTTTACCTAATGTGTGAAATTGCTTGGGAACGTGCTTTTGTGGGGGAAAGTGGTCAACGGCAAACGGAAGTGCACATCAAATACTCTTAGCTACTTCATTTACAAAATACCCTCATTGACGTTGGTAGCTGCTTCAGCTGGTAGATCAGCAGGGCTGGCTGCGTTGCTGCGAGGAGACCTGTCTGATACTCTGTGGAGCGGAGAGTTCCTCAAAGGTGTTTTGCCCCATTTTTTTTTTTTTTTCACCCTTTCTATTTCCCTGTCAAATTTATGCATGCTGCTTTGTTGGAGACACCGTAGCTCGGGGGAACTTCGGTCTCACAGTCAAAGCACTAGGGGCTTGGGGGAAAAAGAAATCTCTGTAAATAATAGTCTCTTCAAAAATATCACCATTGTAAGAGGACTGCAGACTCCAGCAGTGCTTGGGTGATAGAATGAGCTCATAAGTGCACAGTTATTTTCCTACACTAGAAATAACAGCAATTTTGTGCTTTCCAGCACAAGGATGGTTTGGACAAGAGTCTGCTTCTCTCCCACTCTGCCCTTTTTTTTTTTTTTGGTACGTGCTCAGAGCTCCACCTTAATATCCATGCAATGTAGATTTTTCTATATCTGCTTTCATACAGTCCTGAATGTTTTGGAAGCTGCTTTCTGGCACTTGATAAGACAATTTTATTTAAATATTGAGGTGTAGATTGGATAGGGTTTGTACCCTGACCTTTCTGGAAGGTGAATTTTGGAGTGTGATTTTTGGTTTAGATGAATGAATTCTACATGACTGCATTCTGAATAAGTTAAATGGCAACATTAATAGGATGTAGCCTTCTAAAATAACCTGGTTAATCACCATGAAGATTATAGTGTGCACTTAAATATCTAAAGCTATTGTCTGCCTCGGCCAGCTTGTGCCAGCTCTGGCGGCATGGCGAGGCGGCCCCCATGAGACTGGTTTCACCTCAAACCATCGGACTTCAGGCATTTGTCTTCCGGAGTTTGTGGTAAATGAAGAGAAATCAGCGGCAGATGTGCAGGATGACCTTGGAGAAGAACGTTGGAGGCAGATCAGACTAGAAAAAATAGAACAAGGTCCTTAGTTATGTCAATGGAAAAGCAAAGAAGTGAAGATTCAAGTGACTGCTTGAACGTAGGACACCGAAGCGGGAATTGAATCGTCTTAGCGCTTGGTTTTTCCATTGCGCAGGTGTAAGGTAAGGAGTCAGTGGGCTGAATTCTTACAGTGAAGTCCCAAAATAGACAATAGGTTAAAAAGTGTTTAAACGAAGAGCTATTTTCTTTGCTAGGCAAATAGTATTCCGAAACCTTTTAAATATGAATTTGTTTGACTATTTAATGAAAGACCTAAAGTTATATTGCGAAAGAGGGGGAGAAAATTTAGATTTTATCCTTTGTATGGAAACGACAGGCAACTCCTGAGGGTGGTCTCAATGGTTATTAAAAGAAGGCTGCCACGTGTCCTGCATTACAAGTGCCAGGCTCTCTCTATCTAATTCTTGCTTCCTATGCTTAGACTTCATTTCCATTGCTTTAACTTGCATCATTTAGCTACGTATCAGTTCCTAATGTAGCCACAAGCTATTCTGGAGGATATTTAAACTCAGAGAGACAAACAAAATAGACTTTTCACAGGAGAAGCATAAAGTTAAGGAGTCTGTAGATGCTTCCTTCTCAAATTGCTTTGAAAATGATCGCTGAAGCATATGACGTGGTAGATCTGGAGGGGACGTTGACTGCCATCGCGTGCGCAAACCCCTTCCATGGTCCTGGGAGCTCGTTACAGCTTTGGGGCTTAACGAGTGTCTCGGTCCTGATTGGCAGCTGACTGGAGGAGTTTGCTCGGAGCCCCTAATTTAAAATAGCATGTCAGCAAACCATTCCCACGATCACTTCATGAGACAGCGTGTACGACATCTGTCCCAAAATTTTGATTTGAGATCTAATTTGGCATACAATATAGAATTTATACGGTATAACATATAATTTTTTTTTTAATCTCACCTTTTTGCAATAGTGGAGGACGCTGAAAAAAATTAATGCCATTTATATTAGGCAAGAAAGAGAAATAAAAAAACCTGAAGTGTAATAAACTTGAGGTAAAGGTTGTTAGCCTTGGGCTATGTTCTCGGTTTGCTTTAGAGTTCAGGTCTTTTTACCCCAAATCTAGTACAGCACGTGTATTACTTAAATTTTTGTCTTTAAAGATCATGCATGAACCATTAATTTCTAACCTTGTGGAATAAAACTCAGGCAGGATATATGCAGAAAGAAAACAAGGATGGTAATCGGGATACTGGCAGGTTGAATTCTATGCTCTTGTGGTTTTTTAGTGGTAAATGTGAATGCTTTGTATAGAATAGATTGCTTTTGGTTGAAATAATTGGTTTTAATCTGGTTTTCTTCTCATTCTCACTTCTTTGTTGTTTACCGTACAGAGGTACGGTAGGGGTGGGCTAGGGAGAGAGGTCCATTTCAAGATAAATAAAAATTTTTGTACCAAATTGGCTGCTCGTGTGTTAGGGAGAATGGGAAATCCTTGGCACATACTCAAGTACTTGATGTACCATACGTTTATTCAGATTGTTAATTTTTCCATTTTGATCTTCCTTAAAGGAAGTGTGAAGGACAGTTATTTCCTAAATGACTTTTAAAGTGTGGTCTGAATTAGATGAATTTTTATGGGAAATTAGAATTAAGTTTAGAAACGGAATTTTAAAAATAGAGTTATTAGGTGAAACAAAGTCAGAAGTGTTAAATTCGTAAGAGAAAAGTTTATCGAAACATTCCCCGTATTTGAACTGATAGATTTATTAAGCAAAGGTGGTTTCTCATGTAGTTAGTACGTCTTATTTTTAGGAGTCCTTAAGGCCCCCAGATCTGTTGGATTGCAACCTCCTTCCCGTTTTCCTCCTAAACAGAAAGAGTGGAATAAGCCTTGCGCATTTTCTGCTAGCAGTGCTTTCTCGCTGTTGAACGAGTTGGCTGTTGAGCGCAGCTGAGGTGACACGGAGAGAATGTTCTCGCTGCAGACGGAGCTACGTCTGTCCAGCGCCGGGTTTGTGCTCCAGCAAGTCCTGGTTCCTCGTGCTCGGCTGGTGACTGCTTCCACTTCGCTAATTCGACGTATTTTAGAACATCACCGGCAAACGGTGGTTGAGTGTTGTTTACTATTTAATTAAAACAGACTGTAATTAACTTGGATCTTCATGTAAGCTGTCGTTTTAATTGAGGTTAACTTTAAAATGTATTTAAGGCCTCTCATTTGCTTTTTTATTATTTGTAGAATTCACTTTACCTGCCCCCAATGTAAGCTGCTGAACGCCTGGTTTTCCTTTGCCGCGTTATCCTTTCCCTTTTCTTGCGTCCGCTTTTGCTAAGGCACCGGTCCTGCAGCAAATGGGTGAGCTCGTTGGCGTGGAATCAGGGATGAAGAATCAGTCTCTCCTGTAGCTTGGTTGACTTCAAATGTGAAACTATAAAAGTGTTTGTTATAGCTCACACTATTCTCATTTTCCCTACCAGAAGCTGATTAATATGCTGATAAGATGCTGTGATTCATGAACCTTCGGTAGACTGACTCTGTATTCGTTGTAGTTACTACTAAATAATAAAATCCAAGAGCCCGAAGATGTGAAGCTGGTTAGTAAATCTCCAAAGAGTTTGTGTCACACCGCTCTAGTGCACGACACTTTCCAGGTCCTGCCGCCACAGCAACCCGCTCCGGAGCTTCCATGCTCAGAAGAGACATTCTCCAGCTCAATTTTTGCTGATGGAAGCCCTTGGTTTGCTTTGGACAAACAGCCCCGTTTAGGTTCTATGTGCAGTGAAGCAATATTTCTATTCCCATCCCCCACCCCGCCTTACTGAAGGTAAAGGAAAAATGCTTTTATTCAGTAGATTATTTGAAATTTTAAAAGGAACAGGACAAGTTCTGTTTTTCTAGTTGCTCACTCTTTATCCATTCAGAAAAATCACTAAACAATATGGATATATTCTCTTCTGTTCCTTCTTTGGCCACCGATTACTGATGATACTATTCCAGACGGAATTGTAATTGTCCCCCTCCACCTTTTCCCACATCCAACCCTCCACTTGCTCTTTGACAAAAATTCACGCTGTTTTCCTTCAAACTCCTTGTACTAGTCCTAAATCCTGCTGTGGAAGTGCCGGTACTTTTCTGTCTGGTGCACACACCCTTTGACCCTGCCTGGGGTCTCTCCTGGTCACCCAGATTCGGAATTGTTTTGCCCAGTTTTAGGTACCTGCAGTGTGGATGTGTGTGATCCCCTGAGCTGCTTTAATGTTAAGGGACAAGAAAAGAGCGTCTCCCATGTGGTCTGTTGTACTTTACGAGCCATTGGGTTTTGTCCTAGAAGTGCTCGTTTCTCTCTGGTACGGAAAGGCGTATTGATGGCTGACTCAGATGTAGACATCTGCACAAAGTGGTCTGCGTTTGATCTTGAGTCCCATCCCTGGAGTTTGCGTCTGAATTATTTAATGCAGGTCTTCTAAAACGGCAAAATCCATTTTAAAGAGATTCTGTCTTGACCAGGTTATGTGCCTGGCTCTTGGGTGGGAAGGGAAAGGCAAACCTATCTTCAGAGGTGTGGGGCAAGGAAGGATGGTGACTCTTCTTCTGGGCTGAATGCTCCCACCACACGTAAAACGTGGACACCTTGCCCACTGAAGGCCAGCTGGGCCAGTCATTTCTCAAACACAAGGTTTTTGGCTCTCATCTAATCTCTGCAGCCTGTGGCCATCACTGCAGTCTGTCCTCAAGACCATGAGATCAAGGTTGTTTGGACTAGTGAGGACACTTGGTCCGAAGCCACATAGGTCACTGATCTTCCCACCTCTTTGGTCTTGCTCAGGAAAGAGTCAGGGATATGCGGCTTGGTGGCAGCCAAGGACAGCATGGCAGAAAGCAACGGCAAGGAGTCCTCAAGAAGCGGGGTCCCACCCTCATAAAGAGCGTAGAGAAGACAACCGAATCTGTGTTTCTTTCAGGAACCAGTAGGTCACAGAGTATGAATGTGAGCTGCTGTCATCAAGAAGCTTTTGTTGGGTGGCAGTATTCAAATTGCCTAATCCTCTGGTTTTGATAGATAAAAACACGCGTTCAGAGTTCTGATATCTAATGCGCTTGTTCTGTCGGTAGTCAGTTAGCCACGAGCAGCCCCACTGCTGCAGATCTATAAGGAGTTCACTTCTCCAGGCACGCTGCGCGGTGGGTCCTCGTCTCCAACCTGCAACTCTCAACAGATTTCACCAAAAACGTCTTATGATCAGCATCACCCTGTCTGAGACGATTTATCCTTATAGGAGGCAGTACCTAATCTCCTTAAATCTGGCCAGATACAGCTCGGGAACTCTCTGCTCTTCCACCTCCATTGCACGTAGGGCCTGGGAATCCCAATGGCAGTATCTGAACACGACGGATACCCTCATTCCTTCTCCCAGGGCTTTTCCTGGTTTGTCAAGCGAGGCTCCCAGCCTTCCCGTGTCTTTGCAGTAGGAATTTCTTTGTCTTTTTGGTAACGAACCTTGCCTCTTTTACTAATTCCTTTTTTCTCTTTTGCGAATGATTTGTTTCCATCCTGCATTCAGGTTTCTGCCGTGGATCTTCTGCTGCTTCTCCACTTGTTTTTCGTCTCGGAGAGGGCTGGAAGGTAACACCCTCCGTCACCCCCCTTCCCTGGCTTTTTGGGAGAGATTATCAGTCAAGCCCCTCTGCTGCTCTTCTGGTCCTTCTCCTTCTTGCATTGCTCGTTCCCTGGAGTCGTTCACTCCATCCCAGCTATTTTTCCTTCTCTCTTGCAGCCTGTCAGCCTGGCCCAGCTGGCAAACACCTGCGCGGGTCCGGGAGAGCTGGACTCATTTCACCAGGAGGAACCTGATGCCTTTTGATAAAAGGGCTTTGTGCGGCTGGGTTCTGTTTAGCTGCATTTCCAAAGTGGATTAACCTAGACTGCCCAGAGGGGCTTTTAGGGAGCCTCTGCAGCACACGAATGTGAAATAAATATTCAAGGGTAGCTGCTCGGCAAGTTTTATCCTGCACAAGATTCACCAAAGTATTTTGGGGAAGCAGAGGAGTAGTCTAAAGCAGGGAAGACTTTGAATCACATTTACAATTCATCTGTGATCTTGCTGCAAGATACAGGATGTTCTTGCTCAAGTAACAAATGTGTCGTCTTCATTTTAAAGCATAAAATAGTCTTATTTCTGATGATTTAAGGAGAAGTCCTGGCTAAGAGCTTTGCCATTTGTATGTAGAAAAGCGTGGTGTCTCCCTGTGTCACTTGTCAACCTTTTTTACACTGTCTGCAAGGTCTGGGTTCATTTGCTTTCCAATTTAATTGATTTTCATCCTTCTTCAAGTGGCTAGCTCTCTGTGGGATTTTTGAGAGCACTGAGAAAAATATATGACAGTAATGTGACTTTAATTTACGGTGTAATGCACACATGCGGTTATAGTTACAAGATTTTGTGATAGAGAGGGGGTGTGGCTGGTAGGCAAATATGCGAGGCAACATGCTAATTACTGGGTTTTTATGTTGGTGGAAAGGCATCGGTTTGATATTTTTCTTGTGTGCCTGAAATCTTGGACATCTTTCGGAGGGATTCCTGAAAGGATTAAGGATTTGTGCGAGCTGACGCTCTTACATTTGTGACCCATGCTGGCAGGCTGCACAAGTGAAGCGAAAATTCTAGAGACATCATAGTCTAATTCTGTCTAAATCTTTGTAGAAAGGTGGAGAACAGAAATGCAGTCAAATTCACTAGGCTGATCGGCAGTGGTTGCTGAGGATGGGTTTCCTCTAGGACCCTCCACGTCTCTGCTATTGCACGTTGAGTGAGCCCATCTCCATCCTTTTCGGATGTGGAAAACTCCGGTGCTTCCTCCGGCACGTCAAGCTCTCCCACCCGCGATTTGGGTTCCCCGCGTGGGACCTCTGCGCACTCCAGAGGGGCGGGATGCGTCCCTGAGCCGGGCTGTTTGCTGCACTCCCCAGTTGCAAACTCCCAAGTTTTGTCATTTTTTTTCCCCAAGGTGAAACCACAACATTTGTTCGGACGTAATGATTAACAGGGGAAATCGGCATCGTCCGCCCTCCGGTCATTGGTTTTGTTGGCAGGACGGGAGGAGTGGGATTCTCACCTGTGGTTTTATGCTAATCTGTGTCATTTGTATTCGTTGCTGAACCTCAGACATAACTGCACATGTGAGGACTGACCTGATTTACACTTGACTGTCCATTTAATTTGTTGGTATGTTGAAAGCCGGTAGCCTCCAATTTTGTGGAAGACGGAAGGATGTTGCGATAGGATTTCTACAGTCAGCTTTTAATCCTCTTTGTGGGACAAAGACAATTCTAGACTTGATTTCAGCCTTTCTTATTAACTTAAAATTAAAATTTTGCTGTATTATTCTCTGGAAAGGCTGGGCCTTTGATAACAGATTAGTTCTTTGGCCAAGAAAACCAAGTTCTTTCAGAACTGCTGTGTGCGAAGAGGATAAATTAGACTTTTTTTCCTTTCTTTTTGGCATTCCTCAGCACATTTGTGGGGAGTGCCGAGGAACGCGAGGCAAATGGCTTTGATGCTGAAGCAGGCAGGGTTGGGGTGCTCTCCTCCTTACCTTTCCTTGTGCTTGTAAGATCTGCGTGCGTGTCTACCCCTTCCATTGATTGGGAAATGCCATTTCTGGATTTAATTAGGTGATCCATTGCTTACCGGTTCTGTAAGACAGGAATTTTAAACTGTGTTCAGGGTGTTGAAGTGACTTCAGGGTGATTAAAAATGTATGAAGTGGGTACAGTGAATATTTTTCCTCTGGCGTTTCTTCATGTTTATTAATTGGTGTGTATAGAGCAGACAGGAAAATCATACTTGACTGGGAGAAGAATGAGCTCTGACTTGTGTAGACTCTTGTTATTTTTATGTTTAAATGCATAATTTTTGTACAGGAATACTACCAAACAACTTGCTGAATTTCTCAGTGTTGGAAGCTGTTTGAGTTCCAGCGCTCTGGTTGATCAACGGCGGCTAATTCACCACCTTTGTAATAAATTAACTCATGGACTTTCTCGAAGTCATAAAAAGCACAAAACCCCTAAGGAAATGAGGGACAAGTTTTCTTATTTGGGGAGCGAGGGAGAAAGAAGCAGAGAGGTTTGGGGTGAGATTAGGGTTATTTATGAGTGTGCGCGGTGGCTGTAGGCTGTATTTGGGTGGTTCTCCTGCCAACGGCAGCACCGTTGGACCATGGACATGGAGGTCACCCCACTGCACTCACCTATGGATGGACACAGGTTACTGTGCAAAATAGGTCTTGGTGCACAGAAGTTTGGGTGCCATGTACCTGTTTTTCAAGACAAAAGACTTTCTTTCTTTTTAGTGTTAGAAATGGAGGCATAGTAAAGCTCCTTTGAAGAAAATAATTCATAACATCTCATTAGAGATGCTTGTAGGCTCAGCTAGTTTGGAGATCGGTCCAACTGATGTCAACCTTCCAAGGAGTTTCATAGAAACTTTGGGGAGCATCCTTCGCCCCTTGTTCTGTAACTGTTTGCATAAGGTTTTACGTGCTTTTGAGTTTCCCTGTGTTGTAAACAAACAGAATAGTCTCAGATCTCGAAAGCAAACAGAACTTACGTTATGTTTTCCTGAATGACCCCATTGTATGCCTTTTAATCCTATGTGCTCGGTTGGTACGTGGAACTGGTTTATGCTCTGCCTCATTTCTTGGCTACAGTATTGATTTTGTTTTTCCCCGTAGTGGAAAAGAAATAAAAAGATTAAATGACTAGGGCTGAAGAGGGCTGGAGAAAATGTGTATAAGGCAGAGAAGAAAAAAACCCATACGTGGAAAAAAAGAGATGGCCTTGGAAACGTGTTTTGAAGGGGGAAGTACTCCTTCGTTTAAAGAAAATAAAAGGTGAACGGAGAATTTTCTTGTGTGTCGGTTACTTCTGTAGAGTATTGGCACATAATCTGAAATTCTTCACTCACTCGGGGAAGAAATAAGCTTTATTTTTAAGCATGAGCTCTACCAAAGCTCTGTCTTGCATAGCCTGTAGACAAATTCTAACCGTGATTTTGGCTTTTAAAATGTATATTCGGTATTAAAATTGGTGGACGTAATTTTTTTCCTTGTCTTATTTCTTAGTCTCTGTATATCACGGAATGAGACTCCTTTTTGGTGGCTTTGTTAATTTATAGCGTGTTTCTCAGCCATCTTCTTTTTCTTTGTTTTAGCCATGATTGTATTGTTTTACACCATTTAAAACTTCTTTTTCTATATGTTCCGTTTACTTCCATATGTTTTCCTATATGTTCCCTTTACTTTGCTGCTGAACGACGAGGAGCCTCTGTATAGGCAGTCAAAGATCACGTTGGCCGTCTTGGTATCGTGTCTGCGGCGGTTCGGTTCTCCTTGCCTCTAGGTCACGTTGCCAAGTCGCGCTTGATTTGCCATACATCAGATCTTGAACTTATTTCGTCCTCGTTGCTTTCCAAACCCCCGTAATTAATTCCTCCCTCCCCGTAACTGTCTCTGGATGTCCAGTTTGCTCTGTTGAGAAAGGTGCTGATGTGGGTGGTGTTCCTACGAGGAAGCCCCTCTACCGAGAGGTTATTTTAGGGACCTCCCTCCCCTTGTTTCCAATCTAGCACACCTCCTTTCGCAAAGCCATGGTGTCTCTCTTCCAATGGTAGCAATTGCGGAAAAAATATTAGATAAGGTTTTAAAATCCTTCCTTCTGGAGGTGAAGGGCATCAGCATCGGCTGGCAGAAGTCCGTCAGCGGTCGCTAAATGGGTCGGTGATTCTCTGCAGAGCACTTTGGGAGCCTCTGCCGTGGGCGCCGTGGAGCTGGAGTGTGACTGTCATTGTGTGAATTTGAGATGGGGGTTGTTAATAAAACAACACGAAAATGTCTCGTAGCACTGAAACCCCACGCCTGCTCGGATTCTCTCAGCTGTAAGTTAAAATCTCACCGAGTCTAAAATAAATGTTTTTTTCTGCTTATTTTTTCTGCCAATTGCAGTTCAAATTCACATCCTCGATCGTTTTTCTCTGTGCATGCTCGCACGCCACACATTCAATACCTCTTAAATCCCCAGGTGCTTCAATTAAATGGTTGAAAATAAGCTCCAATACTGCCTCCTGATCCACTGAAAACCCTTAATATTTGCTGCTTTTCCTGCCCCCCTTCCCCTTTCTTTTTTTTGTCTGGCATAGCAAATGAGTGGTTAGATACGTGTTATATTTTTGTAGTCTGGAGGTAATAAATTAAAATTGTGTAGCTTGACTTCTGGAAACGTGTTCGTAAATTAAATATTGAATTTTTCTCCTCTCCTGGTGCACAATTATTTTTTACACCGTACGCGGTCAGTGCGATACAGTGCAGAGGTCTGTACATAGAGAAACGTGATCTGGTATGGGGTCGTAAAAGACTTGTATAAGCTTCAGAAATAATTCCCTGGTTTGTACCAGATCTGTAAATTGCCGACTCTATTTTTCTACTGTGCTTTATACCTAACATCTTAGTTTCAGTTTAATGGGGATCAGCTTTCCCAAAGTGGCGCGGTTGAGCTCTGGCTCGTTAATCTGTTTTGTTATTCTGTTCGCGTTAGATTTAGCCTCGTCTGAAACCGAAATCAGGAGTTGCTTATATGCAAACGCATTCGTATACTTATTTTAAAGCGCGTGTGCCTGCCTTTCCCTCTCCCTGTGCTTGCTGGCATTCGGCCTCATTTCATCTATTGCAGTACTGGGCTAGAATTTTAATGTCTCTGCGGCCAGCGATGATTTATTAGATCCCAAAGCCCTGGCTCAGAGTGCAGGAAGAAAATATTGCATCAGTGAGCTGGCTTGGCACTGCTCGAATAAATGAGTCCTGAAAGACTCTTTAGTGTTACGGCCTTTTTTTCCTTCCCCTCCTCTTTCCCGCACCGGTCCTTCCCCCGTCCCCAACCCCATAGTTTCTGCTGGTGTTGAGAAGTGCTCGTTTCCTTGCAGGAATTGCCATCTCCGACTCTTTTTGCAATAAACGCGTTTGTCAACAGCCTCGTCATGTAAAGCCCTTTGAATCCCCGCAGTCGCTTCGCGTGGGGCCGAGAAGGAGCTGTAATCCTCAAGTTGGGGAAAAAATGAAGCTTTTGTGGCAGGGCACAAGGTTGGGCTCCTGGTGATGAGCTGGTGGTGCCGCAGCGTTGCGGTGCGTGGGGAAGATGTCTCTGTGGTCCTTGTTCTGGCCAGCACGTAGTGCCACCAGCTCTATGCTCAGCACCTCTTTGGGGTGGCACGCTGCCGGAGCAGGCCCTTGTGGCTCGGAGCTGAGCTCTCCGGGGGGATATTTTACCTACTGTAGGTTTTCAGAGTCTTTGGAAAACGTGGTTTCTTCATTGAGCTTATAGTATCCACTAAATCTTTGTTTAGCTGGGAGGAAAATTGTGCTACTGCTTGAAACGTTCCCGCAGGTCAAGGCACGATGAGTTATGTGTTATCTGTCACTACGTTTTTTTTCTCTTGTATGTGCTGATGGAGAGGTGATTTAATTTTGTAGGTGTGTTTTGCCTCCTTCACAGGACAGGAATGAGAGCTTCGTCATTGCTCTGCCACTGAAAGGACCAGGTTTTGGCCATCTCTGCTGCCAGTATCACTGTGTTCCTGGCCACCCTACCGACATGTCACTGCGGTGCGCTCCTCTGTGGGGCGGCCATCTCTACTTGTGATTTAAAGTATTTATCATAAAGGAGCTAATCCCACTGCTTACAGATAAGCTGGCTGTGTTTGCTGCTGGTGTTGGTCCTAATGATGCTCCTTGTGTCACCAGCTGAAGGCAGGTGTTGGGTGGAGATCATCAGTCTCCTGTGGGCAGAGAGGGACGTGAGAGTTGCGTTAGGTGGGCAAAGCTAGCTGCCGTCCACTGCTTGTCCAAAATGCTGGGGGCACTTCTCACGCCTGCATCAGAGCTGTCATGGAATCACAGAATGGTTTGGGTTGGAAGGGACCTTTGAAGATCACCTAGTCCGACCCCCCTGCTGTGGGCAGGGACATCTTCAACTCGATCAGGTTGCTCACAGCCCCGTCCAACATGACCTTGAACGCTTCCCATGATGGGGCATCCACCACCTCTCTGGGCAACCTGTGCCAGTGTCTCACCACCCTCAGCGTAAAACATTTCTTCCTTACGTCCAATCTAAACCTACTCTCTTCCAGTTGAAAACCATTGCCCCTTGTCCTGTCACTACAGGCCCTGGTAAAAAGTCTCTCTCTGTCTTTCTTAGAAGCCCCATTTATATATTGAAAGGCTACAGTAAGGTTTCCCCAGAGCCTTCCCTTCTCCAGGCTGAATAACCCCAACTCTCTCAGCCTCTCTCCACAGGAGACGTGTTCCAGCCCTATCACCATTTTCATGGCCCTCCTCTGGACCTGCTCTAACAGGTCCATGTCTTTCTTGTGCTGGGATCCTGTCTTAGCACTAATCTGGGGAAAGAAACCAAGCACTTTAACGTTCCAGAGAAGAGGAGCAGCCTGTGACCACCACCCCAGTGCTGGCCGTGCTCACCGCCAAAGCTGGTCCCCAACGGGTCCCTTCTAGAACTCAGCAGCCTTTCCCCTGGGGGCACGTCTAATTCGTTTCACTTCATAAACAAAATAATTTTGAATCTTTTCACGAAGAAGGAGAATAAAGAAGAAATCGGGCTGAAAAGATGAGCTCTCAGAAGACTTGAGTTGTGGGCAACAGTTACTGGATGTGCGGGAGGGAGAAGTACAAGAATGAAACCCTGGAGTAATGACCGGTGAAGACCTTCGTATCTCATAGTTAAGAAATTCTCTTCAGTAAGTAACCAAGGGCAGCTTCAACCTTATGCTTGATTTGTTGCCATCCATTTACCCTCAAAAATGATGTTGCTATCTCTTGTTATTAGAAACCTGATGTATTGCAGAGAAGAGCATCCATCTCCAGGGAGAAGGAGTCGTCAATTTTGGTGGCATTCCCAGGAGATGCAAAGCACATGATAACTGTAAATGAAATCAGATAGGGGAAAAAATAGATTTTAATAGCCTAACAATGAGTTGTTTCATTCAGAAAGACATGAACACACATCTGAACTTCTGTTTACCTCTAGTTTCTTCTTATTTCAAATTAGTAACTATTTTTTGAGGTGAGGACCGTTTTGTGCTGTGTGTTGAAGGTGTGGGTAAAGGTGTGCGCACCGTTCAGGCATTCTGTTGCCAGAACGTTTTTCTCTCCTCTGAAAACAGTTAAGGACACAGTAACATAATTAACTATCATAGGAATTCCAGGGTGAACAGAGCAATTTTTTGTAAGTGAAGAGGCAGTAATGATTATGTAGTCTTTAAATAGGGCATGGCTTGCTTTGAGCCTATTAATGTAATTCAGGGTCTAGGACTGCTGGACTCAGACTTACGGCGCGCACCTACAGCATCTTATTGAATGCATGAGCAGCAGGTTGGTGACTCTCAGGTCTCTTTGCAGCCATCTGAGACAAATTCAGATCTTAGGTGGGGGGATCGTTCTCTGCAATTACCCACCTCTTTCTGTTGGCTTTGGAGAGTTTAGGATAACAGCGCTTCCCGTGCAGGGACCTCAGTTTGGCACTTGACCTTTGGTACACGCGTTTGAACCTGGTAAGTTTGTCTCTTCTCCAGCACCTGACCCCAGGCTGCAAGGAGTTAAACTGTAAAATCAGTGGTTGACATCTCCCCGTCTGATGGGAGGGAGAAAGCAGAATGCATTTCTGCTTCTGTGTCCAGCCGAACACTTGAAGGTCAATTCTGCTAGCTAGCTGTAAGTGATGGAGGCTACAAGAGAGTCCACGTGTGTTACACTCTGTATTTGATACCGGTTTCCAAAGGTGGTGGGAGTTGTCCGTGTCATGCAGCTTGTTGCAATGACTCTGGCAAGATGCAGGGAAGCATGTAGAAGGGGAAGGTGACTTCTTAAAAAAAACCCAACGCGTGCCTCATCTCCCTCTTGCTGATTCTGTCATACTCGCGCGCTCACACCACCAAGATGGATGCATTCGCAGAGTCTGCCAGGACCACATGCATGCCCGATGGAGAATAAGGCACGCAGCCTCATCACGTCCCTGGGGTCCCCCTTCATTGGCAAAGACCAGCTGGTTTTTTGGATGTGCCATTTGTGCCCTCTAGGAGTTGACGATGATTGGGATCTTTCTCCTCTTCATCCTGTCTCACCTCTGGTCAGCCAGTAGTCAGCATTGCTGATTTACTTACCTCCCCTTTCTCCCTCTACCTGGAGGTCTTAATGGCTCTCGTCCTTTTTTTTCCCCTGGTTTGGGTGTGTTGAGGAACTGGACATCCTGTGATTTTTAATGCGCCGTGATGTTAATGACCTGCTGACACAGGTGCCATCAACCCGTGCTTTTCTCTTAACCCTTCTTCTGCTATTTCTTCAACAAAAAGAGCTGCATTATTCTCTCTGGCAGCCATGGGAATGCCTCCACCGAGATAAAATAAAATCTTAAAAGTTTCAAATTATGCTGAAACTAGTGAAAATAAATAAGCAGTAGTGTAAAAAAAAGTGGCTGATGACAAGTATGTATGAAGGATATGACACTCGTTGAGCTCCCGCTCCCCTTGAAGGGAGGAGAGCCCACGGGCATGGGGCTGGGGTTTGCTTTCCAGCTTACCCGGTGTTCCCCCGCCAAAATGCACTTGCCAAAACGCAGGGACTCCAGGTAAAGAGGGAAAGCTGGCATCGGCATGGCCTTCGCTAGCTTGGTCCTATTAATTTGTCTCCATTAAAACAATAAATCATTCAAATTGGCTGCTTCCCTGAATGTTAGCGGTGCTTCTGCCTGAGCGGTTGGCCCAAGTGACCTGCCTGCTCCCCGCCAACGTTTCTGCTGCTTGTCCCATAGTAAAGATAACGTTATCTAAGCACTGAAGGGCAGAGGAGAGCGTCTCTCTCAAAAAGGCATCGTGCATCTCCCCATGCATTTTCATCTCTGGCTTCTTTTCTGTCCTATCAGTGCTTTGGTTTGGCTGTAGAGTTTTTTAATTTCTTTTTTAACCAGACAGTGCGTTATCCCTCCCCTGCTTCTCCCCAGCTGTCTGGTTCCTTAAAGGCAGCGATGTGTAATTCTCCCATCGTGGATGTTAGACCCGTTATGAATAAAGATGAAGTGGAAGCGGAATGCTTGCCCATTAATTTAAAACTTTGGTTATCATGACAACAGGTTACAACTCTCTTCATTGCCATGACAATCTCCTGCAAAATTGTTAAAATGTCGTCTTACGGTTATTTTTAGTTTGTCCTCTATTCCCATGGAGACCAACTTTTACTTGAAGTGTTTGATGCTTTGTGCTTGGAGCCTTTAATGAGCCTCACAGAAGTATGTAAGTCAGTAAAGGCAGAGACCTCCGAGGTCAACCGATCCCTCTATCAGCCCTTGCAAGAATGATCTGTACAGTACGCTTTTCTACTGCTTTGTTGTATTATGTGCACTTCTTTTTTTTTTTATTATCTTTTATTGTGTGATTTTTAACATTTACATTTGCTGTAGTGCCTAAGCACTTGTATTCTTCTTTGCATATGACCCTATTGTTGCATTGAATTCTGTCTGAAAACTTCAGATTCTGCACAGGACACTGGAAAAAAAAAAATCTACAAGGGAAAAAGAAAAACTATAGAAGACCGTGAACAGGACACTTGAAGTGGTAATTTGTTTTTAGTTGCTGTGTGGTTGTTTTGGGGGAAAAAATTGCATAGAAATTAGGTTTTCTCTCTGTCTTTCTAACAGTTTACAAAAGAAGTTTTACTGGAGTAACGTTTGCTCAATCAGCTAAAAATTTACTAGCTTATCATTGAGCAATATTACAAATTACCTCAATTACAAAAGGAAATAAAACTACTTTGCGAGCCTCCCTTTTTCCTGTGCTTTTATTTTCTCCCCAAGTAGCCAGCTCATGTGATCCATGGGAGTCTCCCCCTCATCAGTTGGAATTAGAAATCAAAAGTAATAAGAACGAATAGCAGAAAACCAGGTTGCATCCGTCGGACTGTTTCCCAAAAGCTGGGCAAGGCTGACTGTCAACTACTGTTTATTTATGAAGTATTTCTCTTGCTGCTTCTTCAGTGGGTGTGAGCATGGCTACTCCGAAGTAAAAAATGGCAAAATTGAGACGGCATCGCCACTTGTGCTGAGCTGGAGAGGGTTAGCAGAGAGGTGACGCTATGGATTCGTCCGGGTTTCTTTACATTTAGGCACTCGCTGCTAAAATTTTAAAGAAGGACACCTTCCAGTGTCCTGATTCAGATCATTCGAACGTCATGTCTCTTTCACAGAGATTGCAAAAAGAGTATTTCTGTAGGCAGCTGACACGGGCTTGATCCATCCCTTGGCAGTGCTGCCGCGATGGTTGGGTTTTCTCTGCAGGGCTCCGCAAACAGCACAGCGGATCGAAGCCTCTTGCCCGTGTGTTAATTCCACTTTATTGCCTGTGGGTTTATATTTGTGAGGAATATCTGACGCTACCTGCCTCAGCCTGGAAGTCTTTCTTGAAGGCGGCTGAGACTCTGTAGGCATTTCATTTGTATTCATCACACCTTGACTAAATGGGTTTTTGCTGCACTTGGGAATTTTTTCCACGTCTAATAGCTATTACAGTTTTTATGTAGTTTCTTGATAGCCATCTTAAATTGTTGTATCGTTAATACTAGCCTACCTCTTAGCTCTACTTCCTCCGCCTTTGTCGTGTGTACAGCCTTTGAGTACTTGTAGACACTCATCAGTATCCCATAAAAGACTTTTCACCGAGGCCTGCAGTGACAGGACAAGGGGCAACGCCTTTGAACTGAAGGAGAGTAGGTTTAGATTGGACATAGGGAAGAAAATTCTTTACGATGAGGGAGGTGAGACACTGGCACAGGTTGCCCAGAGGAGTTGTGGATGCCCCATCCTTGGAAGTGTTCAAGGTGAGGTTGGAGAGGGCAGTGGAAGATGTCCTTGCTCACTGCAGGGGGGTCGGACTAGATGATCTTCAAAGGTCCCTTCCAACCCAAACCCTTCTGTGATTCTATGAACTTGTCGCTTAGCCAAACTACCCGTGTTTCGCTATCTTAATCTTTCCCCCCAGATCAGACCTTCTGGCACCATAATCCTTTTAGGTGCTTTTCACTAATTTTCCTGCAGGTTGGCTTTATTGGGATGGGGTTGGATCCCTAACAAACCATGCCTGGAGGTGCTCGCGCTGGCAGAAAGCTGGGGCATCAAGAGTTTCTTGTGACGAAGCTGGTGTTGGTCAGTGCTCCTATTTCTTGAAGTAAAACTGGTTGTTTTAAGAGACGGCACAAATACACAGATAGTATTTCTATCAATAATTTTAGGCCTCTCTAGCTCAGGAGCTTATAATTGATTCTAAAAAGCTCTTTTTAAATGGTGTAAAATCTTTCCCTCTCTGGGCTAATTAAATCCTTTTGCTGTTTGAGGTCACTCTGAATCTTTTTACAGCCGATGAGAGCAATCAGAATATTTTTTTAATGTCTGTTGCTTGCAGAATCTCAATATTCGTCAGAGTCCTTTTGCTTTCTGGTGTGTCAGATTTTGCATTTTCCATGCGGAATCAAAATATAACATGATTTCTGAGTAACTCAGCCCTCATCTCTAATGTTTTATTGTTATTTTGGTAGCAGGATTTCCTGGGAAGGTTAATGGTTTAGTTCTGCTTTTCAGTTACCAGCGGTAGTTATGAAATACGGTTGCTTTTTGTAGCGCTAACCATAGCGATCAAGATTTTTATCCTGATGTTGCTCTGCATTCGGCAAGATGCAAAGAAGATAGAGGCTTGATGCTGAGAACATAGCACCCAAATGAAATAATAATCTATAAATCCCTTTGATAATTTTTTTCGTACCACTACTTGTAGAGGACATTGCATAATTACGCTGATATTACTCACGTGGTAAATTATGTTGATTGTAAGTTGTGTGGCTGTATCTAAGTGTTTCTGCAGAATTTTGTACGCGTGCTATACTCAAAATAATTTCTTTGCCTTTTTTGTGTGTGTTTAAGAGGGCATTTAGCTTTTCCCAATAGCAATTGTTACTGTAATGGCTGTTAGCAATAAAGGATATAGCTAATATAATTTATGCAAGTTATTAACAACACTGCTGATAGTTTTCATATTGAGTGGGTTTTGTTGCTTGGTTTTTTTGTTTCTTTTTACATTATTTAGACTAGACTAGACTAGACTATTTCAGTTGGAAGGGACCTACAACGATCATCTAGTCCAACTGCCTGACCAGTTCGGGGCTGACCAAGTTAAAGCATGTTATTAAGGGCATTGTTATTTGAGTTTTTTATTTGCATTTCTGTGACCAGTGAATTAATTTTATGAGACACATTGGTTAACAAAATACACCATGATCCGTGCTTTCTCTAAGCTTGGGACCAGGAGGTACAGTGAAGTTGCAATGAGAAATCTCCAGGCACAGAAAAAACGGAGTTTTCTTCCTCTCACACTTAGCAGGTATGGAAAAGGCAAAGGGTAACGTATTATTTTGGAAGGGAGGGGGAAATTTTCATTTCCCTATTGGAATTCATCTTATTTAAATCAGCGCAAATACAAATTAAATCTATTCAGTTCCTAAATCTATTTAGTAATACAAGGAAGGAGACTTTTCTGCATCAAAGGGTATTGTCGTCATAAGCCAGGGCTGATGAGATGGTAAAAGACCTCGACCTGCAGAGGTCGTTAGAAAAGTCCCGGTTTGGCAAAGTACAGTCGTGCCGGGCTTGCAGCAGGGGTGCAGCTGCTGGCAGCAGAGTTCGCTTGCACCAAAAACAGGGTGAGGAGAGGAGTTTGGGTTCGGGCTACCTGAGATGAAGAGCCATGAGGACTCCTCTTGTAGGGTAGATTCAGACTAGATCTAAGGAAGAAATGTTTTACGCTGAGGGTGGTGAAGCACTGGCCCAGGTTGCCCAGAGAGGTGGTGGATGCCCCGTCCCTGGAAACATTCCAGGTCAGGTTGGACGGGGCTCTGAGCAACCTGATCGAGTTGAAGATGTCCCTGCCCACGGCAGGGGGGGTGGACTAGGTGATCTTCAAAGGTCCCTTCCAACCCAAACCATTCTGTGATCTCTCCTTAGTGTAGATTCCACTCCAATGACTTTTGGAGTAAATAAAGACTTAGAGATAAAAAAAGCTGTGTAAAATCCTTACATCTCCAGGAGATTTTCTTTCTGTGGTTACACGCTCGCCCCAAAAAGCACCAACAGTTGCTTGGAGAACGGGCTTGTAAAGATTTTGTAGAAATGTAAGCTATCTGCAGCTATTTCCAATATTTCTTGTTACCCCCCCCCAAGTAATGTGCAAGAGCTTCATTCTGTCAGTAAATAAAAACGGCAAACAGCTCCAGGCAGCTGGTGCATTTTTTCCTTGGATACCAAAGGAGTCATCCCAAGCAGGAATCTGTTCTTAAATATTTCTTTTTACTATAATAAACAAATCTTTGAAGCCTTGAGATCAAGGAGCAAGCAAAAATGTAGAACAATAACTTATGAAAGTATGATGTCGTTTGTGCCCCTCAAAAATACTGCTGGTATTTATTGTAGTAATCTTGTGATAACATGGGGATTTTTTCCATTTAACTGTGGCCTGCTTCTGTGGCTGGCTGGGTTTCTGGCTGCTTCTCAGCAGTGCCAGTTTTAGGTCCTGTCTGCGTAAGGGCATTTTATTGTACTCTGGTTTGAAAATATATTGTCAAGATGGGTCTTGAGTCCAGAGCCTTAAATTTCTTCTCCTCAAGCACTGAATGTATTTTCTTGCAGGATGAATGCCCAGCCCTGAATTATCGGGAGCATTTCGCTCCTGTACCTCCATCTGAGCTCCTTCCTAGTGCAGCATCTGCTCTTCGTCCAGTGAAGCACCTCAACCGAATTTCCAGTGATCTCTTTCTACCTCCAGCTTTGTCCTTCAGGCTGCTTGACGTGTCTTTGAGATTCACCTTCTCCATCACCTTAGGAGGCTTTGTCACCTCTTGTCCTTCAGAGGTTCTGCTTTGTTCCACCTCCAGCTTTCTGTGGGGTCCCCACTGGGGTATGTCCTTGCTCTCTTTTTGCTTCTGTTGCAGAAAGTGTTATCAATAGATACAAATTAAGCTGCTCTCTTTGAATTGAAAATTTGCGGATCTTCCTTTCTCCTTAGACTTGTTTCTTCTTGATCACTACAAAAATCCGACCTTCCTCATCTGTCTTTTTGTGTGCCTGGAGCTCAGGATCTTTTTTCCACAACAGTTTTTACGTCTCTTGCTCTTCTTTCTCGATTCCCGCGGAATGGACTCAAATGCTTCATCTGCCATCAGAGCTGGTAAACTTGAGGTCGTCTTTAACCCAAGACTTTATTGAGATGCCAGCTTGCTTCTCTCTTCTTTGGTTTCTCATTTTGTTCTGAAAAGCTGAATAGAATAGAATAGAATAGAATAGAATAGAATAGAATATTTCAGTTGGAAGGGACCTACAGCGATCATCTGGTCCAACTGCCTGACCAATTCAGGGCTGACCAAAAGTTAAAGCAAATTATTAAGGGCATTGTCCAAATGCCTGTTAAACACTGACAGGCTTGGGGCATCAACCACCTCTCTAGGAAGCCTGTTCCAGTGTTTGACCAGCTTAAACCAGCTTAAATAAAAGATCTGTGACTTGGTTTTCTCACCCTTTTTTGATATTTCAGCAAAATTACAAGAGATCAAATTTCGGGGTTGAGGAGATATTTCCCATCCTTGGTTTTAACTGAATTTTGAGATAAGGTCTCCCAGAGCTTGCTGAAGAGCCTTAGAACGGGGGGCAAAATTTTCACTTTATTTTTAGAGGGGGAAATTTCTTCTTGCAATGGGGAGACACAAGCTGGTCTTAATCGCCATGTATGTTCTTTCTAGTGTAGTATTTTGATGAGATGAAGGAGGGCAGCTCACACAGCCTTGGGGTACTTAATTCAAAAAAACAGAGCTGGGGAAATAGATGCGAGACCAATGATGGTGGATGAAGCTTTTGAGCTCTACACCATCAGTTCAGCTGCCATCCAGGCCATTGCCGGGACGTGAGGATTACCAGACAAGTGGTTGTTGGCCTGTGTGAACTGAGTAGGTGGTGTTTGGAGCGTCTATTTTTTGTTTTAAAACAGGAAAGGACCCTGTATTCACGTGAAAAAAGTATCCAGTATTGTAGTCTGGTATAAAAAAGGGAACTGGTGTGTGAGACTGGTACGAAGCAAGCAAAGGGAAATTCAGGAGGCATTTGCTCTAAGTGCGGTATCAAATGCTGCCAGCCACTGATTCAGCGAATGCGCTGCGATTGATTATTCACCGACTCGTCCGCTTGTTTGCCTTCCAGCTCTTACATTAACCAATAGTTAAATCATCCCTAGAAGTCCCTGGGGCTTCCTTGACTAATTGACCACTCAAAGTGGTCCAGGTGGTTCTCTGCAGGTCCATCTGGCAGGAACTTGAACCCATCTGGCTCCGCTTTGGCCTTGGAGAAACCTCTCCTGCTCCCCTCGGGAAGCTTATCCCAAAATCTTTGCTTTCAGAAGTGTTTAAGAAACAAAGCAAGGTGCTGCAACTAGCCGTAACTCCTGTCTGTCGGTTGTTTATAGGACAGACTGAATGACTTCTGCTGCAAAATAGTGCATGACTTTTTTCATCACGCACAAGAAAAAGCGGAAGCAAATGTCATCTATCGGGAGAGCCCAACTCATATACATTTAGGAAGAGTTACGTGTGGTCCTAGGGAACTTGGACATTAAAGCTTCTGGCATATCCATTTAGAGCAACTCTCCAAAGTAAATGCAAAGCTGGGCGTCTTTGAAAGGCAGGGCATGTCATCCTGCACTTCTGTATCCACCCTCGCCGAGCGGGATGACTTGGCATTCTCCGGGATGGGGAGATTTGGTGGATGGCATGACTTCTAACGTTGTTGGCAAATGGTATAAGTTGCATAGCATTTGGCAACATGAGGTGGTTTTTTTTTTTTATTTTTCCTTGTTTTTAGAGAAATTTTTTCTTTTGCTCTTGCTCCTGGTGTAAATCAATAGGCTTCGTAGGGAGGTGTCTCCAGATACTTGCATGCATCTACATGCGTACAAACTCTGTGCCGTTGATGTCCTCTCTATACTTATTCAATTACTAAATACAAGCCTTTGCTTTCCTGCGCTGTCAATCCAACACATTTTATCAGCAGCATTTTATCAAATGAATGAAGGTCATTTCAATCCTTCAGGTGAACAGAAGACCTGCCCGCCTTTTAAAATCAATACTGGTGGCAAGATTATTTTTAGAAAGGGCAGGCCAAGCCCTGAACCTGAACACCTCGCAACGGCGGCAGAGTTCAGGTTTAGTCCCTGCCTTTGCTGCCTGGGGCTGGGATGATGCTCTCCCGTGTGGTACCCAACGTGAACCCTGGCGAGGACCACTGGCTTTCCTTCCAGCATCACCCTCGTTGTGCCCGAGCCCCTATGGCTAATGCATACAGAAAGCAGATTTATGCAGCTCATTTGCTGCCCCTGTATAATCATTCTTAGCTCTGCATTAATGTGCTGAGCAAGTAAAACTCGTTAATGAGAGGAGGAGAAAGGAATCTTTTTTGTAGGTCTAATGCTCTTGTTCCTGGAAGCGGAGGGGAGTAATTAGCATTCCAGCCGAGGCACCAGTTACTATGGCAGTGCGTATTGATGAAACGCGGTTGATACAAGTGAGCTAATTCAAACCAGCCGAAGGCCATATGTTTAGCTCTGTCTTTGTTATATAACAAGTTTTGAGGTCTTAAAAAAAAAAAAAAAAAGAAATTCTGAGCAGAAATGACCTTCAAGGAATGGTTATAAATAAGAAAGCCGCCAGCCTTTTTGTTACCGGCACACAAACTCATTAGTTACATAAACAGGACGAAGGTTTTTAATCTCCTTTTGAAGTTATTTGCATATTTATTGGGACTTACTGTGCCTTTTTATTTGGGATCCCACTGATCCGAAAGTGGAGGACACACACGGCTGCAAAACCCACCACGTCTCCCTAAGGTTCATATCAAGCTAGGTTGTTAGTCCTTGAGGTGGGACAAAATGGCAGAATTCAGTTTTGCTGTGGAATCAATAAACCGGGAATTTCGTGGTATTTCTATGCTTTTTTTTTGTCAAATATTTGATCTTCAGATTATCTTTTTTCCCCCTGTATTCCTTGTTGCTCTTTAAAAGGAGAAAATCTTTGGGGCATTGAAATTCATTTTACTACAGGGGAGAAAACACGGGATTTCAGCCTTGCTGAGTGGCAAGCAACCATCATCATTAGATTTATCAACAAAAGTGATATCTCAAAGAGCGCTATTGAGGCAAATGTTTCTTCACATTCCAAGTCACTGCAGAGAAGGGGTTTGGAGAAGTAGAACTTCATTTTGCCCGTTGCTTTATCACTAACACCATTGCTAGACTCCACATTCGTAGGATGGTTTCGTGACTGAAAGTGAAGCAGGAGCTCAAGGTGTCCCCGCTCCACCGTGCTCCGGTGGTGCTGGTTCTCCTTGCTCAGCCTGGATGGAGTCAGTGAGTACGTAGTACCCGTTTTGAATGCTCTGTTTTGTATAGCCAACTCCTCCTAGTTACATCACAGCCCTACCCATCACCTATGCAGGTATAAATGGTAACTGTGGCTTCTGAAAGTTGAAGTCCTATTAAAAAAACCCCAAACAAACCCCAGAGCATTACCCCCCAAATATATTTGGTTAACCACATATTGCCAGGATGGAAATTCTGTAGGCTACAGGTTGCTGAAGGTGCAAGCTGGACAGCAAGGAGTGTAATAATTAAATTGCACAGTGCACCTGAACGTGGGCTATTGGAGGTGATTAATTCTAAATGCTATCCTGTAATTATAATCAAACTATATTCTCTGCAGAAACCTTTGTGCGCAAGCGGCAAGGAGCTGTTATGCATTATTGACTTTGGAGTAGCTGGGAGAAATTCAAAACATCTTCATATAAATTACGTTTTGGTCATGGCCTGCTCATGGATTTGCAGGCACAAGCTCCCCCTCCCCGAATGCGGCTCCCGGCTGTAATGCAGCCTCTCTGCCCCATTTTGTCAGCACACCTTTTCTGTTTCCTATCCCCACCAAGGAGGTTTCCTCCGGGACACCAGCAACGCGGCTGGGGTTCCTCACCCCCAGCCCCGCTTAGATCCCATCAGAGAGGCGCATCCATCGCGCGCTCTCCAGGAGCGTCTATCCCCGGGTCCCTAAATTCGGCAGGTAGCTGATGGAGATGAAGAGAGACCGCAGTGCTGCGCCACGAAGCTCTTGCCCCGCCTTCCCCCAAGCCTGGCATGGGCTGCAGCTCTGATGAAATTTGTGCTTGGTCTTATTTCCTCGCATACCTGAGTCACCACTTCCCCATGTTGTTTCTCAGGGTCATGCTGCCGCTGGTGCTTTTTGCTGCCTTCTTTCCTTTCGTAGTATTTCTGGTGTGCCCCAGTTAAGGCAAAAAGTAATGAGGGGGAAAATTAATTCAATAACTACAGGACGTGTTTATTTTTTTGCTGCGTAGTCCCGTTAACAGAAGGGGGATGTGGAGGGGGGAAGCAGCAAACTGCACCAAGGATGCGCCTTGGAGATAGTCCTGCTGTAACCTAAGTGTCTTGACCGATACCGTATTTCAAACCTTTGGCTTCTGGGGATACGCTCGCTTCTACGCTGCCTTGGCTGCTTTTAAATTCTCATTTTACTCATTCGCTTGGCTGTACCACTCGCTGACGGAAACCTGGAGGGGATTCCCGGAGCATGTTCCCTAGTCCTGAAAAAGTTGGGTACCCTCCAGCCAGCGACGTGAGCATCAGCCTGTTCTCACCGAGCCGAAGGGATGTTCACTGCTGTGTTGTGGTTAACTCAGTAACGCAGCCCTCTCTCTTCCACATTATATTTTTCAAAGTGAGGGCATCCTCACATCTACATCCCTCTCTCCTTACAGTGGCGCCGGGATCATCTCGGCGTTGAAGAGCCACTTCCACCATCCCTGGTGGAAGTCCCCATCCCTGGAAGTATTTAAAAGACGTGTAGATGAGGCGCTGAGGGACATGGTTTAGTGGGCATGGTGGTGTTGGGTTGACGGTTGGACTCGATGATCTTGGAGGTCTCTTCCAACCTTAATGATTCTATGATTCTATGATTCCAGTTTTCTTACTGAAATACCCCCGCACATTTATCAACGTACCTTTTGTCATCCTTAAGATTTTTCTTTCTTATTTTCTTAGGTAAGAAAAAAGAAACTGGTGCAGGCTCTGTCATGTGTTGATCTGGGCGAGTGTTCCTAATAAAACATTCGTAATATTGCGCTCTTTTATGAGTAAAATGGTCGCCTACGCACTTTTACGAGCTGTGCTGTACTAGTCGTCGCAGAAGCTATATGCTCATTTAACGCGTCGCAATAACTCGCAATAGAGTGGGGTTTTTTATAGTTTATTCATCTCTATTTATGTAGAATCCCCTTGAGAATCCGCGAGGCTTTTGCTTATTCAACCTTTCTTGGCTGTTCTGCCACATCTCTCCCGTCGAGGGGATATTACAGGGTACTTAATATTTATTTATTTGATGAGCGTTGCCAGGCCCTTTGCTGTTACAATAACATCCTCTACCTTGTTGCGGCAGCTTGTTGATGCCGGTGGATGTATATGGGTGCGGTGGGGTTTGGTAGCTGGGGAAGGGAGATGGGGAGGGTTGCAACAAGCCCTTTGACGGGCCGGTGTGCCAGCAGGTTTAAAACTCATTTCCTATGGTTAAACGACGCTTTTAAGCCTCCTCCTGCTTAGCAGGTCTTGCTTTTTGGTGCTCCAGGACTCTGCTGCACTGGGCAGAGGATCAGATGAAAGCACCGTCATCAACGAGTGCCCTATACGACACGTTTTTGCAGTTTTTGAATAAAACTCCACGCTTCGGTTACGTACAAACCACATTAATTTACTTTCAGGAAACGTTTGCCTGACTTTTAAGCGGTTTCCTCTTTTTTTAATCATTGGCCAATTTATTGCAGAAGTTTAAGTAGATGTCGGAACTGTATTTGATTTAAAGCAGGCTTGCAAACTTAGTGCATATCATAAAAAAATGAGATGTTTACAGATCCTCTTCTGTTTGCCTGGAATACACCTGGCTTCCTGGGGTAGACGCGTGCTATGCCTAAACCCAAGGCTTTAGAGATAAAACATGACACTGGGATGCCTGACTAATCTCACGGAGGGATGCTGCTGTGATAAGATAACGAACTTGTTGCGGTTGTTGGAAGTGGTTATTATTGTTAGGAGGAGGGACGTTGCAGGGCACAGACTGCCAAAAGCACCCGATAACGTCCTGCAAGCGTGGCATCTACGGGTCCTGTCCTGCTGACGTGTTCCAGGCTTTTCTGTGCATATCAGAGGGTAAATTAACGTTTCTAATTGCCACGTGAAAAAAAAAACCAACCCAAAGGTCAGCTATGTTACCCTAGATTTGGTTCCTCCGAAGCCTCGCCTTCCCGGCGGAGCGGCTCCCTGCAAGGGCGGGCAGAGCGTTTTCAGGAGGTTTCCTTTGCAAGCAATTAATGATTTCAGGGAAACCAGTAGGAGCTATTAGTTAGTGGGGCGATATACATTTCTGTCCCTTCCTATAGCACCTATACAGCAGTTTCAGGGGGCTTAGCATCGCCTGGTAGCCCTGCCTTCTGCCTTGCAGGTATTATTCCGGAGCTGTAAGCCTCCAGTGCCATACCCGTGCTACAAGATTGACAGCCTCCTTATCTTTTAATCCCATGGACTGATTTTTTTTTGTGTCCTTCTCTGCTTATGTATTTACATGACCCTTTATAAATATTGTATAAAATACTGAATTTTTTCTGTGTGAACAAATAGTCTGGATTCTATTAAAGAACAGGACACGACATCGTTTTAAAAATTAAATAGAGCGTTACAAATTGGCTTTCTTCCTTTAAAAACATGTCAGGTGTATTCACCAGGATGTGGAAGACGGAGGAAAATGTATCACAGTGTAACAAAGAGAAATCTTTGCAGTCACGATGATTTGGAGAGGAAAGAAAAGATAAATTTATTGGGGCAAGTAAATCTGTTTTGCTTCCAGGTTGGGACTTGGGTAGCCAGCGTCTGTAGTTATCCTGCCCAGGGGGTTTAGGAAAATCCCTCCCCATAAGTCCTTCAGCGCTGCTTCAGCAGCTTTCCCAGGGCTTCCTCGAGGTCTTGGCTCCGGGCTTGGGTTCCTGCATCACCCCATTTTGTCCCCGTTCTTCCCTTCCAGTTCTGCCTAGCTCTTTTCCTGCCTCTTCAGCCCGGGCTGTGGCAGTGATGTTGTGTTTAATTTGGCAAACAAACTGAAAACATAAAAATAATTCCATTCACTTTGAATAATAATTAATATTTATGATTCTCCAAACACCCCGTTTGCCTGCCAGCCAGTCTGGTTGCGTTTAGTACAAATTATTTCATTCAACCCAAAATGTTTAATTTCGATCATTTATGAGAAAATTAAAGGAAACAAAGAGCGAAGAGGGGTGCTAATTTTCCCCTTCAACCCAGTAGTCCCAGGGTTAGGATTTTTTTGGGGGGGTACGGAAGAACCAGCTTCAGTTCTGACTGAGAAGGTTTGAACCTGTATGCTCTTGTTTCAAGAATGATCACAAGGTTTTAAGGGTATTTTGGGATGTTTTCCCTATTTATTTATAATCCTGTTCCATTTTGCCTTAACACTGGACTGGGACCAGAGTCCAAATGAATGTCCGAACCAGCAGGTTCAGTCCTCAGTATATTTTTCCAGTTGAAACCATCCCATAAATTTGAAGGAGAGTCACCGAGTAATTCAGGTTGGAAAGGACCTCTGGAAGTCATCAGGTCCAGCTTGAGTCAGGTTGCTCAGAGCCTTGTCCAGTTGACAGAAGTTAATGAAATGTTTTCGAACGATTGAAGCCACATGCTTTGGCAGGTTTGCAAATTATGCTGAAAAAAGTTCTCCTGGCTCTGTTTGCCAGGTTTGGGAAAGACAGGACCTTCAGAGGATCCAGGATGTTGTAAAGCACTCGCTCCTTGAAACTGGAAAGATGACAGAGCTTTGAACGAGCGTAGTACACGGGAGAGATGGGGAACGGGAAAGCTCGAGGCTTTAGCTAGGATATATGCTCTTTCATGGACCTTCGCTGGCAGGTACGGTACCTGTGGCACGCGTGAGATGCCTGGTGAGATGAGGCTGTGCTTCTGGGGTCAAGGCTGGCTGGAGACTCCTGCCATGGAAGTGCGTTGCAGGGGCGCTTTCTCCTAGCTGTTACCTGTGCAGAGTATTTTAGATTATTCTTAGTGCCGACTCAATTCCCTGGCAGCTCAAAGACTTTATTACCCATCCCAGTCCTTTTTTACCTTAATATACTGTTGGACTTGTCTTACCTCAACTGCACATTGAGCAGTGACTTGCCTCCATCTCTCTTTCTAGATGCTGAGGCAGTGTGTACAGAAATATTCATTTTATTGCTCGTTTTTTTTTTTTTTTCCCTCTGTTAGTGCTTGAGCCCTGCAGTGCTTTGGCTGGAGCTGACCTCAGAGAGCAGGTAATAGGTTGAGCACAGTGGAAATCAGACAGCAGCACCTCAAAACTTGGCCCCATTATCTCCTCACTGGCAGGGCCAAAATCTTCTTTTTAGTCCCCATGGGCTTTTATGGAAAATTTTATGGCTTTTATGGAAAGATTCGGTATCTTTTGCTGCGCTATCAGTCTGAACGCCGGGTTTCTTGGTTTATTTTTTGTAGGGTTTTTTTTTTCCCCCCAAAGTTTACAGGATCTGTGGACACACAAAGCTTTTGCAGCTGGTGCTGCTTTGTCAATGCATTTCCACATCCTCCCAAATTCAGGATGATGAGTCACCCGGCAGAAACAGGAAAGGAGTAGCAGTGCCGTCTCATCCGAAACACGTCCCTATTCATACCGATGCCTTACGATGCCGCACGTTACGTGTGATGAGCATCACATTGTTTTGTTTTCCTAGCATGTGCAATTAGTGGAGCTATAAAAAGCTGGTGCTGCTCACGGATTCTTTGATAGCAGGATGAGAGAATAACGGCTGAGAGAAGGCGAGAAAAACAGGAGGTTCTCCTAGAGACATCTCGGCTCTTCTGAGCTGGGACCCATCTCTGCTTTCCAGCAGAGCACTCTCCCTATGAGACCATTGCCCAACGATTTTTGTAACTTAACTCAGTCCAAGGCACTTTTTATGGTTATTAGGGTAAATATGTATCAATTAGCAAAAGTTCAGCTCAGTTTTCTTCCTGGAAAGCTGGCTCGGTCTTGCAGTTGAGCTACTCTGTACTTTATTTCCTAATTAAATGACATTCTTGATAGGAAGCAAAGCGTGAATCAAAGAAAGCAGATGACGATCATATCATCTCCCTGTATTGTCTATCCCAAGTAAAAGGCTAAAGCAGTGCAGGGTGATATTCTCTCTTGTATTAAATGTTGCGCAAATTAAGAAGAATAATTAGGAAGTGCCGTCTGCTTCTGTTAAAAACGCACATACAGGGAGTAGTGAACAAGTCCCTGTCAGGTCACAGTTTTTCCTTCCTTGTCCCTGTATATTCCCCCTATTCTCTAACTTTATTTTCACAAGGTAAAATGGAAAAGGTAATTAAGTATATTGATGCACACTGGTGGGATCTTTAGTTTTCTGACCAGACTTCTGCTACATACTCAGTTTATTGCATGTGTATGACTCAACCTTTGGGAAGAAAAGACCTTCTTGAATATTCGTTGAATAAGTCCTTCTAACGTCCTGAAATTGCATACCTAATCAGGTGATATATTTACTTTCTTAATCCCTCCTGACCTCCTTCCGTATGTAAATTACACAATGTGAAAGCATATACTTCAGCACCGGACGGGAGATCCAGCTGATTACTCTTACAGTAATTGCAGTGCCTCTTCCCAAAATTTCCTGGCAGAATCCTCAATCTTAAGTCGCACTTGGCCGTGCTATGCCCTTGACCGCTAATAAATTAGGTTTAGCCCATCTCTGTTTCCTTTGAAAGGAACCTGCATCTACATTTTCTTTAATCTCCTGAAAGCCTGCCTGAATTACACCAAAAGGCTTTTTGGAAAATTGCTTGAAAGCGTTATCAACCAGGTGAGATACCAACTCAGGATCACACTAATCTTTTGGAGCTCTTCCCTTTTAATTATTTTGGGAAACACTGAGGGGCTGTTGCAGTAACTTTCCCTAGACATCCCTAATGCCATCATTTATTTAATATGACCAAATGGCATTCCTTGTTTTATGTAAAAACATAGTTGACCTGGAGGAAGGGTCTCAAAAGCAAACCGGTCTTTTGAAAGGCGTAGTGATGAGAGCATGAATAATAACACAAATGAATGATGCCGTCACTTCCTTTTCTGAACTTTCAGTTTATTCTGTGGCTTTAAAGTAAAAATTATGGCGATATTCTTTAGGGTTGATTTTATTCAAATAGCACTGATGGGCTTTCTCTGCTGTTGTGATTTTAATCCAGCTTGGTTTGTTAATTTGTATCTTGCCCCTTTGGGACTCCTTGGTGTGTTCGGCAGGAAATTTGTCAAGTTCTGTCCTTACAAACGTGCCTGACGGTGGTCAGGGAGCAGAGCTGCTGTGGGTTTCGGAGAAAACCTGTCGTTTTGTCTTGCATCGGTCTTGATTTAGGACGACACTCAAGCTCCAATGCATCCCTATTCAGGTAAAAATCCAGCATGGGCTTAAGTGTTTTGCCATACAAGAACATTTGTTCCTTTTGGACATTAATTACGAGAGCAAACTCTTT
>NW_008825211.1:885984-887488 GCF_000699105.1 Pygoscelis adeliae
CAACTCACGTAAGTATGATACTTTGATTAGGGCTTAATAATCAGAAAAGCACCCTAAAACCAGAATGTGTTTCAGAATAAATGGTTAGTACAGGTTACGCATGGCAGCCCTGGAAGCTGTAGTGTGGTTGTTAGTGCAGAACATCTCACGGGCAGGAGCTTCTAGAGATGAGAGGAGAGCCCACAACTGATTTTTATCCCCGTTCTGTTTCCTACCTCCCACTTGTGTCGTGGTTAACGCTGCGTTTTCGATATGGCCGTGACCGGCAACCGGGCTGGTAGATCTCGCCTAGCCCTTCCCAGCACTTATGCTTTGTTATGATGGAGGAGGTGGCTGAAGAATTACCAGCTCTTGGGTTTCGTCCCCCTTTCTGCTGAATGTCACATTCATCAGAAAGTGCTGGGCTCCATATTGCTCCTCAAATGAAACTTGAGCATAATTAAAATATCTGCTTAAAATCATGGTAAATGTCCATGGTAAATCATGGACACTATTCAGCTTAGTGTCCTGGAAATAAATTTTAAAAAAAGGGTCAAAGTGATGTCAGCTAAGGTGCTGGATTCATCTCACGTGTCTTTAGGGGGTCACTATAGAGGGTCTACACGTGAGCCCCTCACCACGGGCAGGGATTTCTTGAGTGTTACTCATCTCAGCAAATGTAGAACTACTCTGAGTTGCAATGAATCCCTTCCCCCTTAATTAATTAATTGTAACTGATTCATTCCTGTCAAATATATTGGAGATAAAGGTGCGTGAACCACTGTATAATAACTGATTGTAGACCTCTCTATGATGATATTTAACTTGGCGAGCCTGTTCCTTAGTGCTAATTTTAATAAGCAAAAATTTAAAAAACCCAGCAAAACAACTGCAAAAAGATGCACGGGAAGCAAAATAGTTGTAGGGCGATCGGTGCACGTTGAGATTTGGACTAAAAATGCCACGTCTCAAGCTACTTCAGGCAAGTTTTCGCTGTCATGGAAAATGAATTCAGCACTGACACTGATTTTATTATACACTCCAATAAAACAGGTTATTGAGTTACATAGGTTATGTGTAGCTATAGAAGACAGATACAGGAAGTACAATACTTTCTTCTTTTTCATTCTTATGAGTGAAAATTTTAAGCTAGAATCATTTTTTGATGCCCTTAATCATGAGAATACGGCTGAACCTTTGTAACTTCTTCAGGCCCAGCCAGCACGGGTTCATGGGAGGCTGGTCCTGCTTGACCAACCTGATCTCCTTCTATGACCAGGTGACCCGCCTAGTGGACGAGGGAAAGGCTGTGGATGTGGTCTGCCTGGACTTCAGTAAGGCCTTTGACACCGTCTCCCACAGCATTCTCCTGGAGAAGCTGGCGGCTCACGGCTTAGACAGGTGGACTCTGCACTGGGTCAAAAACTGGCTGGACGGCCGGGCCCAGAGAGTTGTGGTGAATGGAGTTCAATCCAGTTGGCGGCCGGTCATGAGCGGTGTTCCCCAGGGCTCAGTTTTGGGGCCA
>NW_008825211.1:888246-889181 GCF_000699105.1 Pygoscelis adeliae
GTGAGGAAAAATTTCTTTACTGAAAGAGTGGTTCAACATTGGAACAGGCTGCCCAGGGAAGTGGTGGAGTAACCATCCCTGGAGGTATTTAAAAGACGTGTAGATGAGGCACTGAGGGACATGGTTTAGTGGGCATGGGGGTGTTGGGTTGACGGTTGGACTCGATGATCTTAGAGGTCTTTTCCAACCTTAATGATTCTATGATTCTATGATTCTTGCTCAGCTGCAATGAAATGACGCTGAGATACAGCTTCATCACCAGTCGGTACCCTTAACCGTGTTCAGAGCATCTGCTCTTCTGCCAATCCTTGTATAAAATAATCCTGGCAATGTGTTGTACCTGCTTCCAAGACATGATTACCAGGCAGACAGCAGTTTTAATTTTCTACTGAAATTCTTTGTACTAGGAAAGGATAAAAGCCATGCAAGAAGCTGGTGTCACCTGCAGGTGGCAAGATGGCTGGTCTAGGTGCAAGCGGCACGTAAATACCTGGTGCAGGCTGCTCCTGGGACACACCGGCTGCAATGAAAGTTTCAGTAAGGAACTGAAATATTTAGCTTGATTTTGCACTATTGAGTGTCACGACCGCAGGCGGGCTGAAGCAGATGAAGAGTGCAGGGGCTTTGGGGAGGACCATTCTCAGAGAGACGTACCAAGAGGCTGCTCATTTTCATGCACCAGAAGCCGACAATGCAATCACACAGAATTCTTTTACCTACCACGTACTTCCCTGAAATGTTTGCTGATTTGTCAGCCCTTGTGAAAGTGGGATGAAAACTGTAAGACATATCAACAGGCTACTGAGTGGGAATGTAGGGGAAGGTGGTGCGTGTAGTTTGAGGATGAAGAGAGCTAGCTAGGTGTCACATTCGTAGAATCATAGAATCATAGAATGGTTTGGGTTGGAAGGGACCTCTAAAGGTCATCTAGTCCA
>NW_008825211.1:890024-909410 GCF_000699105.1 Pygoscelis adeliae
CCTGCTGGCCACGCTGCTTTGGATGCAGCCCAGGATACCATTGGCCTTCTGGGCTGCGAGCGCACATTGCCGGCTCACGTCCAGCTTTTCACCCACCAGTGCCCCCGAGTCCTTCTCGGCAGGGCTGCTCTCCATCCCTTCATCCCCTGGCCTGTATTCAGTACTGTAATGAAGGGGAGAGAGAGAAAAAAAGAAATTTAGGCAAAAATATGAAGACCAGATAGTAGTTTTCAGGGTCACGTTTCCAGTTCTGGTCAAAAGATCAGTGAAATCGTATGTGTGTGAGGAACATGTATTAAAGCAGACGGTGAGGCAGGAAGTTTCATACATGATGAAGCAGGCAAGTGCTGCACTGTTTGCATCAATATGTTCTCCGGCTCTGCGTAGAAGTGCATTGCAAGGCACACAAACCATGTCAGGTATAATGCGAGGTGGAAGTTTGGAAGGAAGATAAAACACTGAAGTTGCAAAAACTTAAATGAGGTATATTTGTGCCATTTATAAAACTTCTGTGCTATTGCGGTAGCTTTAGGAGGACTTTTTGATTCTGCTGAAGCTCTTCAGATCTTCACTTTCATGTTCTTTTTCATAATCTCTTTATCTTTTGATATACCAACACCAAAAAGATCCTGCCAAGCTGTCTGAAACCATAAAAAAAGAAGTTGCCCTGTTTATTGACCTCTGCTTGAAAGCTGGAAACCGTACTTCATTTTCTTAGATGTTTTCATCATTTCACCTCCTATATTATTATAATCATCTGTCTTTTAAGCGTGGGACACGCTGAGAGCCTAAGAATTGCCAGTTTGGAGCAGATCCTCATGGACCACCTGGTTCCTTCTCCTCTCCATGGCAGGATCTTTCTTTCTCACCTCCTTTCTAAAGTGAACTGCCCTTCCCTAATCCCTGTTAGCGTTGCAACGCTCCTTTCGAGCTGGAGAGCCTGGCACCCCGCGGAGCATCCAGAGGAGAGCGAAGCACCGATTAATGGAGAGGCATTGCACTGCTCTCCGCATTCTCCCTGCCTTTCCTTATGCGGCGTAAGGTCTTACTTGCTTTCCTGGACCCCGGTTGCTCATTGAGCGGATGTTTCCCTTCATCCTGGCACTGTTAGCACCAGTCCCTTTCCTGAGTGGATCTAGTTCATTTAATACTTTGGATGGTTTTTTTCCCCCCACTATGTATTATTTTACACTTAGCAATAGTGGATTTTATTGGTTGTCATTTTGCTTCTTCACCAAATTTCTTACAGGCTTTTTTTCCCCTTAAATTCCCTGTGGTCCTCTCTGGTCTGGCTAGTGCTGTTAAGACATTTTGCTAGCAGGTTTTCTTTTTCATTACTCACTTCTCATTATTAATACGCATATTAAACAATTGTTAATGGCTTTTCGTTTTTCTTCCATAAGTTAATAGAGGAGTGGAGCTGCAGTGAATTAATACAAAATAAATTCTAGAGCCTCCTCCACGAGCCAGGGGAGCTGGCGGGGGATATTTTTACCTTTCCCAAGTTTCACGAGCCGGCCCTCCCTTGTGCCCGCAGGGCAGCACGTCGGTTTTCATGCGCATCATTGCTGGCTTTGACGAAGGGCTGCAACCTTCCCCCCCATCCCTGGCCACTATCGCTGAATCAGGACGACGAGACCAAACGTCCTTTCTTGGCTCTTTAACGCTGACCGTTGTTATCGATGCCTTTATCACAGCAACAGCGCAAATCAGTTCCAGTGGGAGACAGAAAGTACACCCTGTCCAGGACACCGAGCCCAGGTCAGTTCAGGCAACCAGCCTTTACCCCCTTGATTAAACTGGCAGTGAGCTGATATCTTTTAATTGAAGTGGCCAGCGATAGCAGCAGCATGTGTGCTGGAACATTTGGTGGCTGGACCCTCCGGGAGGTGATGAGGATGCTGCGGAGGGCAGATGCTCACGCGTGCGCTGAGCATTCATCAGCCCCTTCCAGCATGTTTGGAGTCTACTCTTCTACCCGTGTTTTGTCTGTCTTTCCTTTATCCCTTGCCAAAAGGATTAGTTTAAATGTATTCTCATTTCACTATCTTTTCTTTTTTTAATTCCTGCTAGACTGTCTATACTAGACTTGCAGTTAGTTTTCCAGAGTACGTGCAGCTTCTTGGACAGGGAGAAGAAGTCTTCTGATGTACGATTCTTGCATTGAATCATAAAGCTCCATTTCGTGTCATTTTCTGGCAAATGCAATTCATTGTGGGAATTATGTTTGTGGTTCGGATCCTTGGGTCTAAGGCAGCTCTTCCCTATAAATCATTAGCAAACAATACAGAGGCTCTGTTTCTGATTGACAGCTCAGTCAGTATATGTCTTTACTCCACTCTGGTTTGTTTGCCTTTTTCATTAAGCTTAGGTGTAGAACTGCCCACATGAAAAAAATAAAGAGTAAATAAGCTTCAACAGGAATGATTAAAGCCATTATCATATTCTAATTTATCACCTATTACCAGACAAATGAGCGCACGCTGACTTGGGGCTCTCCCGCCACTGTGCTCTCCACTGCCAGCGTTGCTTCTAATAACAGAAGGTACTTGACACCACTTAGAGCACAGTGCCCAAAATGAATCCAGCACCTCTCAGCGTCTGAATTCAGGTGAAAAATAAGACTGCTCTCTCATATATATTTCATATAAAGCCATGCTTGTTGTAATTGCAAGTATGAAACAAGAAGATACCATTTCAGGGGAGAGAAGACAGAAGCAGCAGGAACTGAAGCGCAGGAGAGGAATAGAGAAAGCATGAAATAGCAATTATTAAATAATTCTGCGTCAGAAACTCTCTGGCTAATATATTAAGTCCTAGAATAATTTGGTTTGGAAGGGCTCTCTGCAGATCTTTTTCCTCAGCCCCTGGCTCAAATCAAAGCCAACTTCAAAGTTAGATGTAGAGTCATATCCAATGGAGTTTCAAATTTAGCCAAGAAAGGATATTTCCATCCCCTCTCTGGGCCCCAGTTCCACCCTCCCTGTGGATGTGTTTTCTCCCAATATTCAGTTGAATTTTTCTCGCAGCAGCTTGTGCTCGTTGCACATCATGCTTTTGCTGTGCACCTCCGAGTAAAGCATGGCTCCGTCTTCCTTCTAACCCCCCAGCAGGTAGCTGGAGATGGCATTAAGGTCTCCAACTTGCCTTCTCTTCTTCTGGCTGTGCAAACCCAGCTCCCGTCCTCCCCTCACACTTTGTATGCTCCGAGCCTTGGGAGTGCCAGTTTGACTACGAACCACCGACAATTACCCTTCCAGTCTGATGAGCCAGCCAGTTTTCCACCCATCCCGTCGTTAATTCCCTGGTCCTGGGGGAGACCATGTTGAGAGACGTGCTGTGGTCAGGGTAAATGACATCTGCGGCTTTCTTGTCAGCCGCTGGGCCAGTCGTGTCATTAATGAAGGCAGTTGGGCATGATTTGTGCTTCACAAATCCATGGCGGCTGTTCCCAATCACCTTCTTATCCTTCACATGCCTGGTTATGGTTTCCAGAAGGATTTGCTTCGTGAACTTCTGGGTAGGGAGGTGAGGCTGGCTGGGCTGGCATTCCCTTCTTTGTCCTCTTTGCCCTTTTTGAAGGCGGGTGTGATACTTCCCTTTTTCCAATCATCAGGGACCTTCGCCATCACCAGTACCGTTCAGAGATGACAGAGAGTGGCAGTGACATCAGCCAGCTCCCTTGGCACCCTCCGACACATCTCGTCTGGCACTATGGACTTGTGCACGTCCAGGTTGCTTAAGTGGTCCGTAACTCATCTGTCCTCTATCAACAGTTGTACTTCACTCCTTCAGACTCTGCCAAGACAGCCTGCTCTTGGGCACATGGGAGCAGAGCTAACTGATAAAGACAAAGCAAAGAAGGAGCTGAATTATCCTAGTCTTTTCTGTGTCCTTTGCTGCTAGGTCCCTTGCCTCCTACTTCAGTGGGCCCATGTTCCCCTTAGTTCTCCTTTTGCTGCCAACGTACCTGCAGAAGTCCTTCTTGTTGCCCTTCTTGACAATGTCAACTCCAGCAAAGCGGTGGCTTTTCTGATGCCAGCCCTGCACAGCCAGCTCTCACAGACCCGCGACGGACAGCATCCCATGGGATCCCACTGCCCGCACCCCTGAACAAGCCCAAGTCTGTTGAAGTGTAAATTCACATATTTCTTATTTTTGCTACTGTGTCTTCTTCCCTACCTTTGCATTCCTCCTTTTTCCCCGTAGTCAGTCCTATAGTGTTGCCTACATCATCAAATAATTTCAGTCCTCCAGGTTCTCCTCCGGGTTCTCCTCCAGGTCCATGGCGTCCACGCAGCCTGCACGTGCCGCCACCCTGGGACGTTGAAGTGCGATGGGAAGCGCACTCCTGACCCAAGCTAAAGCACTGATGTAGGCGCATCGTTAGCGTGTGTTCCTACGCTACTTGGGGTCACAGGCTGGTTGGCTTTCCTGCTCCCTACGGTGTCTGTCTTCCACCCTTTTGACTCTCGAGGTGTCCGATATCATGGCTGGTGAAGGCGTTGAGTCCCATGGGCGAGGAGATGAGGGAAAGCATCCAAGATAGGTAGGAGGGCAAGATGGATAAAGAAAGTGTGCATGAAACCGCACGAGGGATAAACAGACTGAGAATTACACTGATCCAGACTTGGATGAGGATTTTAGTAATGTGAAAAAGGCAGGTTTGGGTGAAGTTGAGGGAGGATGCGGTGGAGCTTGGCCAGAAAAATAGCTATTGACAGAAAAAGCTCATCGGTGCTATTTAAAGTTGCAGGTTGGCTTGTTGGTTTTTCTCTATTTTGTGGTGTTTAATTTGTTTTGCTGTTGATGCCTGACTGATGTCTCACAACTCCTACCCTAGGAGACTCTAAAATGAATTCCTAGCAGGATTTGTTTAACATAGATGTGCGATATCGGTGCGCACTTTTAATAAATGTCAAGACTGACACAGATTGGTCTTGTGCCGTCGAGTAATATCTGTCCAAACATGATCTTTTCCTTGATGCTTCTCTAGACGTGCGAAGCTTCAGCTTCTTCGCTGAATTTTTGTGTTTGGTTTTTTTTTTCCTTCTTTCATGAGAAAACTATCCAGCAGTAAAGCTCAGAAGAATATAGAAGGCAGACTGGTGTTTGCCGTTTTCAGTTCATTTACTGAAAACAGCTGGTAGCCATTTAGGAGAATGGGAGAAATACTGCAACTTCTGTCAAGACTGAAAGTAAACACATGATTAAGGCAGAATTGACAACTCCTGTTTCACCACCAATTATTTGTCATCGTGCTTTGGTGAACGACATCAAGATGAAAAGACATTGTTATGATGTGGATACAGATATTATTTATTTGTACTGGCATAGAGTGGCTTCATCTGCTTGCTAAGTGCCTTGAAAATACAGCGAGACGAATCGTGGCTGTCGTTTAACTCTTTCTCAGCTGGGCTCTTCCCAAGGCTGATACAATTAAATTGAAAAATGTAATTGTATAATCTTTCGGGGGGAGGGGAGGGGATAAGCAGAGTTTATTGGTCCTACTTGGGAAGCGCAGGGCGATGTACGGTTAAATGGCTGGCTGCTGGCTTGCCCAGTCCGCTCCCCGTCGTTGCACCGCTGGTCTTATAAAATCCTACCGGTGTTTCCCTTTTATAAAGTGTGAGTTCAAATCAGTGTTTTTGACAAAGCAGAATTTTAAAACCCCAGAAAAACTCCAAAGCTCGAAGCCTTTTCGTACCAAGCAAGCTGGTGGCTTCTCTTTGAATTGCCTGGCTCTTTGGAGTGGTAAATGAAGACTTAATGTGGCATCTGCTACCTATTAACATTTTCCCCATACCAACCGAAACGCGATCGCGTGTGATAGTGTTGAATTAGCCCAAAGATTTTTCTGAGAAATCGTGATCTTTTAGAAAACACCCCTGCCGGAGTCTCTAAAACGTAGTGGGCCGCTCCGGGGCTTTGTTTCAGGAAAACCTGCATTTCTGATCTGTATTTATCCTAAACAAGCATCGGGTGAAGCCTAGTTTGGTTTTTAGCTTTTGACAGAGCAGTCAGGAGGTTCAGCCGTGCTCTTCGCCGCCTGCCAACGTTTACAAGCAGTTAACCTCTCTCGATAGCCAAGGTCACGTGCATCAAAGATGGAGCTGTAAGACACTGGTGTCTTACATGAATGAGAATAATCTCACAGATGGGGGAAGGCTGGAAGTGAGATAAAAATTACAGTATTAATTTTTTTCTTAATTCTGAAGGACGATGGAACTTCATTATCCAATATGCTTAAAATTGAACAACCTGATGAAATTTCACACCCACTAAATTTAATCATGGATTACTCATGTGGGATTTGAATCAGATAAAAAGGATGCCTCAGATATTTGGTAGTACTCGCGTAAGGTAATAAAAAATCTGCACTGTTCTTTGTCCTTTCCAGCAAATGTGAATTGCTTGACCTACTTTCATTTTCTTTACTTTTTTTTCCTTTTTTTTTTGGCATTCATGGACCTGACCCTGACTTCCTCCTGGGCATCAGTGAACAGTCAGTCCCACACTCGCATACAAGCAGACGGATCTCGGGAGTGCTTCCTCCTGGATGTTGTTGATGCACTGTGGGTTACTGCCGTTGCTGCAGTAGTTTGAGGCTGGGACAAGGAATAAGTATTTTAGCTTGTGTATAAAAAGGCCTTGCTGATCAGAGGGTATCATCAGGAGCAGCCGAGAGGTGGATGGTGGACTAAGGTTCTTCTGCTCAGGGCTTTGTATGCGACTGCTGAACGGTCTTTTGCAGATCACTTTACCCCTCCAAACCTTCGGTGTATGGACTTAAATGATGTTTGACTCACAGGGACGTTCTGAGCCCCCGAGAACTGACGGTGCCTTTAGCAAACTTGAGACCACACATGCTCTGTGCTTACAAACTGGGGTCTTCTCTCATTCACTGTCTTTCTGGATGAGTAGCCGTTTGTTGCCACCGTTGTAAGTCTTAGTTCTCGTAGAAACCAAAGCTTATATTCACCAGCAAAGCAAGACTTGGGGGACAAGAGGAGGCAAGCACAAAGGCTGCGCTTGAATTACTTGGGCACCTACTTGTTGCTTACGTAAATGACCGAACACAGCCTGTGCTGTTTTTACAAGCAAATTTCCAATCGATAGGCATTGGATTCTCATGATCTAAGTGCAGACTGATGATGTTGGATTCTGTCATTGACAACTTTTAAGCAGTTAGTGGATCAAATCTAGTTGGCGTCGGTGATGGTTACGAGAAGGAGTAAAAGGAGCACATCTTTGCGGTGAATCTCTTCTGTTCTTCTCCCTTCTGACACAGCTACTGCAGCAGCTCCTACCCCTGCAGGGGTTAACCTAATGGTGAGGATTGTCAGATGGTTCTGGAAAATAGCAGTTCTCATGTATATTAGGTGGGACTTAGGATTGAGGAGATGTTCAGCAACATCTCCTTATTCCAGGCAGCACCCTGGAAGAAGCAGAGCAAAATCATTCCCCTTGCCCCCAGAGCCTGAGACAAGCAGATAAAGGTGGGTGATGGAGCACAGTGGCAGCCTAATTGCTAGGACAGTGTTTGGAGGTAGACAGTCAAAGGAGTATGTTGAGGAGACATTGGATATTTAGGGGGAATTCTAGCCTTTCTTGGTGGGACAGCCCAAGTGAGAGAGAGCACAGGGAGGTGCTTATTTTGAAATGCTCTGAATGAGCAGCACAAGCAAGGCTGGCATGCTGGGGGAACCAAGGAGGAGTTAGTGCCTCACTACTAAGGGAGGATTAGGTGATGGAGAACCTTGAAATAAGCACAAATTCCTTACTCTCGGTAGAGGAGAGGGAGCCAGTCAATTTGAGCGAAGGAGAAACGGCAGGGAGAAAGCCATGCGCTAAGGAAATTACCTTTCTAGCAGTATTCTGAATAGACAATGGTGGAATAGCGATGCTTTTGTCAAGGTCAGAGGAAAAGCTATTGCGATAGTTGAGGTGTGAGGTGATATGGTTGCCTAGATGGATGGGGAAGGCTGGATGGGGAAGGCTGTGTTTTAAGGATGTTATGCACAAAGAATTCTGAAGACTTCCACCTAGTTCGATGCAGGAGTGCAGACGTGTTGCAGTTGAAGACAGTGGTGAAGTTATAAGTGCAAGTGACAGGGAAGATGCTGGGCACAGCCGGTGCAGAAGTAGTAAGAAGAGCTTGTGGAGAAAGCTCACGTACTTCTGCTCTTCGAGAGCTTCAGCTGATGGGTAGGCATCCTTGACATCCATGAAGAGATGTCAAGCCGAAATGTTATGTGGACAGGAGGAGTAGACACCGCTGGAGTTTTCTGTATGGGAGTTAAGAGCTTTAAATTCCCTTTCGGGAACAGTTGAAGTTGGAGAAGCCAGCGGTCTTCACTTTTTGACAGATCAGGAGCCTGGCTGTCCACGGTACAACAAAGTCAGTAGTCGGACATCTCAAGATGGAGAGAGAAATAGCCTTTGTTGTCAGATCTTTTCTGCTTTTGGCAGAACAATTATTTCGGAGCTTGCATGGTCTCTGCCTGGTGTCCACTGGGTGCCCTTCATCTTTGGGAAAAAATAAAAAGAAAAAGAAGCAGCTTTTGCCTTGCACACAGATATATAAAAGGATCCATCAGCAAACTGAAAGCAGCTTCAAATGTTTCATAAAGGAATATGAAATCTCATCACAGCTGGATTACCCACAAGCTTCAAAGTTCTTTGAGGTCAGAAAGTAGTTAAATTGTATAGAACAGCGTGAAACAAGGGCACTGAGGCTTCCTCTGGGGGCACAGAGGAGCTGCTTGTTTTGAGTGCTGTCTTCAACACTTGGCCTACTGCGTTTTTGTTCTTATAATCCCTTCCTACTAGCATTTTCTAGGTTTGCAGGGTTTTTTGCCAGTCTTTTCACACCGCCAAAATTAGCGGAAGGGAATTTTCTGTTGAGCAGAAGCAAAGGTGCCGTTCAATTATAAAAGGCGTTCTTTAGTATTTGCAAACACTTTGATGTATCTTTATGGTGGTAAGAGCTACTACCAGTATTATCTCTCGCGCCGCAGGATGACGCCGTGTTTTTTCGTAATGGACAGCTGTCATTTTTGTTGACTTCTGTATGTGCATGTCTGGAAATGGTGGCCATGGTAAGCAGGAAGGCGTTCTGGCCGTGTTTATCCAGGGATGTGCATCTCCTGCCGCAGCAGACTGCTATTAGGTGACCTCCATCACACTGTCAAGGATCTGGAGTGGCCATGAACCAAAAGCAACGTGTTCAGCTGCTACCAACGACAACGAATCTCCTCCATTGCCAATTTCTTGGGGAAAAAAAATCAGTAGTTTCCATCAGATCGGTGCCTGCCACAGATTTTACAGTCCGTATAAAAAATACTTGTAAGGCCAAAGAGTAAAGGCAATGATGGATCACAGGCAGCTGAGGCTCACTCAGGGAGTTCTTGTTGATGCCAGATACAGGGGAGATTTTTCCTCTTTTTTCGGGCTCCTGCTAACACATACACCTGCTTCACCTGCAAAGGAGTCCACGCCTGTTCTTGGGAGACACGATTGCCTGTCTTCGCTTGTAATGCACCGCAGTTCTAAAGCCTGAAGTTTATCTTCTAATATAAAAAAAAAAAAAATTTAAAGTCTGGGTCTGCCTGGAAGGAATGCAAGTTATTTGAATATGTGGTGTACAAAGTGTGCTCCTGTGCTAACGCACAGATGGAGCTGCTGATCTGAGGAGCAGGGAGTTGGGAAACGGCAGAGGCGAGGTGGTGGGGTGTCCAGGCTTGTTAGGGACCTGTCTTGGTAGTCTTCTGTGTTGGTTCCTATCCCACAACATCATCACTCTACTCGTTTTGAGTTTCTCCAAAAGCAGTCCTTTAAAAGGGGGTTGAAAACTGTCCTGAGAGCTTGGACTGGCGTGGAAAATGAGATTCAAGTTAGGGTACAGGGGAAATGACACAGAGCCTTAAAAGCCGGAGCGAGCGGTGGAAGGAGGAACACCAGGAGCTGCGGGAGAAGAGAGCGTCTGGTCTGCTGGAGGGGGATGGAGAAACCAGCAGCCACACTTTGAATGGGTGTTTTGAAATATGCTTTGCATTAATTTTATCCAGAAGCATTTGACATGAATTTAGATTTGAAATCTGCATTTGCTCATTACTGAGCGACTGATGAATGCCAAATCAGTTCATTACTTCTGGAGTGGTTTTTTATCTTGTCCCATTATCTGGGGTTGCTCAGATCCTGTTCATTCATAGTTGCCTTTTCTGAATATAATTGGGTTTGGGCAAGTAAGATACTAAATGAAGTGTTGATAACAAGAAGTATTGTTCATCTTTCCGAAGATAGTTTAAGATTTTTTTTTCTTTCTCTCGCTCATGGTGTGCTGAGGGCTGTTCAGCAATAACTGTTCTGAGCTTTATGCATTCAGATGTATTCCAACGCTGTCAGTGTATATGTACTGACCGTACCCTCGCTGCTGGAGCACATGATCTGTAGGAATTTGCCTGCGGAGCTGAAGTTTTTCTGTCTTGATTCCTGAAGGCTGATACGACGGCTCAGCGAGTGCTCAGTGGAAGAATAACGAAATGACCTTAATACCTTTGAAAAGTTAACTACCGTGTTTAACTCAATAACACGGAGAGGAAATTGGTTTCCCTTCCTAAAAATGTCTCTTCTCCTCCTGAAGGACTGGACGAGGTCTCCATTTATCATAGCAGCTGAGATCAACGGGAAAATGTTACTGAGTTCCTGCGGCGCTTTTAATAGAATAAGGAGGCAATGCCCTCCTTAAGCTGTTCCTTATCCAAACAAAATGTTTGGTGAGGCTTCTTAATCTATCCTGGCAGGACCAGAGCCACCTAGCAGCAGGAAATGTCACCATGGCCAACTGCTGAAAAAAATTATATTGTTTGTATTCCCATGGGAGAATTCATGAAGTGAAGCGGTACTGGAAGTTAAGCAAACTAATGGAGAATCAAGTGAGGACTATGCTTGGTGTCTTTAAGACGATGAAAATTTTCTTGTGAAAAAAGAAAACATGTATTTCCCCTCTCAGAAGTGCACAGTTGATAAGAAGAACGTGCCACAACAAGGATACGTCAACGGAATTACAAAATGTTTAAAAAAACCCCAAACCTACCGTCCTGCAAAATCTTACATGAAAGGGAATATGGTAAGAAATGGCCGGAAGACAACGGCAAGAAATGTGTTACACTTTTGTAAAGGGCTCTCACTGTGAATGATTTTATGCTGCTTATCAGTGTCAGCAGATTTTAGAGCATTGCCCATTGTCTTTTATACAGCAGAAATTCCAGTTTGAACCCGATACCTCTCAAGGTACCAGAGTAAATATATATATATATATATATATATAAAACTGTTGTACAACTGGATACCCGCTGAACGTGACAATATCAGCATGTATTTTTTTTCTCCGGCACACACAGCTGAACCTCTGCCTTTGCAAGACTTCAGTGTTTTCCCACATCCAAATCAATTTTTAACACCACCAAGCCTTGTGCTCTGACATTGTGTCTTTATACTAAAGAGCCTACTCCCACATCTTGTCATTTTAAAATACGGGAGCTTGGCCCAACCGGTCCTTGAGGGCTCTCTGTCTTTACACAGAGCTATTTGATTCCTGTATCTGTTTGAAAGTGTGTGAGGGCTTTCAAGATAAAATACAGTTGTCTCCCTTTCACTCCTCTGTGGTAGTCATAGTAAATGCCTTTGTTTCCAGGCATAGCTGAAGCACTACAATTCCATTTGAAAATCCCATTAATCTCATGCACCCAATGATAACATTAAAAAAAAAAAAGTACAATATATGGTTCCTCTTCCACAGGCTTCCTATTATTCAGCGTACACCTACGGCGCTGTCAGAGCAGGGCTTCATAAGTACTTCAGAGAGAAATGGAGTAAAATTTCCCAAGCTTAAGCTTGCCAGGATGTACCTTTTTTACTCCTTCTAAATCATCTCCTGGCTCCTACTCTTGCACTCACTCTTGGCAGGAAGATGGGACTGCTGACATGGCTTTTAGTCTTCATCCCTGATCTCCAGGCATAGAATTCACAGAATCACAGAATGGTTTGGGTTGGAAGGGACCTTTGAAGATCATCTAGTCCAACCCCCCTGCCGTGGGCTGGAACATCTTCAACTAGATCAGGTTGCTCAGAGCCCCGTCCAACCTCACCCTGAACACTTCCAATGATGGGGCATCCACAGCTTCTCTGGGCAAGACCGGGACTGCTCACTTGTCATCTCTCTGTTTTCTTTTCTACCTCAGCCTGTGGATGCTGGAGATGGGGAAAATCCACATAACTCAGTATTTAGGTGAATTCACCCAGGTGCACTGACGGTGGCCGCCAAGGAAGTGTTACGAGACCTCAAACTTGAGCCAAAGTTTTAATCCCGCATGTTGCCGCAAATGGGCTCGGATCATACGGGTTAAAAGAAAGAGAGGCTCTTCAGCAGAAATGATTCAGAAATCAAACTAAGGTTCTCCATCCAAAATAGCCTGGTATTTATCTCCAAACTCTTCCCATCGCACAAACAGGAGGAGCTGGATGCCACCATATTCCTCAAATTTTCACCCAGTAGAAATTCAGCTGAATGGTCATGGGGAAAATTTAAACCTCAGCAAGAATAGATTTGAACCGGCAACAAATTTAACCATTAGGCTTCGGAAGCTATCCTTGCACCATATGGTCTCGTTACTTTTATTTTTTCCAGATAAACTGATGTTCACTGTTCTGTGGGGGTTTAACTCTGTCTTCAGCTTGAACCCTTTCTTAACTACATTAATCTCGTCTTTCCATCAGAATAGATTTTTAGATATTATTAAGCATATTTTGCACAGGTTGGAAGACTTAGCGAGCTGCCAGCTCTCTCTTGTTACTCTTTAGATTTGTAATTCCCCAAAGTTAAAGCAGTATTAGGAACAGTCCCCAGTTTTCTCTCGAAAGTAATTTCTGATTTCCATATTAATCAAAAATAGCTTTACCTTTGTACTGCCCTAATCCTAGTAACAACATGGAAAGAAGATTACATTCTGTAGATGTCAGAAAAGCAATTAAAATTTGCACACAAGAATTGAGAGGGGGGGAGGAATATCACCTCTTTATTTTGTGAGCTGAACAGGGAAATACCCTGACCTGAAATTGTTTGTTTCTTATTGGCTCCTTTCCCTTTGAAGTGTGTGATAGAAAAGTCTTTAATATTCAAAGATTAAAATATTGGCATTTCAGTAGAACGAGAGGGTTATACGTGATGAGAAGAGACATTTTAAGGAGGGTGAGGATTGGCTGCGAAGAGCCTTGACTTTGCAGTTAGAGAGGTAAGTGACTATTAATAGCTCTGTCTGCAGAGATGGATATTCGTTGATCTTAATGACGAGCTAAGACCATGAACTTTGCAGCAGCAGACCGAATGCACGTAGGTAGGGTGAGACTGCAGTTGTCAGCCTAGAGGAAAAGGGGTTGCAGTAGTGAAGATGGCAGTTGAGGCATGCGCCTGTGTAGCTGGATGGCAATGGCTGTGGTTTAGAGGTGTTGAACAGCAAGAATTTGGAAGTTTCGGGTGTAGTCTGGAGAAGCGAGATCTCTCCAGGCTGAGGGGGACAGGAGGGTCATGGTGATCTGCAGAGTAAGTGGAAAAAATGTGGTGGGGATGGCTCTTGTGGAGGCGAGGTGGAGCTACGTTTGACTTCGTGACCTGATCATCTATCAGGTGTCAGCCATTTGGGTGTATTCAGGGTATTCTGTGGATGAATCATAGGTTGGGAAGGTAGGTGTAATTTGCACAGAGGTGGTATATGCATTTGCACTTTTAGATGAGGTTGTACAAGGTAAAGGTTTAGAAGCTGAGGAGAAGAGAAAGCAACGACGGAGTCTGTGGAAGCCCTGTGGCAGCTGTAAACTTGGAAGTGGCAAAGGAGTATGTAACTGTATGTTGCTGCAGTATGGACTCTGTGTGTATCAGATGTATCTTCTCAGGACCGTGCTGTTGCCCTTGATCTTTGAGAAGAGAGGAGTTTCCTGTAGCTATTCTCATAAATGTCTTTTTTTTCTCCAGCTTTTCAGGTTACTGGAGAGTATACACTGAACTTATCCTGTATCTCGTGTAGTATGTGGCATGGCAAGGCGCTGCAGATACCATTTTATAATTACTGAACACTTTGAATTGAACCCAATTTGCAGTGGGACTAGATGATCGTTGTAGGTCCCTTCCTACTGAACTATTCTGTTCTGTTCTGTTCTATTATTTTAGTGAACATATATAAGTAGTCTCTGGAATGTGTAACATCCTATACACATTAATTCTCTTCCCGATATGCTTCTGCTGTTAAATAGACCCATTGTGGAAACTGGCTTCTTTCATCTGGCTAATAACCTTGGACCAGTCCAAGGCACCATTATCAAACCTTCATTTTGGATCCCAGAGGGCTCTTGCCTTTGAAAGACGTGTATTTATTTGAATAAATTTCTCCTCCTACTTGCCGTGTGCCTGGTGAGCGCACTCGACACCTTCGGAACCTTTTCTTCCACTTTCCCCATGCACCACAACTGGCAATAACATGTTCAGTGAAGAAAAAGCATCTGATTTCTTCCTGCCCAGCAGCGGTATCCGAAAGGCGTTCCCGGGGCTCGCTTCTCGTTGTGGGAGAGCGGGCCATCGCCTGGTACCACGTATAAAGAGGAACGGATAAATACAATAATTTCAGCTATTCTAAGCAGTTGCATCTCTATGTGCACTGCCTGGCAGCCTGCGTTGGCATTTTTCTTGCCCTAATCATACGAAAGGCAGCTTATTCTGGAAGAAAACTTGCTTTCTAAATTATCTTCATAATTTAGCTTATTTGAAATAAAAATCTCCTTTTGCACAAAATATTCTGCTATAAAGCTTTGCTTCCTATTCTGAGTCATTAAAAGCATTTTTAATTGTGACTGATAGCACATGGAGCCCTTTGGAAATCTATTTTAGATTAAAACTCTTAAGTTGTTACGCATTACTTTATTTTTGAGCGGGAGAAAAAAATCTCCTGCAAAAAGAGACGATTGTCTTCACGCATTTTTTATTGTACTTTGGCAGGAGGTTGCTTGGGGGAAAAATTAAAACTTACTCAACCGGAGCTGTGACAGTGACAAACTGGCCTCAGGTCATTTCTTCTCCTTGACATTTGCAAGTCAGCCGGTTGAGGGGCTTTAGATACCTTTACCGAGCTCCCTTGCCTTGAAACCACATTGCAGTGGGACTTCAAATTTCACCATTCTAGTGCATCCATTTTGAAGGTCTGATTTTTCTGGTTTGTTTTGTGGTGTTTCCCCCTTCGGGTATGTTTGCTGTTGCTCAGGTGCGCGTGTGGAATGCGCGGGTTCGCCTGTGAGACGCTCATGTTGTCTGCAAGTCACTCGGAAGTCTCCCCAGCTCCTTTGTCAATTGATTTAACACGCGGGAACCACCTTGGAAGGTGGAGCGTGTGATGGGCACACCAGCACTGCAGGAATCAGCTAAGGCACGTGTACGTCTTTCCCATTTGGGTGGTTTGCAGCACTGAAAATGACGTTTCGGCTGGGCATCGGTTCCCAGCACCGTTTGGCTGGTTGACAGCGGCAGCCTGAAGCCAAACAACTTGAATTTTGCTGGATTTTGGAGACCGTGAACGGCATTTTGTTCTCGGGGCTTCATGGCTCGCATGTTTTTGTAAAACCTTAATTCTGAACAAGTTTGGTACTGCAACACCCGCTTAGTTTGCACGCGCGTGCAGGTAAAATAGATGCTCATCTTTCCTTTCCCCAGAGTAACTTCAGATCCTCTTCGTCCCAGGGTGTAGGACGGATGTGCGGGTCCTTCCACTCAAAGGTGAAGGTATCATAACAGCAATAAGAACTTGTCGCCAGAGAAGGTGTTGGTGCAAGCTTTGGCTGTTTAAAACTGAGTTGGACAATGTAAGAAGTAGTCTAGCGCTGCCAAAAATACATAAATAGATACAAGCATGCATATAAAATTGGCAGATAAATAGCTCTTTGCACCTCTTAGTTTCCCTTACTCCATTTCAAGGCCACAGCCAACTCTAAGGGAAAACATCAGCAGCAAGTTCAGGAAATCCAGAAGTTAATGGGTTCTGTGGGATGGACGAGCTGCTTGAAACGGATTCAGCTGCGGCTTTATTCAGCCCACGTGGCAACTTTCTGGTGCCCAAGACCGCACTTCACACAGCTGGTTCTTGAGCACCATTTCTATCATCCCAAGAAGCAAATCCAGAGTAATTCTGTTTTTTTTAAAGTCTGTCTCTGTTTTTTAAGAGAAAAAAATGTCCATCTTTATTTTCAGTTCTCTTTATTCTCAGATGGAAGATTTCTGATTACAGTTAATACCACTGTTGTAACCCCTTTGCCCATCTATGATGGATCCATCTTGATATACTGAGAAAACGCCAAGCTCTGGCAGAGCTAAAAAGAAATGTCAGTGGCGTGGGGGTAGAAGGGCTGGTGGGAATTGGTTCAGCCCTTTCCCTCTGCTTTTCTCCAGTGGAAGAACAGTGGAAAAGCTAAAGGAATTGTTAGGTCTTGGGGGGGATTTGCGGAAAGGAAGAAATGCTTCCTAAGGTGGGATTGCCAAGGCCCTGAGCTTCTTCACCTTTTCAGTGGTTTATCTGCTAAAATCTCTTGGTCATTATTTCTGTCACCTGCGGGGTGGTGGGACCTACTGGGATTTTCTCCTGCTGTGTAGCTGATGCTCATGTGAGAATCAAATAGCTGGCAATAAGGATGTCTCCTGAGGTCGTGGATGGTCTTTTCGCTCTCAGTTCCTTCTCAGGACACCTAAGCAGGGAACTGCTCCTCTCTCCAGGTACCAGGTAGGAAGCTCAGGGGGGCAGAACCTTCCATCATCTCCGTGAAAGCACCGTACCATAAGCACCACCTTTGCTTGAGCTCACTTAAACCCGAGGCAACCTTAAGGTGAACAGAACCAGTTCACAAAGCACAGGTTTGAATTCTGGGTTAAAATAGTGCCCCGTGCTGTAGCCAGTCTTGGGATTAGCGCTTCAGGGACTCGGGGAGTTCTTCTGTCTGCCTTTGCTTGACACTGAATCTCCCCTGTTTTCTTGCCTTTATATTTTAGATTTGCCTCTGAATTTGTTCATTCAGTAAGGATGTAGGTTTTAGACTTTCACCAAGTACAGTCAGAGGGGCTGGAACACCTCTCCTATGGAGAGAGACTGAGAGAGTTGGGGTTGTTCAGCCTGGAGAAGAGAAGGCTCCGGGGAGACCTTACTGCGGCCTTTCAATATATAAAAGGAGCTTCTAAGAAAGGTGGAGTCTTTTTACCAGGGCCTGTAGTGACAGGACAAGGGGCAACGGCTTTAAACTGAAAGAGGGTAGATTTAGATTGGACGTAAGGAAGAAAAGTTTTACGCTGAGGGTGGTGAGACACTGGCGCACGTTGCTCAGAGAAGCTGTGGATGCCCCATCACTGGAAGTGTTCAAGGTGAGGTTGGACGGGGCTCTGAGCAACCTGATCTAGTTGAAGATGTCCCTGCCCACGGCAGGGGGGTTGGACTAGATGATCTTCGAAGGTCCCTTCCAACCCAAACCATTCTGTGATTCTATGAACTATGGCTCTGACAACCGTCTTCCTCTCTGTGTCCATTATGACTGCGCTTTGAGATCGCCTTTGGCTTCTCACATGCGTTAGGGATGCATGTGCTGGACATGGCATTACTTATCATTTACCTCATCTCCAGCGTGCGCACACATAAATGCCATAATGTCCCTCTTCATGCTTAATTTCTGAGAAAGTAAAACAAAACGCGAAGTTGAGCATTCAAGTAGAGCATTCTGCTCTACTGAGAAACTGGAGCATGGGTTGTGGAAGGGGCCGTGGAGCCCTGCTCTTCCTTTTTACGAAAGCAAGGTGTTGAAGCGCCCACTGCCAGTGAAACCAGGCAAAACCCTGATCCCCAAAATAAGAGTCTGCAAAGAAGCCAGGCCGCTGGCGATCCAGATGCCTCACTGACGTGCTGATATTTCGACTTCCGTATCCTGAGCAGGAAACAAAGAGGATGGAGGATCCTCTCCAGGGAAACAGTCACAAAGGAAGGTGTAATCCCTGATTTGGGGTGAGGCACAAGCCAGAATTCACCCTTCATTTTTGTTGGAGGTCAGAGGGAGATGAGAAGATGGGACTGAATCCAGCTCTTTTGTCTCCTTGCAGAGAGATGTCTTACCGTGGTCTGTCTTGAGATGGATGCCCTGGTTGAGATTTGTCTCCTAGTAATGTGGTCAGCATTTGTCCATAATTTTTTTCCGTTGCACCTCCTTGGGTTTTAATAGCATTCCTGTCACTTTTCCATGAGGAAAACTGGATTATGAATTTCCTAATTATTTTAGCTGTGATCCTGCTCACCCTGGCGTTTGCTTCCATTGGTTTGAGCTTGCACGTAGGAATATAAGTGACTTTGGAGTTCATGAGCAGCTGCTTTGCAAAAAAACAGTGACAACTCACATGTGCTTGCAATGAAATGTGGAGCTTCGAGGTGAAATCACACAGCTAAAACACATTTCCTGAAATGCTTCCAACGTAAATTTAGAAACTTCCATGCTTCTAATAGGGCTCTCATTAGTTTGTTTTACTAGAAATGAAATGCTAAAAGTGGGTCTTTCCGTTCTTGTTATATTTCTGAATTTCTTTGCTCTTGATCCTTTCATTTTTGAAAAGTATTCTCAGAGTCCCCAGCATCTTTTATAGTCATAAAACTCCTGGATGCGTGATTCGGTTGGCAATTTCATTGTTTGTTAAACTCGATATTTAGAGTACGGAGAAATAACAAACTTTCAGTTTGGGGAATTTCATTGCACCGTTATTTTTACACCTAAAAGATCAGATTTTTCAGATGGACCCACAGATGTGCTCATGCAGGCCCCAATAACTTCTCATTTCTCTGAGGCATCAAGAGGCTCCAGTAGAGGGAAGGTGTTGAGTGTCACCAGATTTACTCTCAGCGCGTATTTTGAAGCAATGCTGGATTTGAGGTCGACACAAACCCTAAGTGCACTTGTGGGGAGTGCCTGGATGGCCACAGCTCCCGGTGGATGCCGGTGGCAGGAATGTGGATGTTTGGTAACAGCCTGACCACTGAAGGGTTCACCACTTGGCTTTTGATATGAGGTCAGTTGTACCAGCCTAAGCTCAAGCAGGCTGATGGCTGGGCAGAAAGCCCGGTTATTGATAGCGATGGTAGGGCTGCTCTTAACTTCAGCGATATTTTGGATCTCGGAGCTTTGCTCAGGGTTTTAAGATCTCATTTTATTTTGTTCTGGGACAAAAGCTTAGATTTGACTCATTGGTGACGTGGGGAGGCAGGGGATGAGTATTACATGTTAGGGTTTCACCTAGAAAATGAAGTTATTTTTCAGTTGTGGTTT
>NW_008825211.1:909440-911168 GCF_000699105.1 Pygoscelis adeliae
CTTGCTGCAAGGAGATACTGCAAGACAATGACTCAGTATAAATTAATTGTAATGCATTGATTTTATACTTGTAAATCTACGGAAGTTCATTAGTATTGAACAGGACTGTAGGAGCACCGGCTGACCAGGTGCCTGGTGGCTATTTGAGCAAACTTTAGTCTGCTTGTGCCAGCAAAGACACCCGAGATGTCACCGTACACCGAGAACAGCCTCTGCGTGTGACCCACTTGACGTTTGCCAAGTGACCTGGAGTGGCACTTGCTGGTGTTTAAAAGAAGGAGCAAAATCTCTTAAGAGTGTTTCGTAAGGATGCTCCGTCTCGCATCAGTCTGATAAAATCAAATTCCTATAGGAAATCCGGTCGCTAATTTCTTTAGGGCATGATGTGCATGGAAACGCTTCCTCAGAGACCTTCTTTGCCATCACACAAAAGCACACGGGCAGGCCCACGGGTGACGGGTCTTGGGTTTTGTTTCAGCTGATGCTGCTAAAATGGTTCATCATTTCTGGTGAGTTTTAACTTAATGAGGAAATGTCCCTTTGGGTTTGAAGGAACAGTCTCTGTAAACTTGGACTTTTTTGTTGACTTAATTCATTTGGTAACTAGGAGGCTGGTTTCAGCTATGCTGATTAAAAGAATGCTAATTCAAAATATCGTTCCTGTAGTCAGTCCCTTGAAAAATCTGCTGAAAAGCGAGCAACTGCTTTGTATAATGAGGCTTAAAAAAATATTGCAGGGGAAATAATTTAGCATGAAGGTATTTTTAATATGCAATTTCCAACCACGTGAAAAAAAATTGCATCCCTTATAAAAGGAATTTCTAGGTTGATGCATATTTATTTTTTGTAGGTGTATATTAAGTGAGTATCTCGCATCTTTTAAAGCTGAAGTGAAAATGAAATGTTTAACAGGTCCTCACAACGTCCTATATGGAGCACAGATCCCACAGAGAGACCTCCTTTGGCCCTGGTCCTCCAACCTGCTGGCCCCTTTGAGTCTCTGCTGCTGCTGCCTCCAAAAATATGTCAAGCAAGGAACGGGTCCGAATCGGAGAAAGGTCATCCCACACAACTGGACCCTCCTGCCGCTCATGCTAGTCCCGTTGGGGCAGTCTTGCTCTTTGAGGACTCTTGAAGCCTTCAGTTCTTCGGTGAATGATCCCCATTGACCCACTTCTCTGCTCCCTTGCACCTGCTCGAGGAGATATTTGGAACCTCTTCCCCTGGTGTCCATCATCTTTTGATGACCGTTGTACCTTGTCCCATCCCGCCCCTCTGGTACCCTCACTGCCAAATACCCCAACGACCTGACACCACATCTCAACCCTGCTCCTCTGCTCCGTCCCTGTCCCTGCAAGCCCTGCAAGCCCTTTTATCCTTCAGTCTGGGCCCCTATATCCACAATCTCGCATCACAGGGGCCCCCACTGAAGCCAGGAGCCAGCCTAGCGCCTTTTTGCAATGTGTGAATCCGTAAAGAGGTTAGAGAGATGAAGAAGGATCGCCTTAGTATTTTATATCACTGAGGCTTTAGCATAATTTAAATATATTCTTTGCATGCAGCTTTAAAAATAACCGTATCCAAGAAAATATATGGTTTTTATACTTGCCCTGCTTGGAAGTAGACCAGGGCTTTGTGGATGACGGGAGGTTTCCGGCGTGCTGGGATGGAGTGGGAGGCAGAAATCCAGGCAGAGGAGGATTTCAGGAGGTCTAAAGAGAAAATAGC
>NW_008825211.1:911196-919231 GCF_000699105.1 Pygoscelis adeliae
TGCGTGCTCTGCTGGTCATGTTGATATTGAAAAAACGTGCCAGGATAAATACATATTTGTTGCATTTAAGCTATTTTTTTTTTTTTAATTTAGAGACAACCTCAGCTGATCCTTCATTTCTCAACTGTTCCCATTAACATGCATACGCAGAAGACGAAGCAGAAACCTGCCATGAGTTTTGGCTACTTCATCATGTTGCCTTACACAGTCCTTGTTGAAGGATATACAGAATTTTACAAGTTTACATCAAAAGCAGTGTAGACACGGTAATGCATTTGTTAAATGCTTCAACATTACACAAATGCGTGCGGCTCTGGGCATGTCTGCAAGGAGAAGTCAACACAGTCTCAGAGCAGGGTTGACCTTGTCCTTGCACAGCACCCTCAAGCCCGGCTTCATCATGATGTCCTTGGTGCTCCAGAGCAGGGGGATGGTTTTGTAGTGCTCCCCAGCTTCCGGAGTCAGCGATGATGGACCGCAGTCCAATCCGTGGTTTGGGATGGTCCTCACCAAGACGGAAGTGTGGGCAGGGCCATGTGTGAAAGCAATCATGCTTCGGACATTTTGTAGGAAAGAGACCCTCCCCACATGAAGTAGTGTAGGAAAAAATCAGAATTATGCAGATATATTGCTATTTTTTCAGTTTCAAGTGCCTCAAATTATCTCCTACGAAGTATATTTTGGTGCGATGAATTAATGGCAGTTTTCTACTGTTGGCTTTTTCATTAATAATTTGTAATACCATCCGGGAGATTCCTCTGGATGGCTCTTTCCTCTCCTCATCTATGCTCCTAATTGAAAACCCTCCGGGTTGGCTGGTAAAACTGAAGCATGCTGCTATTTTGAATCCCAAACCATAACTAGTCATCTTCCTTTTTTTAAGCTAATTTATCTACTCAGCAGCTCACAGTACAGGAGGAGGCCGATGTGAACCATCTGATTTTTATTTTGCTCGACATAATGCCTTTCGCTCCTCCAACTTCTGAGGTTTTCTTTTTTTTTCCTTCCCTTTTCCATCCAAGTCCATTGCTATAATTTGCTGTTCCTGGGGGGAAGTGGTGACTCTTTTTTCCGTTTCCCAGACACGCTGGTGGACGTGTTATTTTTAAGCCAGCCTCACTACCTGCGGCACGATGACTCATTATGGATTTGCGAAGTCCCCTACGTTTTTTCTGAGAAGTCGGCTTCTGGATTTAATTCTCGAGAGGACAGTTAGGAGCGCAGCATAAAATCCCCAAATCCTTTAAGAACAGTAAATCGAAGTCACAAAATCTTCCCTGAACACAGCACAACCGTCTGCCCTTCTAAAATTAGGGGCCATAGAGGAGACAAGGAGCCTTGTCTTCATGTCAGGAGCCACCTCGTGGGGCGGAGGGACTGATGGGGGGCTGACTGTGGCAAGCCTCACGTTTGTAGGGGAAAAGTGATGCCTTAGGCAGGATGATTTAAAGGGGGAACACACAGCGACGTCCCTTATTACAGTTTTATACTTTTTCTGATAACCAAAGACTGCAGGTTTAAATATTTCATGCGTTCTGGTATTTCTCCTTTGGTAGAGCTCTGTTTGCTCTGCATGGTTGTAGGAAACGGAGAGGAAAACCAGCTGTGTTGGGTCATTGGGATGGACGTGTTGGGAAGTGCTGTCGGGATGCTTTTCTGATTTCCTCCCGTCTGCGGAGAGGTGTGCACGGTGCCTTGTGTTCCTGAGCCATCACAGAAAGGTTTGGGTTGGAAGGGACCTTCCAAGATCATCTAGTCCAACCCCCCTGCCATGGGCAGGGACATCTGCAACTAGATGCAACTAATTTCTTTACTGAAGGAGTGGTTAAACATTGGAACAGGCTGCCCAGGGAAGTGGTTGAGTCACCATCCCTGGAGGTATTTAAAAGACGTGTAGATGAGGCGCTGAGGGACATGGTTTAGTGGGCATGGGGGTGTTGGGTTGACGGTTGGACTCGATGATCTTGGAGGTCTTTTCCAACCTTAATGATTCTATGATTCTATTCTATGTTTCTGTGATTCTAGGTCAGGTTGCTCAAAGCCCCGTCCAACCTGACCTTGAACACTTCCAACGAAGGGGCATCCACCACCTCTCTGGGCAACCTGTTCCATCGCTAAGGGGGGACCTCAATCCCAAAGAACTGCGTTTCAGCTTTAAATCGTGAAGAAACCCTGTCTGTAAAACCCCATTTGGAAGTGGGAGTGGGATACTTTTATTAGCTTTGGTGTGCTGGATCTATACAAGCTGCTTTATGAAACATGAAAATACCGTCTTTCTTCAGTGAGCTTTCAGTCTGACTCAAGACACACGTTATATAGGGGGAAATAATTTATACCTAATGAAATCTGGACACTGGGGACTGCTTTAGATCCTTTGGGATTTGGGCTTGAGTATCAAAGGACTGCAAAAACGTGAACAGCATGTGACAGCGTGGCCACAGTGCTTATTTGCTTAATACTTGCTTGCTGTCTTTTTGATTTGAGCTGCTGGGCTTGCGTGCATCATGAATACACATCTACCACCTCTGCAGCGCCCACACATATATTATGTATTTTAGGAGAGTTTGTTGTGTATCTAACGTTATAAATATTTCAAGATGTGTTACTAAAATCCCTCCTGTTCTTCCACGTGGACGGGCAGCACTGATTCCATGCCATAGCTTTTGGTGGTCTGCAGCCCACCTACGGTCCTACAGCCGCCTGCATGAATTGGAAAGTGCTGTCGGCACCTTCCTCCTCTGCATCTCCAGCTGATAAATCACATACAAAGCATTTTGTGTTTCATCTTTCCTTGTACCTTTAGAATCAGAGAATCATTAAGGTCGGAAAAGACCTCTAAGATCATTGAGACCAACCATTGACCCAACACCCCCATGCCCACTAAACCATGTCCCTAAGTGCCGCATCTACACGTCTTTTAAATACCTCCAGGGATGGGGACTCCACCACTTCCCTGGGCAGCCTGTTCCAAGGTTTAACCACTCTTCCAGTAAAGAAATTTTTCCTCACGTCCAATCTAAACCTCCCCTGGCCCAACTTGAGGCCATTTCCTCTCGTCCTATCGCTTGTTACTTGGGAGAAGAGACTGACACCCCCCTCGCTACAACCTCCTTTCAGGTGGTTGTAGAGAGCCATGAGGTCTCCCCTCAGCCTCCTTTTCTCCAGGATAAACAACCCCAGCTCCCTCAGCCGCTCCTCAGCAGACTTGTTCTCCAGACCCCTCACCAGCCTCGTTGCCCTTCTCTGGACACGCTCCAGCCCCTCGACGTCCTTCTTGGAGTGAGGGGCCCAAAACTGAACACAGTAGTCAAGGTGCGGCCTCACCAGTGCCCAGTACAGGGGCACGATCACTGCCCTGCTCCTGCTGGCCACACCATTTCTGACACAGGCCAGGATGCCGTTGGCCTTCTTGGCCGCCTGGGCACACTGCCGGCTCATGTTCAGCCGGCTGTCGACCAGCACCCCCAGGTCCTTTTCCGCCAGGCAGCTTTCCAGCCACTCTTCCCCAAGCCTGTAGCGCTGCGTGGGGTTGTTGTGGCCGAAGTGCAGGACCCGGCACTTGGCCTTGTTGAAGCTCATACAGTTGGCCTCGGCCCATCGATCCAGCCTGCCACCAACACTCCCCCCCAACTTGGTGTTGTCTGCAAACAACTTTAGTCTCCCATGTCAATCATCCACTTGAGCTTCCTCCAGCGCGTTGTTGACAGCGGTGGAAGGGAGAAGCATGATAAGCGCCTGGCTCCTTTCCGAGCCATGGGGCCGTTCTGGCACGCAGGTAGGGAACTGCTGATCCGGTGATTAGATCCCAGCAAGCGAGCGCTGGGCTTTTCCATAAGCTTTTATTTCGTCAAATAGCATCTCCCAACCTTGCTGGCCAAGGTTTTGAGCGCGATGCTGGAAGAGGTCCTTCTGTCCTCCTCCATGGCTCTACATCTGCCATCCATCCTGAGAGTCGCAGAGGTCCCCCGCTTAGCCACATAAAATATTGCACCCAGGTAATACCGCGCGAGTCTTGGGATCTTTTTAAACAAGCCCGACTGCTTCCCTGTGTCAAAAACAAGCAAAAGAGGAGCTGCCAGAAATTTATCACGTCTGCTTGAGCAACCAGGAGAATGCACTTCAACCAGAAAATGTAATCTACTTAATTAGCTGTAATTGCTTTGCCGAATTGGACTATCATAGAAATCATTGTTTTATGGCAAGCAAATGAAAATTGTACTGTGCTAAAACATCCCTGGGCTGTCACCCCTCAGCTGTGGTTTTTAATACGTTTGTAGTTTCTTCTGGGCAGACGTCTGTTTGTAAGGAATAAAATATTTACAAGGTGGGGAGGGGGAGGGATTTTTATTTGAGTTTTCATATTTTTTTTTTCTTCTAAAGCTTTCTGAAGAGATGCTCGGCCAGAACAGCTGGTGCAAAAACATAGCTCTAATTAAAACATTTCCTGAAATGAGTTTCTTTTTTTAGGAGAGGGATTATAGGGCAAGAACATGGTTTATATACACTTCTTTAGGAAGTAACGGGATTGAAAAATTCAGTTTACGAACCACAAGCAGTAAATGCTGCGTAACCCCGTGATTTCAGCGCTGTTGCTCTTCACCCCTGGCTTTCGGTGAGTTGGGCAGGAGCTGCATCTGCTGGTGGGTTTCTCTAGGGTCTGGTGCGGTGGTCAGAGGATCTCATCCCAGCTCTTGGCTGGAGGATGAATAATAAAGACCTCGGGATAAGGGGTCTTTGTGGGAGCACTGTATTTCTCCTCTCTTTCCGAGAGAACATTTGCACTTTCAAGCTGGTGAAATTAGATTTTATTTTTGCTAGAGCCTTTTTTTAAACACTGCTGTGGAGTTTTGCCAGTTCAAATATTATGTATTCTCAGCTTCCCCCAAGCACAATTTGAATCTAATCTCCTGGCCCAAATACATGCGAGAGACCCATTAAGCCTTTTAACACCCAAAAACTGGTTTTGTTAATATTCTGTGTGTGCTCCATCTGCTGCTGTGTTTGTCTAAAGCTAATGTATTTGAGAGCAATTCACTTTGCTGGTCTAAGTCCAAAATGTCCAAAATACCATATGGACATTTTAAAGTTAATTAGCATTTTAAAATTCAATATCTAAGTTAAGGATGTTGTGATCCTTAAACCCTTGGTCTTCCTGAGTTTAACTCAAGCTTGGCCTATTCTTGCAACCCCGAATACTTTATCATTTTGAGGTTTTATCTTTGCTAACCCTTGCAAATTAAAATCGCTGGGTCCATCCTTCAAAACTGGCCCTTTTGGGCAATAATTTGATTCTGTAATATTGTTGTGATCCTCCCGGAATTGCCTATTACTAGAATTAGCTGAAATAGAAAAGTTGGTGTCCCCAGAGATCTTGTTTAAGGGTGTGAATCAAGACTAGCTCCGGTGAAATCAGGAGGATGCTGCCGATGTCAGTGGAGAATATGGAGTGCAGAAAGCAGAGGTAGGAAGCGGGACAATGCTTGTGCTATAGGAGAGACTGAAATTACTGGGCAGTTTTTGTTGCTTTAATCCTTGATCATGTTCTGGGGATGCCCAGGGCACGCCGAACCGGCGGCGCTGGGGACCTTGGCTTTGGCAGCACACCTGGAGTACCACTTTTAAGGTAGGTCCAACACTGGCAAATTAAATTCAAGCATCTTGAATAAGAAAAACTAAAAGTAATGCGTGGCCAGGTAAGGAGCTTTCTGCCATCGCTTCTCTTCCAAACAAACGCCTTGCTGTTCGTCCTGTAAAATTACAGTCTGAAAAAGCACTTCTGACACCTACTACTCAACGTTTAACTCCTCCAACAGACGTGGCGCCGGTCTCACGAGGTCTGTAGCAACAAACCCTCCTATGCAGAAAACGGCGACTTGTCCCAGAAAACATTCAAACTGCGTCTCTACAACACTTCGAGTGATGACAAATGAAATGGGAGGGATAGTCTTGTGCCAAACAGACAAAACAGGGTCTTCTGCTCAGCTCGCAGTTTCTGGGTGGCGCGTGGCGAGCTAGCTTGTTCCTCGGCACGTCGGCATCTCTGGCTGCAAAACTGGGATTTCCCTTCCTTCCTCCAGCTTTTTTAACCATTTCTCCACATTGCAGAGTTCTTCACATTGCAAAGTTGTGGGAACAGATCGATTTCTGACACGTCTGCAGGGATCTAGCGCGTGGGAAGCCCTTTCCAGATGCTGCTGTCATTGAAACAAGGAATATTTTGGACACGGTTGACGTAAACACCAACCGGGCAGAAGAACGGAATTACGATAGTTATGAAACAGGAGCAAACTCCCAATTCCAAAGTCTAAAAAGGCATCAGAGATGCACACTGAAGCTCGTTCCCTTTCCATAGCTGGAAGCACAGAGGTCTTGCACGCGCTGCGCTGTCTGTCGCGGAGCAGAAATTACATCTGGAGCAAAACGCCAAGGCTTGAAATGATTTTTTTTTCTTCCTCCTGGCTTGGGAGCAGAGCTGAAAAGGATGAATTGAAAATTAGCCAGATGAACAAGTGCTTTTTGGAAATCACAAAGGGCTGTTTTCTGAGCAGTTATTGTGAATACCCTGCCATAATCTATAACCTGAGGGCACGGAAAGCGAGGGCTTGCTCTCATGCCTGCCTGCATTTACATTACAAACACCTCCAGAAAGAGCCTACCAGAAATCCTCCCTTCAAGACCCATCTAGATTTGCCACAGAAACCCTACCAGAGCAGAAGTGGACCGGGAGCACCTGCTTCTGAAAGCATGAGGCTCTCCTCGCCCGCTGCAAGACTGCAGGGAGATGGCCAATTCATGATTGAAAAGCATTTGCGCTTCTGCAGCATCGTGTACGAAACTGGAGCGACTTGCGGGTGTTCGTGGGTTGGACTCCCAGGTTGCCGGAGGAGAAGGGATGTCTCTGGGACCAGAAGGATGCTCTGTCTCCTCCCTGGTTAGGGAAGGATCTCAAGGAGGATCCGATGCTTAAAATTTACCACAGTGGAGCCTTGCACCAGGCAACCTTCACTTGAAGGTGGAAAAACAGTACCAGAAACATGATGTCCTCACCTTCCTTCTCTTCACGTACATCTCCCCAAATTTCAGTTTACTGCAGCTTTTTTTCCTTCCAACCTCTGCACTTCAGTGCAGATTTCTGTTCAGACAAAGAAATGCATATTCAGTATTGAGAATGTAAGTAATTATTCCATTAAAGATACATGAATCGAGCAAGGCTCCAGCTCACTTTCCCCGAACCACGTCGCATCTATAAGCCAGTGAGAGCAGAAGGCGACTTCTGCTGGTGAAGTAAGCAGATTTGACTGAGTAGAGATGGGAAAGCAGAGTTTTTCAGAAAAAAAGGCAACCCCGTCGCTTTTCTGAGTGTAACCTCCCTTTAGTTTGTCGTTCTGGATCCATTCAGCTGCCATCTCAGAAGCCCTGCTGTGGCATCTCCTCACCTGCCGTTCACCCGTGCTGACCTTCTAAATGTTATAACAGCCCTGGAAAATGCTTTCTACAATATTCAAGAAAAGACAGAGGAAGAAACCTCTGGACAGGATGAAAAATGAGCTGTGTATAGTCATTGTGAGCAGGAAGAGGAACAGTTACTCTGTTTTCCTTCTTAAATTTAAAGATATTGGCTGAGTTAAGGGCCTGATGAAGTTGTTGTGCTTCATCCTCATTACTCTGCAGAAAAGAAAAACGTATTTCATTGTCTTTTGAAGTAAAGATTTTGAAAAAAAACAAAGATTAAGAAGGAAAGAAGTAGCTTAGTCTTAGGGCAGTATGTGCCGAAGCCTCACAAACCTGCTGCCATTGTCCAAGGATGTCAACAAGCCCCTGCAGGAAGGAGGTGGCGTTTCCAACGGGTTCAACAAGGTCCCTCAGCAAAGACCGGTAGAGAAACCAAGCATCACGGGAGGAGAGGGAAGGTCCTTTCCAGGATAAGTAATTTATTAAAAGATAAAAGGAGGGGTTGGAGTAAGTAACGGGCTTTTCTGGGGAAGGGGTCCTGGCGTTTGGCAGAGGTCAGTGGTGGGAGCTGTGTTTGTTCCTG
>NW_008825211.1:919265-923994 GCF_000699105.1 Pygoscelis adeliae
CTAATTTTGAATTATTCAGGCCAATAAAAGATGAGGGCTAACGTGAAGGTTTGCAGTAGGCTCTCGTGAGACTTGAGTAAAGATGAAATTCCGTATAGGTGAATGGGAAGTGATGCATGTGAGGAAAAGGAGTCTCAATCTCGCATCTAAAATGCTGGGGGCTGAGCTGACCGTTCCCACTCAGGAGGAGGGTCCTGGACCATGACAGCCAGTGCCATGAAAACATCAGCTCAATGCTCAGCACCTGTCCAAAAAGGTAAATATTATGGTAGGAATTAATCAGGAGAGGAGTTGAAGACCAGAGCGTGCCAGCATCTCCTTGGTTCACCCACCTCTGGAACGCTCTGGGTGGTTTTGGCCCCCATCTCAGAAAGGCTTTAGGAGAGCTGGAAGAGGTTCAGAGAAGGGCAACGAGGCCAAATAAAAGTCTGGAAAGGCTTCCATACGAGGAGCAACTGAGTAACCTGGAAAGCTGCAGCCTAGGAAAGACGTGACCAAGGGGAATATGAGAGAGGTCAGTAGAGCCGCGGGTGACACGGTTGATAAAAATAAGTCACTCCCCATTTGTGTAGTACAAAAACTAAGAGCCATCAAATGAAGGAAAGTGAAATGTTTGCAACAAACCAAAGATGAAGCCTCTTCAACAGGTATTTGGGCTGTGGAGATCCAAGGCTGAAAGCTTATATAGTTTAAGGGAAGACTTGACAAGGCCATGGAAGAGAAATCCACTGAGAGAGAAATAATAAATAGTAAGTAATAAATAATAAATGTAGTGAAAATAATATCTAGCACAGGAACTGTGAATGGCTGGAGGCTGGGAGTGTATCGAGGGGGAAATCATAAACATTTATTTTTCCTACTGTCTTCCCCAGACATCCTAGGCACAGTTTTGTCCACTGTCAGAGGCAGGGTGCTGGACGAGACAGACCTTTAGTTTGATCCAGTACAGCTGCTCGTATGTGTTGTCCCAATCTCTATAGCCCACACCTCATGTCAGTTGAGTAAGAATTTCTTGTGCCTCATCATGGTAAGAGACTTGGAACGGGACGTGCTTTGCCCTGCTTTAGCTTTTCGTGGTAGCTTGGCTGAGAGGTTAAGAAGTGCTGGGCATCGGGTATGCCACCAGTCTGGGAGTTTGGGATCTCAGGTCCTCATCCAAGTTTGGGCGTTGACCCTCCTTGCAGAAATTGTCTTCATTTCTATGAGTCTTAACGTTCATATCTATAAAAAGATGTTACTTGCGCTTTGCACACCTGCAGTTTAGCTTCATGCTTCTCACCTTGACTACCAAACCGTGACACTTTTATCAGTAGCAGCCTCTTCTACAGCAGAGCGTCAATTACTGATCACATCCCAGAGAGAGCAGTTCCGCAGGGAAGGGGCTTGGCACGACCTGGCCGATGGCAGTATTTCTCCCGCCTTGGCTGTACCGGGTGGTTCATCATTTTGTGGCTGACCTTTCTGCAGCCTACACCACACCCCAGTGCTACCTGCTCTGCTTTGGGAAGGAGTTTTTGCAGAGCCCTTGCCTTTTTCATTCTTGGTCCATGCCCTGTCCCTACAACTAATGTGAGGGCCTGGCAGCCATCTTTTATGAGTCCTTATGGAAGAATTTACAAACAATTTTGTTTGCCGGAGCAAGAGAAACACTGTTTGCTGAGATAATTTTCCTGGGGAGGAAACGGGCATTACATTTTAAGTTGAATGTACGCACAGCTTCTCAGAGGGAAAGTCAGCTTTGTCCATCACATCACTGCTGTGGGATCTCCACAAGGTCGAGGGATGACCCTACCAAAGCTAGTCAGGTCTTCACAATGCACACTCGTGCCTTGTGCTGTTCCTCTGGTAGGTGATTCAGAAGAGGAAAGGTTTACAAGCAGGGCTAGGAAAAAACGATACAGTCGTCAGCCGCTGGTAGGTTGATGTCCTTCATTAAGTTGATGAGGCCCTTCCTGAAGCCCAGCTGTAGCTCCAGCAACAGTTGTCCTTTGAACAAATTGCTGGTGTCCAAGCAATATCTCCCAGTGTTTGTGCTCAGCTCGGCTTATTGGTAAATAACAACCTTCTCGATTCAGCTTGCTGTCCAGCTGTGGGCCTTTCCTCGGTACGTTTGCCTCTCGGTCTTCCCCAGGACCATCCTGTGCAAGGGTGTGCTTGATTATGTGATGGTACGGTACAGCTCCCGCTGTGCTGGCGGCGTGGTCTGTCCTCTTGCTTACATCCAGAGCCCGTCATGGCTAAAGCACTGCAGGGGATATCAACATTTACTTCTGAAACTCACTTTTCCTGCATTGCCTGGTCTTCTGCACAAGAAACTAAATGGTGACAAGTTCTCCTGCGAGAGAGCCGCAGATGGACTTCTGTGCCTGAAAAAGTTTCCTTTTTTTTGCAGTTATGTCAGCTTCTCTAATAAAAGATCTGTCCTCTCCCAGCAACCCTGGCCTCATTAGTCTTTTCTGCTCGGCTCCGGACAGGCATATTAGTGGTTACCCCTCACTGATGTGGATGTCTGGCTTTAGCTGCAGACCGATGGCAAGCTGGTTTTCACCACGACTGGGATTCCTTTGAGGAAGAATGAAAATCATTATTCTTCAGGGCTTATCGTAGGGAGAATAGGAGGAATACCACTTGGTCTGCTTCAAGTTTAGCAGTCTTCTGCTATCATAACTTATTTTAATCCTTCCAGCTAAATATTTCCCTGGGGAACATTATCGGGTAAGGTGGAGCTACAGTTACAAAGAAAAACTGTAATGCCTTCTTTATCTAGGGCTTACGCTTTCTTTGGAGCAACAAACAATTTTATTTTATCATTAGAGGCTGTTCATATCTTGCTTTGGATTAGTCAAATACAGAACGAAGTAAATAATTGCAGGGAGCATTAATATTGCGTGACTTAAACAGTTTTCTAGAACTTCTTTCCCATAGAGACTTGTCTCAACATAGGAAAGGATATGGCACGTCTGTTGCCCAGAAGTTATATGGATTGACAGTCTGTCAAGTTCTGTCACTGTGGTTTATTTATAGTATGTGCTTTAAATAATCAAACTATCTCACTAATATTTTTGGACAGTTGCTCCTAGTTTTCAAGATGAATTTTGCTCATACAAATGCGTCCTGAACCCAGACAGCTGCAGTAAGGCCTGGGAGGTTTCTTTTGGACGTAGGTGGGAAGTAAAACTGAGATGGAACTGAAATAAGAATGGAAATGGGAATCATCTCTTTTGGCCAACAGCTTGCAACTGTATTGAACCTTAAAAAATGGTCTGAAAGCAAGTTTTCTCCGAGCAAGAGAAAATAAAGGCCCAAAACAGTGCTTCTGTCATTTTCTTAATATCTTTTTGGTCTTGTAAAGTCTCTTAATTCCCTAGCATGACGAAGGCAACAGCTTCAAGCTGACTTATTGCATTGTGCAACCACAAGGTCCCATGGAAGAGCTCAGAGCTCTGGGCAAATCCACTGCTCTTCCTGCCTAATTCCCAAGAAACCGGGATTCTCCAGCTCCGCAGGGCAGGGAGGCCCCAGCAGCCGTCCCCTGTCTTCTTTGACCTCCAGCTGGGAAAATCTCCTCCAGGCAGGCAGGGCCCCGTTGTGTCAACGTTGTGACCCTGTGGAATGGAGACAAGTAGACCGTACCACATGCCCATGCCATCATGCCATCAACTGAAGGTTTTCTCTCCGTCACCTTTCATGCCAAAGGCACCTCTGCCACCCCCATGACTTTCAACAGTGCTTTCTTATAAGTCTGTACAATATAAAGGAAATGGTCATAAAAAGAAAATATTTTTGCCAGATTTATGTAGTTTTTGTCAGATTTTGGGGGGGGGAGTTGGGTTTATACTGAAGGTTGCAGAGGCACGGTTGTGTTATCTGTGATGCCTGTAGAGCTCCTGTCTCCTCCAAGCGTTGTGCTTATCGTATAAGATGTGGGTGACCCGTAAGAAAAACTCCGTCTTCAAAGAGCGTGTGCTTTCACACAAGTGGAATTCACCACCCTTTGGGTCAAGCTGTGATCCTGGGGAGGGAGAGGAAGGGGAGGGAAGGAGTTACAGATGTTTTCACACTAGAGGACCTGCACTCTTCCTCATCTTCTACTCTGCAGGTCCAGAGCCGTCTCCCCTCCTGGGGAGCCTGCCTACCCCTGCATAACGTCTTCACGGTCCTGGAAATGTGGAGCTGGAGTGAAGCCGGAGGGACTCATGAGGCAGTGAGGTTCCGTTATTCCTTTGCTTCATGCAAAAAATTGGACGTGAGCCGGCGATGTGTGCTTGCAGCCCAGAAAACCAATCATATCTTGGTTGACGGTACAATATCCAGGTTGAGGGAGGTAATTCTCCCCTTTACTCCCCTCTCGTGAGACCCCACCTAGAGTACTGGGGGTTCCCAGTACAAGACACGGACCTGTTGGAGCGGGTCCAGAGGAGGGCCATGAAAATGGTCAGGGGGCTGGAACACCTCTGCTATGAGGAAAGGCTGAGAGAGTTGGGGTTGTTCAGCCTGGGGAAGAGAAGGCTCCGAGGAGACCTTACTGCGGCCTTTCAATATATAAATGGGGCTTGTAAGAAAGACGGAGAGAGAGTTTTTACCAGGGCCTGTAGTGACAGGACAAGGGGCAACGGTTTTCAACTGGAAGAAGGTAGGTTTAGATTGGACATAGGGAGGAATTTTTTTATGATGAGGGTGGTGAGACACTGGCGCAGGTTGCCCAGAGAAGTTGTGGATGCCCCATCCC
>NW_008825211.1:924416-929142 GCF_000699105.1 Pygoscelis adeliae
TAAAAACACTTTAATAATTGAAATAAAATAGAACACTAATACTACTACTAATAGTAATAATAATAATAAGAATACACAAAGCAAGTGATGCACGGTGCAATTGCTCACCACCTGCCGACCGATGCCCAGCCAGTCCCCGAGCAGCGGACCCCCCCGGCCAGCTTCCCCCAGTTTCTGTACTGAGCATGACGTCCCATGGTATGGAATGTCCCTCTGTCCAGTTGGGGTCAGCTGTCCTGGCTGTGCCCCCTCCCAGCTTCTTGTGCACCTCCAGCCTGCTCAGTCGGTGGAGCATGGGAAGCTGAAAAGTCCTTGATTTAGTGTAAGCACTGCTCAGCAACAACTAAAACATCGGTGTGTTAGCAACATTGTTCTCACCCTAAATCCAAACCACAGCACTGTACCAGCTACTAGGAAGGAAATTAACTCTATCCCTGCCGAAACCAGGACACCCATTTAATTAAAGTCCTTTAATTTTCATAGGATCAGGTGGCAGTGCTGACTTACAGTCTCAACAGCAGCGAGTGTGAGATAACAGTTTTCCAGCTCTGCGATAACGTGTCCCGTACAGAGTCTCAGCCTGAGTACACGGTCAGCAACTGCTGGTCTGTACGGACATCAGTGTTTCAAAATGGGAAACAACAGTACCAGCAATGCTGTGGGTGCCTTTACAGTCCACATGAAGATTGGTTTTGCATGGCCGTGGGTAATGAGCAAGAAATAAGTTGCTGCTTATATAAAGGAAAGACCTTTCAGGTGAAAAAAGAACCAACTGTAAAAGGTCTCCAGGAAAGCGAGCAGGTTGTCAAATGCTAGAGCAAATCTTTTTTTAAAACAGTTGCTGTGTCTGGTGAATACGTGTTCATTTGACTGCTCTACTCTTGGGCTGATGAGGCTTGAAACAGTAATAAGGGGGTGGCACTTTTTCATGGGAATGAATGTATTTATTATCCTCAGAGACTTCAGAAATGCTGGATTCTCAACCATCCATTAATATGCTCTTCAGAACGGTTCCACCCTTGCTTTCAGCTTTTCCTCTATTTTTACATCCATTTAGCATGAGTGGGCTGGAATAGTTTCATGGCAAGGCGGCGAGTGAGTGATGGGATACCGGCGGTAACGTGGGACGATCGCTGCAAAACGAAACCTGGCCCAGCCTCTGGGCTCCCTGCGGCATCAAGGCGCGTTTGCAGATCTGGATGCTCGTCCTTCGTAATGCCCGAGGAGCAGCACGCGGGAGAGGTTTGGGTAGAGCTTGACATGGAAATGCGTGCAATCGCTGTGCTCGGTTCAACTGTTAAATGGTTCTGCGTGATTAGGGAAGAAATTAGGGACATGGTTTAGTGGGCATGGTGTTGTTGGGTTGACGGTTGGACTCGATGATCTTGTAGGTCTCTTCCAACCTTAATGATTCTATGATTCTATGATTCTAAATAAAAGGTTATGCCGCCCTTCCTGCTGTAGTTGCGTTTGTGAGCTAGCAAACCAGGATTCACTCAGATTCATATAACTTAAAATGTTAAGTGTAAAACAAAATAGAAATCAGTGTAGGAGGGTTTCAGCTCTGTCCTCCTGAGCTGAGAGTGCTTCTAGACCTAAACTTGATTTGGAAAACTCTGTGAATTGGGGAATGTACATTTTGAGCTATAAAAGGAGTTTCAGTACAACAGATTTGCCTTTTAAAATGCACGAGGCCAAATTAAGCTGGGGGTAAGTGAAATCTAATGCCTGAGATGTGTCTTGATGTTTTAGTACGGAGTTTGACCCGAGTTCCAGGTGAAGGACTTAATGCACTGACAATCTAACGTACATTTGATCATACCTGTAGCATCCTAAGAGCCCTTAGTCTGTAAGTCACCTGTGACAAAGGGCTCCTGGCTGGTAAATCAAGTGCTTGGTCTCGGAAACGTTGCTCTCTGTTGACCTTGGTGCAGCCCCGTGCCCGCCAAGGCAGCTGGACCCGTAAAACGAGCAGCCTGATAGCGTTGGGTCATGGCTTATGCGAGGGGATGAACAAGCTGGCCATGAACATCTAAAGTCACGGGGCAGGAACACCTGCTGTGTATCAGGTAGGCAACGGTGTTGTATCAGGGCAGCCACACACCTAATTTAGGTGGGATAAATCTGGAGCAATTAGTCTTTGATTTAAGTAAGTGATATTTTAAATAATTCCCATTGAACAGGAAAGGTCTATAAAATGCCCTGCGTAAGAAGCCGTTCAGAGGTCACCTCCCTACCTCCCCATACCAAGCGATATTCCCTGGGGGACAGCTCCCCAAAAGGCAGGAGGAGATGCATGGCCCAAGCCCCGAGCTCTGCGGCTGTGCGAGGAGCAAAGCGGGCTGAAAGGACATCCTTCTGGATGGAGAAGGTCTCATGCCATGGGAGAGCAAAGGTGGTTTAAATCTCTGCTGCAAGTCATATCCGAAATGCTGTAGCTCTTCATATCTGGAGGCTTGGTTTCCAACGCAGAATTAGTTCCCAGATACCCCCCCCCCCAATCATCATATAATTAGGTGCATTCTTTCTGGTGTTATTGCTGCCGGCAATCAACGTTCAAGAGCGTTGCTGCAAGTCTGGCTGGTGGAGGCTTTGGCGGAGCTAAGCCAGGAAGCCTACGTGGTGTCTGCTCTTTAATTTCTCAGCTCTGGGGTAGTTCCTCAGGTACCGAATTTGCACGTTCGTGTCACAGAATGTGACTTCTTGCAAGAATAAATTCCCAAGCAGTCTAAAGGGAACGATTTACAGCAGCGTGAAGTTGAAGACATGAAGTTTCTCACATTTCTGTCCTGAGAAGGTACTCATAAATACTGTTTTTGAAGAGTTTCTGAGGTCTAGGCAATAAAGAATGAGAAATGGTGGATGGACTTAAAATATAACATGCAAGTATTTTGCAGGTGAAAATATTTTGGCTTCATATGGCTGATCTGAAGAGGTGGTCGTAAAGACAAAATGTTCCTGGACCTCTTGCAGCTTCAAAGCTATCGCTCAGCAGAAACAAACTGGCATACAGCGGTTTAGGGGTTTAAGAGGCAGAATTGGTCCCTTGAATTTATTCGCCTTGGAGCAATGAATGACACAATATGGACGGTTTTCTGCGGCTGCCCAGCTTTTTAGTCCGTTGAATGTTGGTAGTTAATGAGCTCTCGAGATAGTGCCGCAAGTGTCTGAGCAATGGTGAGCTGGAGTCCTTGGTGGCAGCGGTTCAACGAGTTGAAGTGTGTGCCCTGTCCTGCGCTTAGATAAGGGACTTTATTATCTGTCCCTGTAAAAATCCGTGTGATACAGCTGCTATTAGGAGTGTATCACTGCTCGAGACTTGCTAGGAAAAAGAATGAAGGAGCATATTTTGTCTTGTAAATTAATTTAGGCTGCTTGTAGCAATTTAAACCCTGATCAGATAATGGCCAACTTCTGTTGGCCATTATCAATTCTTGAAAAATTAAATGGCTCATTTTGGAAATCAGTGTTGTGAGTGACAGTTCGTTCACCCAGTCACTGGTGGAAGGCTGAAACAGGGACCGGACCACCTGGGCCCTCTAGCCGAAGAGAAGCAAATTCTATTTCAAGAGTTTCAGGAGTACCTAAGTCCTGCAGAGACCTAACACTCGTGGATTTTCAGTGCTGCGTTGGCTGGTATGTTATTTAGATGCTCCAGACAATTTTGCTTGGTGGTCTGAAGCTGGAAGCTCACCCATACGTGGCGTGAAATTGCGGGTGGACAGATTATGGTAGATGCTGCTGGCAGATGCCAAACCCTGGGTGAACGTGTTGAGTTTGGGCTTCTCAAAACCAGCGAGCTCCTTTTGAGAAGGACTCTGGTGTGTGATAAGCAGACCAGTTCAGCATAGCAGGTTCAGATCACATTGGTTCCTTTTCTAAGTATTCTCAAGTGCTCTGTCTGCTCCGTTTTTTAATGTCTGTGTGCCCCGGGTGTGCGGACGATGGAGTGGTGCCTCTGTTTCAGCAGGGCTGGAGGGAAGAAATGAGTGGCAGAGCCCCAGGGGCGGTCCCCTGAAGTCCACAGCGGCTCCTGAGCACCCCACTGTCTCTTGGATGGGGCTTTTGTGATGTTTGTACACAGAGGAGAGCACAAGTCCAGAAAGAGGAGGACAAGAGGGCATGAATTTTATGATATATGGAGGTTTATAGTGTGCCTTCAGAAGGCTGTGTTAGATGGGTGTAAGAAATATGCACAGTACGTGACACAATTAGAAACATTAATGAGATTTTTGGGGGAAACATGGCCTAATCCCTGCTTGGTACCACATGTCAGTGTCTCCGAAGGTCCAGGATCGGACCTAAAGCTTACGGAGGCAGGCTTGCAGCCTGGCTAAGATGCTGATTAACCTAAGAAGGTTCTTCACTGTCAAAGAGTATCATAATAATGCATCTGCAGTTTTGTCTTTTTGTAAATTCGCTCCATTTTTTCAAATCTGGATTGGAGTGATGTGCTAGAGGGAAGGGATGCCATCCAGAGGGACCGGGACAGGCTTGAGGAGTGTGTCCATGTGAACCTCATGAAGTTCAACTAGGCCAAGTGCAAGGTCCTGCACCTGGGTTGGGGCAGTCCCCAGTATCAATACAGACTGTGTGATAAAGGATAAAGGAGAAGGACTTAGGGATACTGGTAGATCAAAAACTGGACATGAGCCGGCAATGTGCGCTCGCAGCCCAGAAGGGCAATCGTATCCTGGGCTGCATCCAAAGCAGCGTGGCCAGCAGG
>NW_008825211.1:929176-930803 GCF_000699105.1 Pygoscelis adeliae
CCCCCCTGGAGCACTGCGTCCAGCTCTGGGGTCCTCAGCATGAGAAGGACACGGACCTGTTGGAGCGGGTCCAGAGGAGGCCACAAAAATGATCAGGGGGCTGGAACACCTCTGCTATGGAGAAAGGCTGAGAGAGTTGGGGTTGTTCAGCCTGGAGAAGAGAAGTCTCCGAGGAGACCTTATTGCGGCCTTTCAATATATGAAGGGGGCTCTAAGAAAGATGGAGAGAGGCTTTTTACCAAGGCCTGCAGTGACAGGGCAAAGGACAATGGTTTTCAACTGAAGGAGGGTAGGTTTAGATTGGACATAAGGAAGAAAAGTTTTACAGTGAGGGTGGTGAGACACTGGCGCAGGTTGCCCAGAGAAGCTGTGGATGCCCCGTCACTGGAAGTGTTCAAGGTGAGGTTGGACGGGGCTTTGAGCAACCTGATCTAGTGTAAGATGTCCCTGCCCACGGCAGGGGGGTTGGACTAGATGATCTTCAAAAATCCCTTCCAACCCAAACCATTTTGTGATTCTGTGGCTCCAGGTTGCTCATTTACGGTGAGGATGGGCAGTCTACGCTGAAGTCTCCTTTAGAGGAAGCAAACACTTGGGGAGGAGATCTTTGAATTGGGACTTCCCCTCTAAAACTTGCCAGAGGTGCCTTTGCCGTGGGGTTTTAATGTCACTTTGCCCCTCGTGCGTGGTCCTCTGGAGCCTGGCGGTGCCGACCTACAGGGTTTTGCAAGGCTTTTTCTGGTGGCTCGTGGGAAGGAAGAGCCAGAGCTGGTTTGCACCTGGGGCTGGGTTTGAGCGCCCTGAATTTCAAATGCCGAAGCGAACGAAAGAGAATAATAAATCTAATCCCTGAGCCCAAATAAACCCTTCCCCTCTATCGCTGCCCATTCAATTCTTTAATCGTCCCCACCCTGCTGCTAGCCTTTCCTCTGAGGGCAGCCCTTTGCCTGCTGATATCTCTGGTTTTTTTCCTCCTGCCCTCTCATTTCTCCCCAGTAATTCAGCATTTTTTGCTGTACTGATGTATGGAACAGCCAGAGCGGCCGCGTAGGAGCTCGGTACCTCGGGACCAGCTGTAAGCCATCCCAGAAGGCTGACAGGATGGAAAGAGCTGTCTTAAATGCCCCATCCATCCTTTTTTTTTTTTTTTTCTCTCGTGCAGAAGAGGTCCGCGGTGAGCTTGTGTATATGGTTACACACGCATCTGTCTTGCATCTAGGCAGTAAAATATATATAGCTGGAAATATAAGCTAACTGCTTTATTATGGGCGTTCTGAGTACAATCGCAAAGGAGCCTGGGCTAAACAAAGCTGGTGGTTAAACACACTTGAAGGCTCTGTATGCCACTCTTTTTTTAATTTATTTCACAAACTCCTTTACTAGTGCATCTCCTAAAGGTGTGCATGTTAAAAAGAGGGGGGGGCGGGTAGCTGGAACTCGTAGCCTCAAAGCCATTAGTCAAAAGCAGCATTGCACCAAAGAGGACAGGGGTGAGCAGAGCTGGAAAAAATGGTATAGAAACATTTAGATATACATGAAAAATTAAAGGCAGCTTTAAAATACCTACTTGATGCAGCCCCGTGTGCTCTTCGCTTTGCACAGCCAGTTATTGCGTTGTAATTTTTAA
>NW_008825211.1:930822-937708 GCF_000699105.1 Pygoscelis adeliae
AGCTGGAGTGCTGTATGTTTTCCTTGGGGAGAACATTAAATGAACGCTGGCTTTCCTACTCCTATTGATTGTGGAGATGATATTAAATTAAAATAAAGCAAGAAAACAACTTTTGGTTTCTTCTGTGAGGAATCTAATAAATTTTGTTCGATATGTTTTCATCTCATTTTCTTTCCTTCTGCATCACTGCTGCAGTAAGGCCCCAAGCCCCAGCAGAGACAGGGCCCCCTCATGTGTGGATCTGTACAAGTAGAAAGTAAAGGATATTTTCTTTCTGTCCCTGACACCTTCATGGCTCCAGCAGGAAGCCCATGGAGATCAGCAGCACTCAACATAAAACAAGTGGGTTTGGCCCACTTGCTGTTATTTTTGATTCAAGGTGAAGAGGCAAGACAGACGTGGCAGGAGGGGAGCAGGGTCAGCAGGAGGAACAGGGATTTACAGGAGGTCTCTCAGGGTATCCAGGGTGAAAAATCAGAGCAGGATGCTAGACGCTTTGGTGCTGCCACCTCTCCTGAGCTCCTCCCTGGTCGTTGGATCCGGGCTTTGTCTTACATCCCAGGGGATGCAAGACATGGGGACGGTCATGGGGATTGCAGCTTTTGCTTTCCTGAGGAACCTTGTTTGTGGTCATTTGGGGGATGAAGAAGAGCCAACAAACATAAACCCTAATGGCTCAAAACCCAATCAGGTATAAAACTGTCTCATGTATTTTTAAACCCAGTGGGTTTTGAGCGCTGGGAATTTTCAAGCACGTTTCCCCTGGCACAAATTGCCCCAGATTCTGCTACTTTCTTATCTTTCAGTATGTCCAAAAAAGGAGCAAACCACATTCATTTTCCTGCACCTTTCCCATCTCTGTTTCCCCTTACAATAGAAAGGACAAGTTTTCTTGTTGGAGGTCAGCACTTATCAAAGTTTATGAGATCAGAGTGGGAGATAGAGTAGAGCAGAGCTGGCTGCATCTTTTTGCATCCGAAGCTATTAAAAGCTTCCTTGATAGAAACGGTATTTATCTGAAATGAAATTATTCTGAAAATGACCATAACTTTCTTTCAGAACAACAAAAGATACCACAGTAAGCAAGATGCAGTCCTACCAAGCAGAAGTTAAACCCAAAAAAAGAGAAAGAAGACCTAAATATACGGTTGTCTCCATCTGCCTGAAATAACCGTGAAGTCTGTCAATAATTGGCTGGATGGAAAAGCTTACCCGAAGCCACAGTTTTCCTGTGGTCTAAAAGTGGTCTGATTTATTTCAGGCTTGTTTTTTTATGTATAAACCTAATGTTGAAAATTTTGGTCTGAGTAAAAGAGAAAGGTTTTTTGCTGAATTTGATAGTGTGAGTGCTGGTGATATCTCAGAGGGCACAGATGAAACATTGGCTGCATGTAGCCACACAGGACTATGTTTGTCATGGTTGGTGACTTACGGACTAATAGTTAAGGACTATTATTAAGGACTACTGCAGCAGTTCATCGGATTCAGGATTTATTTGGGGGATTAGCCAGCAGCAAAGACCAGAAGAACCTCTTGGTGCCCCAAGAGACTATCGTCTAGATCCCATCCCTAGTTGATGAGCAAGGGAATTCCCAACACCATGGCACGCACGCACAGCCATCGGCTACTAAACTGTGTGCCGAGGAGGCAAAACCCCGTGTAGAAACACGGTTGAGAGAATTATAGGGGAAAATACGCTTGGTGCGGTTAAGAAGTGAGCTGGAGTTGGTTTAACACCCCTAGCCAGACTGGTCAGGAGGCAAAGCGGGATTATCAAGCTCGAGCAGGCAACGAGAGGACCCTGGGGCAGTGAATGTACTGGAAAAGAAATGGTTATCTTCTAATGAAGTGGAGAGTAGGCAGGGATATTTCTGATTTAAGGTCTTCATCATTAATGTTCTGCTTGCAATCACTGGATCTGCAAATAACTTTCCAAGGAGCTTCTTGATTGCTAAAAGGCTGTATGTATTCCTGACTATGATGACAACATAGTTTTATGTAGCCTAAAAAAAAAAGTCTGTTAAACTGCTGCTTATCCAACATTAACTACAGCAATTTTTAATTAACCTGATTTAGAAGCCAAATATATCACTGATGAAAATGAGAGGGTAGAACATACAGTCATTTATTCCAGTACAGTGGTCATGATTGTTGAATTAGATTTATTCAAATGAACCTCAAAATTTTGCCGCAGTAGTCGGCTGTGTGCTGGGTGCCAGGTTTTAGGAATCTGCACGTAGTCGAAGAGCAGTGAGCTTTGGGGCATGGGAGGGAAAGATTGCGATGCGTTTGTCTTGCTGCTCAGAAACGGGGAGGAAAGACCCACGCTCGCTTTTATTTAATAAAGCAAAAAAAAAAAGATGGGGTGTGAGTCGACTGCTAATTACCTCTTTCCAGCCTTTGCTGGCAACCAGTAGACAGCGTTGGTGGAGCTTGACGTGGAAAGACTCTCCAAGGGTCACTTTGCCTGCCGTTGGGTTGGCTCTGCTCTGGGATGATGGCCAACGAGATGCACAGATAAACCAGGGCAGTGGCCGTGGCAGTGAAGCACAGCAAAACCAAACTCTCTGCCAGTAAAGGTAGATTAACATGTCCCGTTCGGTCTGTAGGAGGGATTTACGCCGGAGCACCTAAGAAGGGATGGAGTTATTCGAGTGTTACCATTTTCAGTTGGGAAGACTTCCAAAAAATGGAGGTAGGGCAGTAAACAAAAGCAAAATGGAGCAGACGGAGGTGTGGATGTTGTCGTCTGTGGTCTTCATGGAGGACAAGAACTTCTACTAAAGCAAGAATTCTTGCTTTAAAATGTCTTTACTGAAAGAGTGGTTAAACATTGGACCAGGCTGCCCAGGGAAGCGGTTGAGTCCCCATCCCTGGAGGTATTTAAAAGACGTGTAGATGAGGCGCTGAGGGACATGGTTTAGTGGGCCTGGGGATGTTGGGTTGACGGTTGGACTCGATGATCTTAGAGGTCTTTTCCAACCTTAATGATTCTATGATTCTATTCTATGATTCTAAGAGTTTGGTGGCAGATATCTGCACTGTGTGTGGGTGCACAGAGGGACTTGCGTCTGCAGCGTACGGTGATTTCCAAGCCTCCACATAGCTGACTGCTTAGATGATTTCCCCTGAACTCCCTATGACCGATCCGAGTGAAGATGATGAAAGCTGAAGATGCTCTGCAACCTTTTCTAAAGTGCCCATTAAAACCTCATGCGGCTTCAAAGGGTGCGAGCTGCTGTGCGTGTTCCTTCCAGGTGGCCTGGCAGGTAATCAGGTCCCTCCCAGGGATGGCAGTTGTGCAGCCATGAGTGAATATAAGGGCTGGCATGTTTTCATGCAACGTCTCTACCTTCCCTGTAGGAAGAAGCTCTGGTTAATGGAAGCGCTGAGCACCGAGGACTCGGGCTGGGTGCTGAGCTCTGCTGTTGGAATGCAAAGTGCTACGATGATCAAGCTATAACGGCTGCAAGCAGCCAAGGAAAACTTTTCAAGTATAGCTGTGCTGGTGGTTTTTCCTAGCTGAATTCTGCATTCAGTGTGTGTATTTGCTTGGCAGTTTTCTGCAGAGCAGATTGAACATTCCTGCGTTCTGCATTCTGGTTATCGTCGAGGAATAAAGATGAAATATTGATGCTGTCACGTGTAAGTCTGTAGAGCACATTCAGAGTCCTTCCTATAGCCTGGCCAACTGAGAATACATCTGTGCTGCACTTCTCAGCTCTGCCGATGGCCTCTTTGCTCACACAGGTTGTTTATTGCTTTCCAGGGATGCTGTCCTCTTCTCTCTCCCTGTCGACAAAAGCGTAATTTCTCTTTTTTTCTCACTGCAGGTTATCCGACGGGCTATCCCACCGCCGCCCCAGCCTACAACCCAAACATGTATCCAACCAGCAGCCCCGGCTATGCCCCAGGTAACAATCTGTGTATGGAGACGAGATCGGGCATGTTGAAGCATGCAGGAGGATTTACCTTTCGCTGCTCGGTGTACAAACCCCAGCAGTTTCCGTGTGCTGGTCGGCAAATACTTTCCAGGGAAGGGGCCTGTGTTAAGCTCTTCCCTTCCTCACTCTGCCATTAACTTCACGCCCTCCGTTGGGAATATTTGTCTATGTTGCAAAGTACTTTTGAGCCATGAATTACATCTTAATACTAATCCCAGGAATTTTACAATCCTCCTTGCTGTGATACCTTCGCATTGATGGCTTTTAATATTTTCTGAATACCACACCCCGGGATTGCCTTCCGCTTCCCCCTGCTTGTCCTTCTCTCCTCCTTCCATGTCATAGATGCAGAAATGTCAGCAACCGTGTCCTGTTTGGTGTCTGGATCTCCCATGCCATGTCTTTACTGTCCCTTGCTTTCCTGTGGCACTGACAGACTCCGGGTCTGTCCTAGGGTCTTCTTCTGTCCAGCTCCTGCCCTTCACACCACCCTAAAACGGCTCTTCCAAAGGTGCAGCAAGCTCTTCCCAGCCAAACTCAGGAACTCTTCTGCCTTAGCCTTGGTGTGCTGGTTATCTTTGACAGCACCAGCTGCACTCATCTCCATAAAATCTTGTTTTCCCTTGGCTTTCCCAGTTTGGGAAGTTGTTTTCTACCTCTGCTGCAGCGTGTCCATTGGGACGTATTTGTCACCTGCCTCTTCCAGCTTTCCATGAAAGCTCAGCCAGGCTCTGTCCTTTATTTCTTTCTCCGCTACTCCCCATCTATCCCTGGGAAACCTTACTTGGAGGTACAAGGTCTTCATTTTTCGGGGAGGTCTTCATTTTTTACACCAGCCACGTGCTCTTTTGCATCCTCCTTTGCAGTTCCTCTGAGCCATCCTACCAGCCAGGCTGATTGGGTAACGCGTTCATCCTCCGTAGCTCAGCCCCTACCCTGGAGCCCTGCTCTCTCTGCCGTCTCCGACCTTGGCAAATTCTCCTCCATCCTCCTGGAGAACCGGTACAAAAATAATTTTCCCAGTCCAGTTCTTTAACCGTGTCATCCCCCTCTTTGCCTCCCTACTGCTCACATCCAGCACAGCCTACTTGTCTTTATTTACAGAAACAACACGCCCTCCATTCATTCTTGGTGTCCAGAGCCTTACTGCTCTTTCGGCTCAGCCAGCGACGTCTGTCCTCTTCACCTCTTCACCTTTCCAAGCAAGCGTCTCCCTTGTCCGTGCTGCTCCTCTCCCCTCATCACCCACAAAGCCATTTCTCATTCGAATTCCTCCGTTAGCCATGTTTGTTTTTTTTTTTAATAAAAGCCCACGACTAGACTGCCAAGCTCCTTCCCTTCCCCACTGTTGAGCACCATTTCTCCGCACCTCCCTTCTGTTGTCTCTTGACCAAACACATACCCAGCCCATGGCTCTGGTTACGCTGCTCTGTGGATGCAGAGAAGGGTCTGGATGGAGGAGGACGCACACATGTCCAGGACCTTCCTGCCTGGCCGGAGAGAGCTGGAGAGGAGAAAACCATCCAAGCATGGTGGGTGGCGTGAATACAAACCCAGTCATGCCCTGACCATCACTTCGAGGTTGAACACCTCATCTACATGAGGTGGGGAGATGGAGGAATTGCTTATACCCAAGGGCTGCCAATGGTAGAAGATTCATGTAGATTAGGACAGAATGTAAATTAATCATGGGAGCTGCTGTCAAATAACTTCCACCACGGGCACTTCTTATTCCAGAACAAGTGGATCTTCCGCTGTTTCTAAGTCAGAGAAGTTACTCCGAAGCGGGAGTCATGGAGTAATTCCTACCTGTCCACAAGGAGTTGTCTTCACCACAGCACGGACTAATGAGGTTCTGTGCTTAACGAGGAATATTTCAGTTGCTCTGCTAAATCAATCACTTTCTTTTTTATGCTTTCAAGCCCAAACTTGGAAACCTTTATAGAAGTCTTTTTCTCTTTGGAGTTGAGGATTTCTCTTAGGCCCCCACTCAGGAAATAATCTAACTGAAGTCAAACCTACATTTAAGTACTTTACTGAAACCAGCCCTTTGGAAGGACCAAGCGACCTTGAGTTTTTAAAGCGCGGTTAAGTTCTCTGCTTTCAGCCAAATTATGGGATGGGAGCCCCTTGGCATGACAAAGGGTGGTAGAAACCCAAGGGCTAAGTAGCAGTTTCAAAATGTAACTCTTATCCGGAGTGAATTAAGTGAAAGGCAGTATAAGAAAAGGAAATCTTCTATTTAATAGCAATTTTGAGATCTTGTTGCCCAGAGAAGCTGTGGCTGCCCCATCATTGGAAGTGTTCAAGGTCAGGTTGGACGACCTGACCTCTGAGCAACCTGATCTAGTTGACGACGTCCCTGCCCACGGCAGGGGGGGGTTGGACTAGATGATCTTTGAAGGTCCCTTCCAACCCAAACCATTCTATGATCAGAACATTCTTTATTAGCTGTGGGGATTTAGGCTGTAGTGTGTTAGCAGAGCGTTTAATTTAAGGGGTAGGGTCACACAGGTCAAATGCAAGAATTGGCAGTGCCTGAACTGTGATTGGAAAAGCGTTTCTGAAATCAGGACTGAGCCTTTTTTCATGGCTTTTATGAAAAAGGCCTGAAAAAAATCTCTTGCTCACCCATTTCCAAGCACACGTTGGAGACGAAAAATACTGCCTCGCCCTTCATTTTGACTTCATGGCTTTTCAGTTGACTGAGATGTTTATTCTGAAGGCTTCGCCTCAAAAGAGCTGTGGGATTTTAAAACTTCTGAATAAAGCCTTCTTTTCAGCTAAGTGTTCAGTAGTCATCGGAGTGAAATAGATGCTTGCGTAACGAACACAAAGTTGGACTTTGTGGCAGTCTTGCTAAACCCTTTCTCCTCTGAATTGCCAAGTTTTCAGTCTCCTGGTTGTTGTAAAATCAGTAGATCCCCAGCCTTGGGATCTTT
>NW_008825211.1:937720-950112 GCF_000699105.1 Pygoscelis adeliae
CAGGAATGAGGGTTTCATTGCCAAAACCTTTTGGTGCTGTCTTCTCCACATCACAGTTTAAATTCACTGTTATTTTGCAAGGTTATTAAATAAAGTCATTTACTGCGGATGACTCTGTAAGGGATCTATTGTGTTTTGTTTGGTTTTATGTGCTTCTGGTAGGGTCTTTAACGGCATTTCGTCCCACTAAAAATCTTAATGTGTAATATTAAACAAGTTTTGTTCCCCTAGATGTGTGCTGGCCACCCTCAAATTCCCCTAAAGGATATAACACTGAAAAAATAAAATGAAAAGAGCTCCACAGCATAAAAAAAAACCCGCAAATTTATTAGTGGCTTTTTAGGCTAGCAACGTCCTCCCTGCTCAGCCAGGGATGTAAATACAGCGGCGTTCCTGCGTATTGGCCCGGACATTATAAAATGTCTCTTGTCCCCGGCCACTGCCTGTGCCTTGCGCAGGCAGGAGCTCCACCGCTGCGTGGGGAGATGGCCAAGGGGACACCCAAGTGAGAGGGAGCACCAAATCGCTGCAGGAGGAGGAATTTGGGGGGGGGGGGCGATCTTGCTTCTTGTACACCTCAGACACCATCCTTGGGAGGCTGGAGTTCCTATTAGAAAACAAATTGAAACAACCCCTAGAAATGCTGCGTTGCTATCCAAACAAAATACTTCTCTTTGCAAAATCTTGATGAAATCCACACATTCCACTGGAAAGATTTTGTTTCAGCTCAGAAAAGAAAGAAAAAAAGACTAGGAAATGTTCAAGTATTTTAAACGGCTGCAGCAATTGCCACATTTAGGGAAGATTTGGTTCCCTTTAGCTGTATAGACCTTAGGTCTCTAACCCTTCCAGCCCAGGTCCCTCTATATTCAGTGGAGAGAAAGAGAGACCTCCCCAGAGAGACATTTAGCCCATCTCTGGGGACGGACTCCCCATGGGTGCCTGTCTGTCCTACCAGGAGAGCTTGAGATGAATCCTGCCTGGGACATCCTTCATGAGGAACAGCAGCCCAAGGGGGGTTTGTAGATGCTCTCTCAAGTAACTCTGATACACAGTCAAGATAGATACCCTCAGAGAAGGAGACCTCTAGGATGACGTTTTATGGGATTGCTTTCTTGGCATAGGTTAGGATAGATTGAGAAATGGGACCCACCTGGCATGTAAAAGCATAGGTCCTGGAGTGGGCCTCCTTCTCTCGAGCAAAGAAGTTGCTTGCACCCACAATAAAGACAAGAAAGAAGTGGTTGCCCCAACCCAGATGGTGAAGAAACAGCCAAGAAGACCAGGAGAGACCAAGGAAACACAGGGATGACCCTGGAAATTGGGGTTCGCACAGGCGGGCAGCAGCGAGCCCTTGGGCAGCCCTTCTCGAGTCCCGTTGTTCCTGCAGCGGCGTCTACAGCCTGCGTCCTTCACCCAGCAGAAAGGAACCCCCACACTCAGCGAGGGCTGGATTGTCCATCTGCCCTGGTCTCTCCTCCCTGAAAACAGCCAGATCGGCCGTCAGAAGTTTCCTCACGATTGTTCGCTGTGGAATAATCCGCCCCAAACCTTGTTAGTCAGCGGCTTTTATAAGCACAAAAACATGAAGACTTTGATTTTTTCCCTACCTTTGTCCTGGCGGCTGTGGCTGTGGGTGTCCTCTCTTTCATTAAAGACGCTTAATCTCCCCCGCGCTTTGATTCTTGCTATATTTTATCGCTGCAATACTTTGCAGCAAGCAGTTCTGCAGATTAATTAAGGCTCGAGTTGCTGATTTTTTTTTTTTTCTTTTAAGCAATACAAATAATTGTCTGTTGCTTTAGATTTGCATGATGTGAAAGGGGAAACGAAAGCCCTGGTCAGTCTTCTTTGTGCCAGCCAGCCTTTTGTTCACTCCCCCGACGCTCCCTTCTGAAGTGCAATCCTAATCTTCACCGACTTGCTTTCTCTAATAAAATGCTCTGATCATTTTTGTCACCCCCTCGCCAGATCTTTTTGTTACGCAGATTAAGGCTCAAGCAAGAAGGCATTGACGTTTAAACTTCATTTCTCTGCTTATGATTCTTAAAAATGCTGTTAATAATTTCCTCTTGTCCAGAAAGCTGACAGGTCATTTTGCTTTGAGAACAAAAATCTTCCGGTGCGTAACACGACATAGCTTAGCCCTAAATTAGCGAGGAAATGGTGAAGATGAAAATTGGTGCTCCTCAACCCAGCTCCTCTTGTGCAGAAACCGCCATCCTCCCCATAAACAATCCTGCCGCCCTTGAAATCAATGCAATTTAATATCACGGCAGGGTTTTTCCCCATTATTTGGAGATTTAGCTCGTGGGGGGCACGGTTCAGAGCCCTCAGCCTGTTCGTGTGCAGCCGGGAGGAAAGATGCTTTCGTGGGCTCTGCTATGCTCAGACCGGCGGCTCAGGAGCCGGGGATGCGCAAGTGCCAGTTAGTGGAGAAGAAAAGCCCGTGCGCTGCTGTGAGTGAGGACAGCATCTATCACCATTATCTTCAGAGGCAGAGCAAAGGTTACAGAGGCAATCCTGGCGCGGACCTTTCTTAAATTTAGAGGCTTTTTCAAGCTACTTGCAACTCCCTGCCAGTTTTTATTGAATTATGTTTTCGAAGATCCCGATTCTGCTGCAGGCAAGATGCCACATTAATAACTCTGGAAAGCAGGCACAGGCTCCACCGCTCAGGACCTCCCAGCATTGCACCCGCTGTCAGCGGTCACTTCTCTGTGGAAAACAGACTTAAAGGAGAAAAATTAAGAATTTTTCAGAGACGACTAATGCAAAATAAGCTCCATAAAATATTCCAGCAGTGCGTTACGTGCGACAAAGCGGGCAGTGTCCTCAACTGTGTTAAATGCAATTGAGTTAAAGTAATACTGTGGTTCAGTGGCTGAGTTAAAACCAGCCGTCTGTATCGGTATGGAGAGCATTTACTCAGATTGAATCAGCTGCTGTCATACAGGAGGCTGGAAATAACCCCGCCGCGGAGAAGAACATGCTGCTGGGGTTCATGCCGTCCATCAAACACACTGGGAATCAGAGGGGATCAGCTTTATTTTTAAAATCTTTGATTTTGGAACAGCAGACTCATTCTAGATGTATTTTTAAGGAATTTTAGATGTTGAGCCTTTAGCTGCCTCGCTGCAGAAGAGATGCTGTATGTTCCCGGCAGAATTGCTGCTCTCAAAAGCATCCCATCCACCGGCAAGGTTCTTCTGTTTCAAACCTCCTGGGCTGGAGGGGGGTGGTACCTGCTGGCAGAAATCCTTCAGGATCACTAAAAAAGCAATCACAAACCAAAGTTTCATCTGCTTGGATATCTGTAGGTTAACCAGGCAAATGTGCCCCTTAATACTACTCGGAATAGAGGTTGAAAAGGGTGGGAAGAGCATCCTTTGCTTGTGACTTCTGAATTTGTGGGATGTAACTGAAAGCGAGCTGTCAGTCTTGGAAGAAACTGTTCTGTACAAGCTTGATCACCCTCTCTGGTCCACCCTGAAGGTGTTCCTCAGACAAGCTCTCTCTGGTTAGGTGCTTCTTGCCCCAAACCTCATGAGTTTTGCTTGGCTTCCATGCAAAATCTTAGCAAGAGATCAACCACCGAGCGAAGATGAAGACCGCCCTCTGCTCCTGCCCTTGGTGTGGTTCACCCCAAGTGAAGAGAAGTGCATCGGTGGTGGTTAATTCTCCAAGTCTAGTTTTCAAATACCTGCTACTTATGTGCCATCCACTTTCGTCCTTGATGTCCTCCAAACACTCACGCTACGGTCCCTGATGCCATGCTGGAAGTCAGCGATGCTCGTGCTCTTCTGTTGACCTCATGGTTCCCAAGGCCCTGAGATCCATGTGGAAAGTTAAATGATTTAGTGCCCCAAACTTTGTAATTGCCTCAGAGAAGCGTAAGGAGACATGGAGAGGAGCTTGGAGAGAGTCCCCTTGGTCCATGCAGGTACAGCAGCAGTGAGGAAAGGAAAATGGTAACTGGAACCAGTCTTGATTCCTCCCTCTCTCAGTGTCAGGTATCTGGTGAATATTTGCTAATGTTTGAGCACCAAAAGGATGATAAATTCTTCACCAGTTTATTTCAAACCAACCCTTCCCAAGTGTCGTGGTTTAACCCCAGCCAGCAACTGAGCCCCACCCAGCCGCTCGCTCACTCCCCCCCGGTGGGATGGGGGAGAGAATTGGAAGGGTAAAAGTGAGAAAACTCGAGGGTTGAGATAAAGACAGTTTAATAGGTAAAGCAAAACAAAGGAATTCATTCACCACTTCCCATGGGCAGGCAGGTGTTCAGCCATCTCCAGGAAAGCAGGGCTCCATCACACGTAACGGTGACTTGGGAAGACAAACGCCATCACTCCGAACGTCTCCCCCTTCCTTCTTCTTCCCCCAGCTTTTATGCTGAGCATGACGCCATACGGTGTGGGATATCCCTTGGGTCAGTTGGGGTCAGCTGTCCTGGCTGTGTCCCCTCCCAACTCCTTGTGCACCCCCAGCCTGCTCGCTGGTGGGGTGGGGTGAGGAGCAGAGAAGGCCTTGACTCCGTGTCAGCACTGCTCAGCAATAACCAAAACATCCCTGTGTTATCAACACTGCTTCCAGCACAAATCCCAAACACAGCCCCGTCCCAGCTACTGTGAAGGAAATTAACTCTACCCCAGCCAAAACCAGCACACCAAGGCATAGATAACAGCCAGCCACTGTATTGCTTGCAAAGCCCAACCAAAGGAGCCCTAGGTCAAGCGAGGGAATGTATTTCTCTCCATCCCGATTCATTGAAACACAAGTTTCTGCCTTGTGCGATTTTCCTGTTGTGTTTTTCCATATTTGTGAGAGGGAGAGGCACAAGGCAGGTTACAAGATCACCGCAAAACCCCGGCATTGCAAACTCTGATGCTTGCAATAAGCCTGGTTATTTAGGACAGTGTTATTAAAAAAAAAATTCCTTTCAAGTATGTAAAAATGAGTGCCTAAAATCACTCTACTGCAGAGACACGAGGCACGCCAATTTAAAAAAGAAAAAAAATGGATGTCTTCATTAAGCCTGCTGCATGTTCTCTCCCAGGCATTCTCTCTTCCTGAGATGGTTGTTTTGTTTTTTATGCTTTAACTTCCTTCATTAAAGCATGCCTTTTTATTTTCCTGAAAGTAGGGCACACAGTTTTCGCGTGGAGGCTGACTTATGCTTTCACTGCATTTATTAATAATGCAGGGGAGAATAATGCTTTGCATCCATTACTTCAGTGCCCTTACAGAGCAGAACAGACATTTCTAAAATCGGCCTCGGAAATTAGGGGTCTCTGTGGGGATGTTGTGGGGCAGGACGAAGGCTCCGATCCCCCGTTCCTGCTTCTGGGTCCTCCCCGGAGGAAACGTTGCTCTGCAGAGGGAAAGCGTAGGCATCGTCTTTCCCCACATAAGTGCTCTGAACCATCCTCTATAGGCGCCCATCGACTATTTAGGGACCCATCGATGGGTCCCCTAAGGCGGGTATCTTGGGGTCTGGCGGGGTGAATATCCCACAGAGCCTTGCAAGGCTTTCTAAGAACAAATGCTCCCACTGTTTTGAGGTGCTCGGGCACACAGTAACGGGGCTGCCAGGGGAATTAAGCTTATTGCAAACTTTGTACGAGCCTCAAGGCCGTATCCATCACAAATAAGGTTGGCAGAGGGAAGGAAGAAATATATATTCCATATATACTGTGTCGTCTGCTTCGTCCTGTCATTGCGATTCTGTCCTCCAGCTAATTCACGGAATTCTCTTCAGGCACATCTAGTTCATATTTTTCTCTTTTCCACTTAAAATACGTCCCGAACATTACCGTGTTGGCGAGAGGTCCTCGCAGGGAGACGGACCAGTCCCAGTGCTGCAGAGACCCACGCTCAGTTCGCATCGCTTGCCCGGTTCCCACCACTAGATTCGCCAGGGATCCAACAGATAAGGAACAAAAGCTCTTTATTTTTCAATGAACAGCGTAGGCGAGAGGCTAAACCAAATCCAGAAGACACTGGTAGGAGATAGACCCTAAATGATATTGGATAGTCATGGCTGGATTGTAACCTCTGTGAATTGTAGCTCTTGCAAAGGACCAGGAGATAATAATCTTCCTAGAAGCCTCCTTGGTTCACCTTTTGTGTAGTTTTAAGTGATGGATTCTCCGAGGATCCATGATTTAGTGTACAGAGCATGCATAGCTATGGCAAGCTCCCAGCCATCTCAGACCCAAATTACCTTGATTTTTTGGTAGGTCTGATGTGGAGAGGAGAAACCGCAGAGGAAGGATTCATATAACATCTAAATAAATTGTCTCATCAGTCTTGGAGATTAAAACCTTTGTGAAATCGAGAGGCAAAAATGAATCTGATTTTGAATAAAAGCGTAAGTGAAGGAGTGTTTCTGTCTCGGCGCTGGGAGTTAGCTCTCCAGTGTGATGTTCCAGAGTGCAGCGTACCGTGGAAAATAAAGCAAGGCAGTTTGGAAATCCTTAATAATTCGCAAACCTTTGGGAGGGGGCACAGGCTCGGAGCAGAATGTGATCTGTGCTCGAGTGGAGGAGAAATGGCGCTCTGAATCTCTCACTTCCCACAAACCTCCTGGTTTTCTCTTGAAGAAGGTGAGGAGAGGGGAGCACGTTTCCACGTCTCCGGCAGCGGAGCACCAGCCAGCCAGATCTTGCACCCATAAACATCTCCGCGCAGCTAATGATTGCCGTGCCGTCCAGTAAAGCGTCGCTGCTGGGTGTCCTCCATGCTCCTGTGTTTCTGTCCCACACTAGGAGAGCGATCGCATGAGTTTTTGGTGGACCAGCAGACCTGCAGCAGTGCTTCTCCGCTCTCTCTGGGCAGTGGTGTCCAACCATTAGGACCTGTGGCGCGGCTGGCATGGGCGGTGGCACCAGCGCCGATTCCTCCTTGGCCTCCTCAATCACTCGTCCCCAACTTCCAGCCCTGTGGCACTCCAGATTTACAGTTGCATCTTCAGAGATGGTTAATTAAGGGTCTGAGCAGACACAGAGGCGTTGGAGGGGTTTGAAACATCATTGCTCTTGCCTTTGGGCTGCAGAAAGTTTTACAAGCCTTGACCAAGTCGTGAAGTCCCTTCTGTGGGGCTTAGTGCCGAGCCCTTCGGGGGTAGGAGCTTGCTTGGGAGAAGGAGTTATGAAGTGCAGCTTTAAAATGTCTTCATGTGTGGCTCCCTTGGGGCCGACGGGAGGATAAGGAACCCACCACCTCCTCCTGTAGGCCGTGGCGTCCCTCCCAAAGAGCTCCTCTTTCTGCCCCAGACGGCTTTGTCCAAGCTTGGCTGGTTCTGCTATCAGAAACAGTTCCCTGCCTACAAAATCTCGCCTCTGTTGTTCATCTCTTGCCCAAAGGTCCTTTTTTTTTTTTTTTCTCCAGGAGTCTCTTGAGTTGGCAGATCTGACCCAAAGTCCCTTTACCGCATCTCTGGGGAAATCCTACCTGTCCCTAACACCACACGCGCAGGGAGAAGGGGACAACAGGGACATACCCTGACCTCCAACCTTCTAGAGATCTCGGGGAATTCAGTAATTTGGTGTAGAGAGAGCGTGTCAACCGTCTACCTTCGGCGTTCACAAAAAATACCTTTAAAGAAGCCATAAATCGGTGATTTTCTTTGATTCCAGCAGCTGCATCATTTTACCTCCTCTACCCTCCACAACTTCACAGCGAGCTCTAATCACTAAGCTGCTTGCTGAGGATCGATCAACCCTCGCTTGGTTTTCTTTCCTTAGTAGCTGGGTGTGCGAAATACGTACGGCGGTACAGGGAAAACCTGGAGCTTATTTCTTTCATAGCGACAGCTAGAGCAGCTTGTTAAGCTGGTGAGCAGCGAGCTGTAATAACTGGCTGAGGCTTTCAAAAGGTGCATGCACTCTGTTGGGAGGTGGTGGGACTTAAACCAAGGCTGGGGGGAGCCACCCTTTGAGATTGGTCTGGGACAAAAAGTTAGGACAGAGCCATAGATTCAGGGGGGAAAACAAAAAAAAGAAAAACAGAAAAAGAGCTGTTAAGCCTTTCCCGGCGGCATCAACGTTGGGAAGGAGCCTGGCTGTAGGCTTGTGTTGGTGATCTGCCTTCTCCGTAGATGTGCTCCAGAAAGCCTTCGGTGTGATGGCAGTCCTTCTTAGATAAGCATTGGCAACGTGTTTGGATATAGGCTAAAGGTATAGCCAGTGCTGGTTCATCATACAGAGGTGCATTATGGCCGTTAGTGTAAGACCTTTTCCTCTTTCAGAAAATTTAAGACCCACAAAATGACTGAATCCTGTGGGTCCCTTCTCAAATCCCACAAGATTTGGCCCTTGAAATTCTTCTGGGTTATCTTAACTTGGCTTCGTAAATACTTCTCCGCAAACTGGGATACAGGGCGAGCTGCCCAAAGCCACTGCTTCTGCTGACTGCCCTTTCCAGAGTTTCTAAGGACCACCCAACGCTGTGATGGGATGGTCACAGCGACCAGTACCTTGTCCACTGGCGGTACCTGCCGTGCAAGCCTCTCAAAGGGTTTTACTGTGAATAAAATGCCTTGCACACCAGGCTCAGCCTGTTTTCCAGCTGGGAAACACAAAGCCAAGGACAGCCATTGCTGCTCCCTATGCACAGAGGTGACCGGTGGTATCTGGGGAGGGATGGTGGCTCTGCTGGCCACATCCCCCAAGTGTGGATCGTCATGCAGGTCGCTTAGCTCAGGAAACCAGTCGTCTGGGGTAGGTAACTGGTTTGCTGCAATGCACTGTGCAAACCATCCCTCCATGGGGAGCAGGTGGGGCGAGAGGAACCACGGTGTGAAGTTCCTATGGATAGTTGTCCTTAAAAGGTGGGGGGGAAAGGAAGAGAGCAGCAAAGTGGTTGAAACGTAACATAACTGCGGGAAGTTGTATCTTCATTGCTCTGTGTGACACCTCTTCTCTGTCTCCACTCAAGCTACACTTCTGATGAAGCAAGCCTGGCCACAGACCTCCTCCTCCTGTGCCACGGAGGGCACCTTCCACCTCCCGGTGGACACCGGGACCGAGAACAGAACTTATCAGGCTTCTTCTGCAGCATTCAGTAAATAAACCTTTTCTTCTGGGGTTTTACTTGGTTGTTTTGTGCCCATTTGCCTCCCCTCCTGTGGGTTATTGGGGGATGGGGTTATTGGGGATCAGTTTGCTGATCATTCGTGCCCGTGCAGGTGCGCGTGTGTCCGTGTGTCCTTCCCTGGGCGCTGAGCCCTGACACGGGTGAGGGTGCTGCGGGTCCTGGGGGGGTGCTTGCTGGCACCACGTCGCAGGTCCATCGCCTTCTGCCAGGGGAGCTGCCCAGGGGGAATGTCGTGCTGCTGCTGCTGCAATCCCTCCTGGGATGATATTTTGCAGAGCCCTTGGGTTTTTTCTTCTGAAAAGCAGGTAGCATCCCTGCTCCTTTCTGCTCGCGTTTGTTAAAACCATGAAGGAGCATGAGAAGGAGAGCACTGACCCTCCTAGTGCTCCTTCGGAGGAGGAAGAGTCAAGTGGGGAAGAGTGAAGGCCTTTCTTTTAGCTGCGTGTTTGGTCCCCATGAGCAACGTGAGGTTGTTTGCAGGTGTGTATCTGCAGTGGTGATGCTCCGTAGTTGAGCATGCATAGAAAAACCCAAGGGAGATTATTCCCTTAAAAGTGAAAGAGAGAATTCCAAAATAAAGCATGATTTTCAAGGAACCCGGGTGAAATTCCCACCTTTTAACTCAAACTGGCCGAGCAGAGGCAGGGGGAGGAGATGCTGCTTACGGATCGCAGTCAAACAGGCTTTTCCAGGTGGAGCCTTGTAATCTCATCCCTTATGAGGCCAAATAGTGCCTCCAGGAGGGGTGATAAGCTCCCTGATAAAGCCCCCCCTGCTTCCCCCGGTATGTGGGGTGTCCTCCGGCCCCTGCCCGACTGCTCTTGCCCGCTCTTGCCCTCACGTTGCCTGCTGAAGCCGGGGCACGGCTAACACGGGGCGTGCTGCAGGCGTGAGGCGGGACCACTCCTAGGTTCAAAATGCAAAATTAACCACGGGTGCTTCAAACCACCCCTGGGACCTGGAGAAACTCCCAGTCGTATTTGGAGACAAAAATATAAGGTATCGTAAAGTGACGCTCCACGGGCCATGTTTGCAAGGCTGCGCCCATGCACACGACGTGGGTTGAAGCGTTCTTCACTGTCTGTCTGCTTCAGGCTCCCTTTTCGTGCTAAACTGAATCATTTACAGAAAGAGGTGAGAGGAAGAAATATTCTTTTTTTTGATGAAAAGAATTATTAAAAATAAACCTATTAAAAGCCTTCGGGAGACTTTATCCTTGGAAAGGGACATCCCTACCATTCTTTGGGGTAGGGGCTGTATGCCTGACATGGTGCCCGGGCTTTGCATCGCACCTAATTTCACGCCAGACCAGATCTGACCGAGCTGTAAGCGTTTGAAAAAATCTCAGCGTGTAATTAGTAGAAACCTAGATATCATGCGGCAAAATTCCCTTGGAGTTCAACCCATGCCTGGATGGGATTTCTCCTCCCCGTTGCACCCCCGGGCTGCTGCGGGTGAGATTCCTCCCTCGAAATCAGAGAGGGCAAGAGCAGATACCGCGGTAGGAAAGGGTTTGGGGGCAAAATTTGCCTGTGGCCACCCAGTGTGGGTGATAAAGGAATTTAATAGTGCGGTCACCGGCCGGACCCATGCAGGTTGGCCTCGCTTCCAGAGAACTGGCTTGGGCACATTTAATTTCGACATACGTAAAGCCTTGAGGTTTGATTTGCAGCGGTGCTTCAGGCTTATAGCTGCGGTTGGCTTCGCCAGCGCTCTGCTGGGAGATACCACCTCAAGCGCAGGCTCTGAAAAATCAGAAGCATTTTAGTTTGGGCATCCCAAATTGGTTCTGTCCTCCGGCTCGATCTCACCTAGCCTCGGTTTTGTTCTTGGGAGAACAGCCTTCCCCAGGCGTCCCCGGCGCAGGAGAGGGGTGAGAGCTTACTCATGAGCATCAGCAAGGTGTCGGATCTGGGTGGAGGAGAGCCAAGGCGAAGCCTGGGAGATGAGTCCTTCTGTTCCCAGGGTGAAGAGTGCCCACCAGTACGGACTGGAGCCGCACGCTGAGCATAAAGTCCGAGTAAATGTGCAATAGCTGCTCAGCACCTCCCCACACCTGCACCACTAAGACAGAAGGGGTGCTGAGGGCTCAGCTGGGCTGTGAACCTGCAGTGAAAGATGGTGGCAAGACATGCATGAGCTTAAAGGCTGGGTAAGGGCTGGCCGGGTGCCTTCATGCTGGCCTTGCCTACGGTGTGGGGACATGCCTTTGCCTTTTGGCTTTTTGTCCTTTAATGCTGGGTTTTCAACGCTCGGTTTTGCCTGAGGTATTTTGTTTCGTTGCTTAGATGCTCCAGTTGAGATCAGAGGGGTCATATATACAAAGGTTTTGTGCTTTTTGATGAGCAAGGTTATAGATTTTATGGTAACTTCTGCCCAGAGCCTCCTGTTTGCTTTTGTCTGGCTGGTGAGGATGGCGGTGGCGATGGCGATGTGCCGGGGAGGACTTCGGCAGAGGCAATGCAAGCTTACCAGGCAGCTGCCCGTACTGGTGTCTGCACCGTGGCATCGTCCCCTGTGATGTCCCCATGCTCACCACGCCAAAACTGTTCCTCCAGCCCCGCCCCCGGGTACAGGGAAGGCATCTGGATAATAAAGCCAGGCGAAAGGCTGGAAGAGGATGAGCCAGACCGGAGGGCGGTGGCAGGGGCAGGACCAGACACCGGGAACAAGTCAGACTCAGCTGGGCCATGCAACCACGTAGGACCTCCCAGAGCTACTCGTCCTTCTTGGGGGATCTGCCTTCTGCTCCCAGGGGTGGGAGTGCGCCAAGTGCAGCCTCCTCAGACACAGCTTGAATTTACTGAAAAAATGCAGGTCCATTTTTATAGAATCACAGAATCGTGGAACCACAGGATGATTTGCGTTGGAAGGGACCTTCAAAGATCATCTAGACCAACCCCATCTGCCGTGGGCAGGGACATCTTGCACTAGATCAGGTTGCTCAAAGCCCCGTCCACCCTGACTTTGAACACTACCAATGATGGGACATCCACAACTTCTCTGGGCAACCTGTGCCAGTTTCTCACCACCCTTATCATACAACATTTCCTCCTAATGTCCAATCTAAACCTACCTTCTTTCAGTTTAAAACCATTGCCTGGCACCTTCTCCAGGCTGAACAACCCCAACTCTCCCAGCCTTTCTCCATAGCAGAGGTGTTCCAGCCCCCTGATCATTTTCGTGACCCTCCTCTGGACCCGCTCCAACAGGTCCGTGTCTTTCTCATGCTGAGGACCCCAGAGCTGGACGCAGTGCTCCAGGGGGGGTCTCACCAGAGCAGAGCAGAGGGG
>NW_008825211.1:950611-951148 GCF_000699105.1 Pygoscelis adeliae
CGACCGCACCACTCAGCTTGGTGTCATCTGCAAACTTGCTGAGGGTGCCCTCGATCCCACTGTCTACGTCATTGACGAAGATATTGCATCGTATTGGTCCCGGTACCGACCCTTGAGGGACACCACTCGTTACCGGTTTCCACTTGGACATTGAGCCATTGGCTGTAACTCCGGACACGGCCAGCCAACCAGTTCCTCATCTATCTAAGGAATTATGCTTGTGGTGAACCCTTCATGTGGAAACAAGAGGAGTTGGTGATACAAAACTCAGCACAAAGCTTTTTTCCCCCCCCTTGCCAACCTTAGAGTTAATATAGAAAAATTTATCTGTGCAATTCAGGGCACTTCTGTGTTGCGGGATCAATAAGGTTGAGATTTCTAGAGTGACACGAGGAATTTAATCAGCAATTTTAATCGAAGCTGGAGCTTAAAGGCTCACTATTGCTTTTAAAATCCCAGCCTGCTACTGAACCACGAAGCGGCAATAGCATGGGCCATGCCAACCTCCTAATCCTAATATGGTGTTAGATAGTCATA
>NW_008825211.1:951215-963638 GCF_000699105.1 Pygoscelis adeliae
TCTTGTGTCATTAAAACTTGATTATGCTTCATTTTTACCTGCAAATTGTTCCATTTTTTCCCATTTTATAAACATGGAAGATTACATCTGCCTGGACTATTACGTTTAATACTTTTTTTAATATCGGAGCTAAATTGTCCATGATTCAGCAATCGGGAAACCGCAGCAAGTGTTAGCATTCAAGGCGGTGAAACCACGCAGCCTTGAGCTGGTCCACATCTCCAGACACCCATCAGAAATGAAGTGTGATGCCGAGAACCGCCAGCCTCCGAGGTCTTTGTTTGAAAAAAGGAGTTCGGAATAGAAAAAAATCCGTAGGATTGAAAAAACAGGAGGTTGGTTGGTCTGTAGGTGACGTTGTTGGGTTCCTGGAGGACCTCATGATGGAGGAGTCTCCACCTCTGCTGCTATGGTGAATACGGCCGTTTCGAACCTGCGTTTCCTCTCGCTGCTTCCGTCTCTCATTTAAAGATAGTTGCTCTCCTGCTAATGTGAGTCAGAGAAAGAGTCACAGCTATTCCGCTGTTTAATTAACACATTTTTTCCAATCTGCAGTAATAAGGAGGTGGTGAGATGCTGTTTGGGAGTTCCTAGAAAGCTCCTTGTTAACTTCACCCTGTTTCAGTGCTGGGCGGATAATACGGGATATTAGCAGACTTGAAATGTTGGCCTTCATTAATTGCTGCCCTGAACACTGGTTGAGTAAATTAGGTCATTATATTTGAGTGTTTAGACGTCTTATCGCTGGGCTGAGCCTTAACTTCTGCTCTCCATCCTACGCAGTCTTCGGGGCCCATTTGCTTTAAGGATGATTTCTCCCAGCCCTCCTGCAGGAGCTGGCTACCATTTCTCACCAGCCGTCCCACCCCATCGTGCGAGCAGATTTCTTTTTTACCGTTTCCATTTGTTTTAACCATTCATCAAGCTGTGACCAACACCTTGATGCATTCATGGCACACTTGATGCAGTCCGGGGCGTCCCATGGCAGCAGCTCAGCTTGTAGTCTAAAAAAAAAACCACACCCCTTAAAGCCCAACTTTAAGTGTTCTTGAGGATTTTTCCCCAATTTAGCACTTAAGAAATAATGTTTCAGGGGCAACTTCATGGCGCCTTCCTTGGAAATGCCTCTAAAGGTTGGGAATTCAGGTGCCGCGTATCCTTGGCGCAGGGACATCCCATCCTCGGGGCAGGTTGCACCTTCTTTAGGTGCTGTACTTGCCATGAGGTCTTATGGTACTTCGCTGCCAGGTGGCAAGAACTGGATTACGCAGTGTTATCACGGACCTGCTTAAAGCCACCCCTTTCTTTCTGGAGAGCAAAATCGGTGGAGGGTATGGGTGTCGACCCCATATTCATCACGAGTCAACAGATAGGAAGGCACCCTGAAAGGAAGCAGAAGAAGAGCGGAGATCCTTACGGGATGTCCTCACTCCAGGGAAAGCCTTTAAAAAAAAGACAAATGTGATCAGACTTGCATTAGAGGATCTTGAGCCGGTACCGCTGGGTCTTCCTGGAAGGAAAATGTAATTTTATAAGCACCAGACAGCTCAGAACGTAATGCAAATAGCAGCAAAAACCCAAAGTGACACTCAGAGCCAGCAGATCAGCTGATGTCACATTATCCTTTAGGTTATTTTTTGTTAGGTTAGGTTTATTTTTTGGGGGCAAATTTCCATGTTTTGGAAAGGATCCTTCATTTTAGTTTGTTCCCCGTATACTCAGCATCTCCTAAATGCTGCAAGATAAGTTAAGATTTCTGTAGCCCTTCGATAAAGTGTAAATCTGGGACTTGGCTGCTCCAGCTAAACAGCCTGATGGGATGGTGGGGATGACTGGGGGATGCTGAAGTCCATTCCCTTTTCCTTACATCCAAACAGAAGAAAGGCGAAAATTGCAGCCTGCCGTGTCAGGATCACAAATATTGCAAGGGACGTTTCCCCCGCTGCCCGCCCCTGCCTAACCACTGCCCTCCCAAGCCCCCGCTGCTCCTCCCGGCTTGCCAGCCGCCTGCCGTGCCTGTTTACCCAGCAGAGCAAACGGCTTTCCTTAAAGGCAGTAAAGCAGATTTGCTGCTTTTGTCGCTGATGCAAATAGCCTGTGGGGAGCGGGACAGGTATCAAGGTGCTTGAGCATCACTTGGGGTTGCCTCTCCCACCCGCAAGGTGAGCTGATGGTCACAGCCCTCCTTTGCAGGAGAGGAGACCGGTCGGCACTATCCACCTTGATGAAATACTTAAAGGCACCCATCATTTTCACCTTAATATTAAGGTTTGGACCATCGGTGTTGCTGCTTTTCCGGTCATTGCTTGGGGACATAGGCAGGGGACAGCAATACTGTGCCATGAAATTAGATCCTCCAGCAATTAAATTCCGGTTTTGCCCATCACACCCCGAGCAAAAAAGGTGAAAGAACAAAAATCCGGGGAGGAGAGAAGGAAAAACGTGATTGTCATCAAGTAGGTGCATAGCGACGGGTAAGCAGGTGTGGGGATACTGCTGTCTTAGGTGGTTTAAATGCTGGTGGAGTCTCATCAAGTCATGCCTTGACCATTGGGAATACTCATCAGCTCTATGGCCCGGTGTAGGCAGCGCGGGAAGAGCCACTGCCGAGCTGGGTGGAGGATGCAGCCCCGGCTGCTGTGATCGATGAGCCAGGGGGCTGAATGCTGGACTCGGAGGTCTCGGCTTGGTGGCTTTCATGGGATGTCAGTAGATGCTGGTGCATCTCGGTATATCTCCTCCATGCTGAGTGATGCCCAGTGAGCAGCCGGTGCATCACGAATGGCGGCTCGGGTTGCTCATGTGCCGGGTGGACCGGCTCTGAAGCTGTAAATCCTCACCCTAACTTGGACTACTCTTGTCTTTGCCAGGGTACACTGCGGGGACTCCCTACAAGGTCCCACCGACCCAGAGTAACAACGCGCCTCCTCCCTACTCGCCGTCTCCGAATCCGTACCAAACCGCTATGTACCCCATCAGAAGTGCCTATCCACAGCAGAACCTGTACACCCAGGTAGGTGCCTCCCCAGCCGCCGTGACAGCTCACCGCCTCACTCAACGGTGTGCAAATACAGCCCAAAAGTTCCTGCAGGGCTTCGTCCTTGGCTGTCAGGGCTGAGCACCCACGTGCTGGTGGGATAGAGCTGCTCATGGTGGGGCTTGATGGGTCTCCGGGATGCTGGGGGTCTCTCTCCTGCCTCCTCCGTTGGAACCTCTGGATGAGACGTGGTCTTGCGTGGTTGTCGGTGTGCAGTGGAGTCAACGCAGTGGCATCCGTGTGGCTCGGCCAGGTTGGGAATCGGGTCCCTTCCCCCAAAATCACACGCCTGACTGCCAGGGCTTGCTGGCTCCAGGATGGTCCCTACACCCACCTCTCCCCACTCTCCCCAGCTCTCAAGGCTGCTTTTCCCCAGGGCCACAGATGAGTCTGGGTCACCACAAGGTCCACTTGCTGGTGGCCGTTGGCATCTCACTTGACTTGCATCACCCTCCTGCCACCTCCCATGGAAGAGTCCCTGTGTCACCTTCACCAGCACAAGCTACTTCAGGCATGACCCAGATTTACGTCCTCATGGAGGAGCTCCTCCCTGAGCACCTGGATGGGTTACCAGTACCATCTTCTCTGCTTCTGCATTGCCACCGCCTCCAGCTATGTGTTGGGGCCAAGGTCCTCCACAGGGATGCAATTTAGGGCAGATGTCCTCTGAAAATCACCTTGATGCCCCTTCCCGCTGAAGATCATGAGCTCCTCGGAGCAATCTGGCCCTATGGCTTCCCTAGCTTTCCCCCTCCTCTTTAATGTCAAATAACCAACTTCTCCAGCAGCTACGACCTCATGGTATGGTTCCTCCATGCCTCGCTGAGACGGGAGCATCTCCTCTTGCCGATTTTGTCCACTGTCACGTCTCCTTCCGTTAACTGAGCATTGCATAAACCGCCAGGGACCAAACCCATCCCTGCCTGCTGGTTCCTCTTCGATCCCGGCCGCAGCGGGAGGTTGGCATCCACTAGCAGGGCCCACCAGCAAGCCTGAGATGGAGCAGGGCTTGCAGATGCCGGTTCCTCATCTCTGCTTCTCAGGGACCAGCAAATAAGAGTTTTGACAGCCTGGAAGGGAACGACGGTGAGAAGAAGATGCTTTGCTAGAGCCTTCCAGCACGCTGTGCTTGCAGCACTCGCTGCCTGGGATGTTCCTTCTCCGCAGCTGATTTCTCAGTCACCTTTTCTTCATGGGCCCAATTTATCTTAGCCCATCTTTCTCATTCCCCAAGGAAATGCCTTTCAGCATCTGCAATTTGTCCTATCAACCTTCGTAGCTCCTGAAAGAAAGAAGTAATTTAATAGTTCACCCGCACCTCCTTTTCCCCTTAATCCATACCGTCAGAGGTTCTCTAATGGCTTTCACTAACGCACGATAAAATCTGCCTTCGTTGTTTTTTAAACTCTCTAATCTTTCCGACCGTCCCTGGTTTGCAGGTACCGGCGGTGTCCCTGCCTGTCCCAGGGACGGCAGTTCTCTCCCTTGCGCCACTCACGTTTCAGGCCCTTCATTATTTTGGATGTGGAGCTTCTTCTGTTGGCTCCTTTCTTTTATTCCCACCCGTCCTCCCCCCGCCCCGCCTTGTTTCAAAACCTCACGGGTCTCAGCAGCCTGGATTTCGGAGCCCCTCTGTCTCCCATCGGAAACCCAAGAAGATGACATGCTTCCTGGACCCAAGCAAGCAGAGAGAGCCATGGCTTCTCCTTTTCTTCCATCTCTTGTTCATCTTCTGTGCCAGCAGCCAAAGTCTTTTGGGTCCAGGCCCCATTTCATCCCACCAAACGGAGGCAGCACAGTTTGTCCCTGACGAGCTGACTCTCGAACCCGTGATGCTGACGCCCCTCCCAGTCCCATGGCCTTCATCCATCCCGGGGACCATCCCACGCGTCCACGGGTTCAGCTTCATCCTCGCTTGTCCAGGTCTCTAGGCACAGCAGCTTGCTCAGGGGAAGGACCAGCCCTTTGGCAGCGCTTGAATGATGTCCCACGAGCAGCTCTTTGTACCAGCAGCTACGCGTGACGCCTGCTTGTCTTAATACTGCTTCTGCAACACATCTGGAGGAGCTGAGGGCTTGAAGTCTCAAAGTGAAGGACTGTCACAGCGGAGCCGCTCCGGGCTCGTGATACGGGCTGGGTTTGGGAACCTCCTATGTCCCGTCTGGTGCAGGGGGGTAGATGTGGGGCTCTGCTGCCGCAGCCGGCAGGGCCGGCCCCGAGAGCATCACTGCTCACTCTGCAGCAGGATCTACAGTCGCAGCTGATGTAACTCCTTGCTGACAGCACGGTCTGTGTTACCGGGCTGACACCCACTGCACGCAGAGCTGGTGATCGCCTCTAAATCAAATACTGGGCTTCAAGTCACTGCTTTGGCTTGTGCTTTCAGTCGAACGACAAAGACGATGGTGGGTTTTTTTTTCCCTTCTCAAACAGGGAGCTTATTATACCCAGCCAGTGTACGCGGCACAGCCTCACGTTATCCATCACACCACCGTGGTTCAGCCCAACAGCATCCCATCGGCCATCTATCCGGCCCCGGTCGCTGCGCCCAGGACCAACGGTGTGGCCATGGGGATGGTCGCTGGGACCACCATGGCAATGTCAGCAGGTAAGAAGGAAAGTTCCGTTGTGTTTTGAGCCATAGTTTCCTCTCTCGGGCGGGACATACCCAAACAACCTGTGCAGGAGGCTTGTCCCGGACGAAAAGCTCTCTCTGCATCCGACGTGCTGCCTGCAGCCTCGCAGGGGGTATCTGGCAAGTGGCTGCAGAAGCGCCTTGCACACAGCTAATTGCAGCTTCGTCTGCTAGTTTTGCTTGCTGGTTACCACTCCTTTGCAGGCAAAGATCAATTAATTTGCTCCTGATACTGGTCTAACTCAGTTTTTATGTTAGCAGAGGGGACCTTGCGTCGGCTCACTCCAGATGGATGCACTCTTGCATCCTTAATATATTATCCTTTCCTCTGTCTGTTCCATAAGTAGAGGAATAACCAGGTTTGTCCCTCTTCAAATACTGTTGTATTTCTATCCTCAAGTTCCTTTTTTAGGATACTTATGGTCTTGCTTTCGTCTGACGAAATGAACATTAACCTTGGTTTATGTATCCCAAATCCTCTGCATTTTATGTGCAGGATTGCTTCAAACTGCAATTAATTGATAGCACATTAAGTAAGGATATGGGCTGCTTTTATTTTTTCCAAAGCCTGTATTTCTCTCACTAACAATTCTTAGGATTGTATATTGAATTATGCCAAGAAATGAATCATTCATCCTTTTGCATCTGCATTAGCTGTGAAATAGGACTCTGTCATGGGACGCGATCCCTGTTGCAAGCAGAGATATTGCAGCCTGGGTATGACAAGAACCACTCTGAGAGATTTACTGTTGCTTATGCTAAGTGGATAGATCTAATTAATGCACGTGGGATGTCTTAAAATTTCATTAGTAGCATTTGTAGCGAGATACCCAGAAACTGAGAAGTTGTTTTGAGCACCCAGTTACTCCCAGACCAGAGTAGCTTGGAGCTGTATTCTCCCTCCCCATGTCATAGAATCATAGAATCATAGAATCATAGAATCATTAAGGTTGGAAGAGACCTCCAAGATCATCGAGTCCAACCGTCAACCCAACACCCCCAGGCCCACTAAACCATGTCCCTCAGCGCCTCATCTACCCGTCTTTTAAATACCTCCAGGGATGGGGACTCCACCACTTCCCTGGGCAGCCTGTTCCAACGTTTAACCACTCTTTCAGTAAAGAAATTTTTCCTTACATCCAATCTAAACCTCCCCTGGTGCAACTTGAGGCCATGTCTGCTGAAGGCACCGTGCAAATTCTCACCTAAAATCCCTCTGCGTGTCAGCTGCAGACAGAAAGAAAAGAGGCTGCACCGGGCATTCCCTCTGCTTCGTGCCTGGGGGGGGGATCGCTCCTGCTGCACCCCAAGGCTCTCAGCTCTGTGGGTTTAAATGAAGCAAAAGAGCTCCACTGCCCTTGGGAGATGAGTGGCAAAGCTCATCTTAATTTTCCCGGGAAGGTCTGGGTTTTTTTCTCATCTCCGTTTGCAACCCTCATCCCTTCCAGTTTGGTCCTCAGATGTTTCAGATCGCTGCAGTGATCTGCTGTGGCAATTTAGCCCCGTGCCTTCAGCAGGTGGAAGATGTCAGCAGGTTAGTGGCTAGCTCTGCTGCTGGCCTTTAGGGACAAGGAAAATCGGAAAAAGATGAGTTAAGGGCCGAAAGTAGCGTGGAAAATATGCTGGAGCTTCGGGTGGGTTTATTCCGTTCCTGGTGCTGGCTGATACCAACCGCATGAGTCAAACGCCTTCGATTCAGGTCTCACGGGCAGAATAATATTTGGGAGAATTGAAGAAGAAAAAAAACCAGGCAGCTGATGCTGCGCCTGCCCCTCGGATGCGGTCCGCAGCACCGTACCCTCGGGGTACCGCTCCCCCGATGGAGCTCTCCTCCCTGCTAAATATTTCTCCGTGCCGTTGCAGGAACCTTGTTGACCACCCCACAACACACCGCCATCGGAGCACATCCAGTTTCCGTGCCAACGTACAGGGCTCAAGGAACCCCCACCTACAGCTACGTACCTCCACACTGGTAAACCCACTGGCCAATTCATGTAAGTGCTGCCTTCGCAAGTCTTGCTCTGCCTTTGACGATTAATTAGCCACCGAGCACTGCCATCACTTCTCTCCTTCCTACAAAGCTGCTGAATCCCTTTGTCCGGGCGATGCTCTGACTCCAGATGAGCCATTTAGCACTGCTCCCCGGCAGGGATAGCCGCGCAGCTCGCTGTCCTGGGGCTACGGAGGGTGTTAGCAAAGCCCAGCGTACCTTCACCTTACATCTTGCTGCTTGGTGCATGCAAGGCTTTACCAGTGACCTCAGTGGCATCAAGCCGCTCCGAGTGCAGTTGGGCACTGTGAGGGTGGCAGTTTTCATGTTTTAAGGTTTTGGATGCATCACGCTCTTTCATAGAATCGCAGAACGGTTTGGGTTGGAGGGGACCTTAAAGGTCGTCTAGTTCCAACCCCCCTGCCGTGGGCAGGGACATCTTCAACTCGATCAGGTTGCTCAGAGCCCCGTCCAGCCTGACCTGGAATGTCTCCAGGGATGGGGCATCCACCACCTCTCTGGGCAACCTGGGCCAGTGCTTCACCACCCTCACAGTAAAGAATTTCTTCCTAATATCTGATCTAAATCTACCTTCTTTCAGTTTAAAACGGTTACCCCTCATCCTATCACTACACTCCCTGATAAAGAGTCCCTCCCCATCTTTCGTATCACTTGAACATGGGTTTTTTTTCTTCCCCTGCTAAAACGTGCTGGGAGATCGTCCTGTTCATTAGCACTGGGGTTGCGTGCAGCTGCCTGCAACTGGCTGCAAGTTCCTCTCGCGCTCAGGATCCCAGAAATCCCAGCTGCTCATCTGAACGCCCTCCGCGTGTTGCTGGAGCCCTTGGTCCATCATGCCCAATTAACGGGCAACCCAGCTGATGGGAACACGGGGAGGCAGCGTAGATCTCATCCATTTCCACCAATGAAGTCTCTCCTTGCTGCATACATTATGCTGGGCTAATCCTGCCCGTGACAAATTGTTGTGCAATTAGCAGAGAGCATCCCATCTGCATATTTTTAAGCCTCTGCATTGGATAGCACCGACGAGCTGCTGCTTTCTCAGCTCTGTGCCCCAGAAATTGCCCGCAGAGCGGCGCGAGGGATGGTTAAATCCCGTGTGCATCAACTATGCATGCGGCACGCGGCGCGGAGGAGAGGGAACAGCCCTGTCTGATCCCGCACCGCTTGCTTCTGACTCCTTGTTTTTTAATATGTTTGCTCTCTTCCAGATCCGGAGTCAAACATTGTATGCAACTACACAAGTCTTACATCGGTGCTGTGGCCGCTGAACTGCAGCACTTCGTCTGTTTGCAAGAACAAAAGTAAAAAACAAAAAAAAAAAAAACAAAAAAAAAAAGTGCAAGGGTCACTTTATGCATTCTTTAGTGGTTTTTGTAAAAGCTGCTTTTTCTAATCTTCTGCCTCTTTTTTTTTTTTCCCCCCCCTCTCCCCCTTCCTCCTCCCCCACCCACATAAATTGTGTAACACACATACTGACACTGAGCAATAGTAAAGTTCTCTCTTTGGTCCTATCATTTGAAAGCTCAGAATATTCACTTTTCCAGCATTGCCCAGCTGAGTGGTGCAAAGATCCCCCACTTCTCGTTCGTTTGGGTTCTTTTCGTTATTTTTTTTTCTGTTGTCGTTGTTGTTGACGAAAGCCTAGATTTTCTTTGGCTAGTAAGAGTGGTTGATGTTCAGGGTACTACGTGAAAAGCACAGCGCTGGTAGGCAGGCTTATTCCGATTTGGTTTGGGTATTTTTAGTTGAATAATATAAATTATTTAATCTTCCGTAACATATTACAAGAAAATTGTTGTCTTCCAGATAGCTGTCGTGATAGATGATAAATGCATTATCTGCAGTGAAATTCTGAACTCATCCCTTCTTTTGTAGGAGTAAGAGAATATAAATATAATTAGCGATGTAACACACTTGTCTTAGGAAGTAGGAGGACTGGTCACCATCGGGTCTTTGGTCTGCTTTTTCCAACTGGGCAAACGGATCTTGCGTGATGGGAGGAGCGCAGCGGAGAGACGCGTGCCCTGGTGGCATCTTGCACCTCTTGGGAAAATGAGATGCTCCCCGTCGGCCGCATCCCAGGGCTGCGTGAGGAAGAAGTTCCTTCCTTGCGCGGGTACCCTTTGGGGGCAGAGATGTGCTGGGTGGCTGGTGAAGGAAGCAAGGAGACGTCCAAGGGTTGGTCTGAAGAGCTTCTCCAGGGCCGGGGGTTGGTCTGAAGAGCCTCTCAATGTCCAGGGGTTGGTCTGAAGAGCTTCTCTAGAGTCTGGTGGGAAAGAGGGCGGCTGGTTGATGGAGAAGAGTCTTCGAGGCAGGGCGAGGGGGAAGATGGGTGGCTTCGCCTTGCACCCGTGTCATTGGCAGGGCTGAGACCAAACTGCGACGCCTTTGTGGCAACCGAGGTGCCCCCCCCCCATTCTTTGGGTTACATCTGGGCTCGGAGACTTCCAGGAGAAATGTTCATCCAAGCACAAAACCCGGCACCGTAGAGAAAAGCCGGAGAGGGGTCTGATGTCCAGCTGCTCTGCTTGGCTAGCGGGGAGAAGTGGGGGGAAGAGGAAGCAATAGCAATAAACACGTCACCTTCCTCGCGGGAAGGCACCTGGGAAAAGGCGAGAGCAAGGAAGGTGATCCACAGTTGACGCGGACCGGGCTGGGAGACAAGGGGCACGCAGAGGCTGTGGGCATCGGGGTAATTTCTGGGGGTTTTGGCTTACCCAAGGGCGCGAGGATGTGAAGCCGACTGCGGCCAGTGACATCCCACCTCGGGGCGTCCAAGTAGAGCAATAAGTCACCTTGAGGGCAGCAGAGAGAGAGTTCATATTTGCAGACGATGCTTGCGGCCAGTTTATTTTTAAATCCTTATCACTAAACCCAGCATAGAAACAAAGTTTTTCTTCTTTTTTTATTTTTCCTCCCTAAGACAAAAACATTGTTGGGTTTTGATTTTTCCCCTCAAGCGTGCCGAAAGAGTTACATTCACCCGGGGGCGTGTTTGCAACTCTCACGTGTCTTGGGCTCCGAGGTTGTCACAATGGACCAAAGCCGGAGCCTTCAAAGATGTCAGGTTAGGAGACGTAGATGGGAATCCCTCCCAGCACTGCCTGGCACGGGTTTCCGACCCATGCGTGGTGTTGCGTCAGTGCCCAGATGTCTCTGTTGGTTGCTCTGCTTTGGTCGTGCCTGGATGACATCTCCAGATGGAGATGAGGGCAGTGGAGACCAACACTGGAGGGTCACCTTGACCCAGACGTGGTGGTGTAGAGGTCAGACTGGAGGGTCTTTCAGAAGAGCGAGGTGACTAGTTGTTGGCACCTGGGTGAGACCTCCTTGCTCTTGGTGGTGTCTCCCAGCTTGGCTTCTGCTGCTGTTGGGAGGAGCTACTGGAGCTCCTTCCCATGAGCATGGTCCAAATGGGGAGAAACAAGCTTAGGGACCCAAGAGGACTTTTCCTGCTGCTGGTCGGTCGCGGGTGGTTTGTCAGGTCGGGTGTTGGCACCGGCGCTTCTGTGTGGGGATCGTTTGGTTGGTTCTGCTGGTTTTAAAGGAAATCTAGCAAAGCGCTGGTTGACCTTCCCGACCTCAAGGGGAACGAAGTGGGTGAAGACTGAACACAAATGCTGTGGGGTGGGGAAGGTGGATTTCTCCCGTGTAGTACTTTGGGTTGCACTTTGGGCTCGTGGAAAAGGAAAAGAGGAGAACGAAAAAGAGTAAATAACCAGAGGGTTGCCCCATTCAGCTTGGCAAAGCCCAGGATTAGCACGTAAAAAGCAACGGGACATTTGGAAATAACGATAACTACGTCGTCCTTCCACCGTTTGTAGCACACTACAGTTAAACCTGGGCCAAAAAAAAACCCCCCAGTAGATGACAGGAATTGAAGACCTCGCAAATACCCTTTTTTGCTCTCACTGTTGACTTTGTGGTATGTATTAGGAGCTGTCTATCATTGTTGAAACACGTAGGATAGAGGATGCTCTAGCCAACATAACGGCACTGCGACTTGCAGGGTCCAACGAGCTTTGTTGTCACAGCCCGGGCTCTGCAGCGGAGGACCCTTCCCAGCAGACACCGTCCTACCGCTGGCCTAGGCACCCTTCACCCTTAACTGCTTCAGGAACGACTGCTAAAATTTTGGCCCACGGCTAGGAAGGAGGTGCGAGGCTTTCTCCTGAAAGGAAAGAGAACACTAAAGGTGGGGTAGAAAGCTCCAGGAGCTGAGCATGGAGGATCACCCAGTGTTACCGCTAATAAGATCTGACATGGGGCGGTTTAGTTTTAATTCCTTCGCTTGGATCAGTAGCAGATCTGATGCTCCTCATCCCGTTATGCCCAGGCAGAACTACTCATTAACTCAACCAGGGTGTGAGGAGGTGAAATATTCGCCGTCTGTTGGGCGAGAGGCTTTGGTGACATTTGACAAACCGGTGTTGGGTTTAGGCTTGGACCACTGCATGGCTCCAGGGCCACCACGTGGCTCTGGGGCCACCACATGGCTCCAGGCTTGCGTAGCTCCTTCCCAAGGTGGCTTCATGGGGCCGTGATGGTGGGGGAGATGCTCTCTGCCACCACGTGGGGATGTGGGGCTTGATGTCCCCCCCGGCTCATGCCAGCAGTGACCTGCAGCCCTGTCCCCTTCCCTGTGGAGGGACGTGGTTTTTCGGATAGATGGAAGGATGGGAGGAAAGCCCATGATCCCAAGTCATGGCTTAAGTGAAGGTCCTGGGGAGGTCGCAG